>NC_065593.1:51130146-51441407 GCF_024542745.1 Macaca thibetana thibetana | reverse complement strand
GCTTGGCAAGAATCAGCTTTGCGCTGATTTCTCTTTTTTTTTTTTTTGAGATCGAGTTTTGCTCTTGTCCAAGCTGGAGTGCAATGGCGTGATCTCAGCTTACTGCAACCTCTGCCTTCCGGGTTCAAGCGATTCTCCTGCCTTAGCCTCCCAAGTAGCTGGGATTACAGGCATATGCCACCATGCCAGCTAATTTTGTATTTTTAGGAGAGATGGGGTTTCTCCATGTTGGTCAGGCTGGTCTCGAACTCCTGACCTCAGGTGACCCGCCTGCCTCGGCCTCCCAAAGTGCTGGGATTACAGGCATGAGCCACTGCACCCGGCCATCCTTTTTTTTTTTCTTTTTTTTTGAGACAGGGTCTAGCTCTGTCACCTAGTCTGGAGTGCAGTGGCGCCATCACGGCTCACTGCAACCTCTGCCTCCCAGGCTGAAGCAATCCCGCCTTAACCTCCCCAATAGCTGGGACTATAGGCATGCACCACCATGCCTGGCTAATTTTTTTTTTTTTTTTTAGAGATGGGGTTTTGCCATGTTGCCCAGGCTGGTCTTGAACTCCTGGGCTCAAGTGAGCCACCTCCCAAAGTGCTGGGATTACAGGAGTGAGCCACCATGCCTGGCTTGATTTCCTTCTGATGAAGTAGATGACTGTGGGCTGAAGGGCACAGTCATCTTTTGGGCTAGGAGTTGAGAGTTCTGAGTTTTAGTCCTGTTTCACTATGAATTCCTCATGGGCCCTGAGAACCACTGTCTGTCTCCAGACTGAGTTTCCCCCTTATAAAATGCAGTTGCCCAGGTGATGCCAGTCTTTCCAGTTCTGAGATGCTTCAGCAGTCAAAGCGAATCAGTGCCTTGTCCTGGGTGGAAAGAGACCCCGGGAGAGGGCTGGGGTCCCCACACCTCCCCGCTTTGGATAACACTCTAGGGCCCTTTGCATGACTCCATCCACTGCCCAGAGCCCCTGCCCCATTGAGCCCCTCCACCCCTCAGCTGGGAGGACTCTGTGGGCAGCATGGAGCCTACCACGCCACCCTAAACTGCCCCTACCATGACAGACCCCTAACACCTCTCCCTTGTCTGTTTCATCTCCAGTCTCCCACCCACGGAGCAGGAATAAACTCTTCAGGCTGAGATGGATGGGCCCTGTTAGCCTGGCGGGCTGCCCCCATCCCGCCTCCCCATCAACTCCTCTTGTCAAGGGAGGTGCCTCTGTGTGTGGGGGAGGCAGGGGGGCAAGAGCATTCAGGTGGGGGTTGGGAGTTCCTTGCTCAGAGAGCAAGAATGGTGCCCCCAGGGAAGAAACCAGCGGGAGAGGCCTCCAACTCCAACAAGAAGTGTAAGCGTTACTTCAACGAGCACTGGAAAGAGGAGTTTACCTGGCTGGACTTTGACTATGAGCGGAAGCTGATGTTCTGCCTCGAGTGCCGCCAGGCCCTGGTACGGAACAAGCATGGCAAAGCCGAAAATGCCTTCACTGTGGGCACTGACAACTTCCAGCGCCACGCCCTGCTGCGCCACGTGACCTCAGGAGCCCACCGCCAGGCTCTGGCTGTCAACCAGGGCCAGCCCCCTTTTGAGGGCCAGGCTGAGGGCGGAGAGGCCTGCCCAGGCCTGACTACGACCCCCGCCTCCAGGAGCGTCAAGGTGGAGGTAGACCCGGCCAAAGTGGCTGTGCTGACTACCGTGTACTGCATGGCAAAGGAGGATGTGCCCGACGACCGCTGCTCTGCCCTGCTCGAGCTGCAGAGGTTCAACCTGTGCCAGGCACTGCTGGGCACAGAGCATGGCGATTACTACAGTCCCAGGAGGGTGAGGGACATGCAGGTGGGTGACAGCCAGAAGTATGGGGGAAGGGCTTGGGAAGGGAGGACACTGAGCCACCTGGGAACAGCCCCAGCATGCCAGGCCCTTGGGGAGCAGCTAGGGCATTTCATTCATATCTTCTTCCTTCAGAACCTTCCCTGAGGGCCTACTGTGTGCCTCGTGCTGGGCTAGCTGCAGGGATACAACAGTGAAGAGGCCAGACCAGGCCTTGTCTTTAGTGGGAACAGGGGCACTCTTCTCACTAGCTAAATCAGACGTTGCAAACTGGTGGTCTGGAGGCTTGATTGACCCACAGATGTATTTAATTTTTTTTTTTTTCTGAGGAGTCTCGCTCTGTCACCCAGGCTGGAGAGCAGTGGCGCGATCTCAGCTCACTGCAACCTCTGCCTTCCTGTCTCAAGTGATTCTCCTGCCTCAGCCTCCCTATTAGCTAGGATTACAGGCATGTGCCACCACACCCAGCTAATTTTTGTATTTTTAGTAGAGACAGGGTATCACCATGTTGGCCAGGCCAGTTTTGAACTCCTGACCTCAGGTGATCCGCCCACCTCAGCCTCCCAAAGTGATGGTATTATAGGTGTGAGCAACCGTGCCTGGCCTCTGTTTTTTTTTTTTTTTTAACATAGAGATGGGGTCACACTATGTTGCCCAGGCTGGTCTTGAACTCCTGGCCTCAAGCAATCCTCCTGCCTTGGCCCCCCAAAGTGCTGGAATGGAAATGGAAATGACTTCTGACTTAGTTTTCTTTTGGGGCTGTTTTCTGTGCCGAGCCTGTTTAATTAGTTTTCATAGTGTTTTTGAAAAACTCGAATTTGTTTCAACTTAAAAAAAACTCAGGATATAAATATAAAAATCTATATTTGTGACTATATTGAAAAGCAAGGTCCCCATGCTCTCACAGCAGGATGTGCTGGAGTTGGAGAGCAGGGCATTCCCTCTGGCTTATCCCTGGCCTTCTCTAAGCTCAGTATCACTCACATGGCCCCTGGAGACATGCAGATTGCAGCTCTGTCCTAGGTACTAACTGTGTGAGTCCTGTGGGCTGGGTTGGAGGTGGGGGAGTTGGATCTCATCCTACAGAGATGACAAATAGAGAAACAGGATACAGCTGGGACCCAGGGTAACTGGGAGTTGGGAGTGAGTGTGCCTATCAGTTAATCACTGAGCTGGACAGTGGAGGGAGACCCCCAGGAATAGGGCAGACTACAATGATGCTATAGAAAAACACAGTGAAAAAATTAGCTTTCCTAGAGCTCTTTATGGTTCATAAAGTGCTTTCACCATAACAAAAGTTGACATTTATAATTTACAACAATGCTTTGAGAAGATTTGGGGCTGGTATTAGCTGACAGCAGGTATAAGAGCTTAGAAAACTAGACCGGGTGTGGTGGGAAGCCAGGGTGGCAGGACTGTTCTTAGAGACGTCAGGAGCTGTAGAGGTGAGAAAACTGAGGCTCAGAGAGGTGAAGTGACTGGCCGAAGGTAGCACAGCCAGTAAGTGGCAAAGCCAGGATTAGTCCCTAAGTCTGTGTGACCTCAAGGCCGGGGCTCTTTCCACCACCCCGCACTGCCTGCCTCCGCCTCTCAGGACAAGCCTAACTCAGTCCTCCCTCCCTTTCTCTTCCTGGCTGTCCCAGGTGGCCATTGCCAGTGTCTTGCACACAGAGGCCTGCCAGCGCCTGAAGGCATCCCCATATGTGGGGCTGGTGTTGGACGAGACCAGAGACTGGCCGGAGTCACACAGCCTGGCCCTGTTTGCCACTTCGGTGTCCCCCTGTGATGGCCAGCCTGCCACCACCTTCCTGGGCAGTGTGGAGCTACAGGAGGGCGAGGCCACTGCTGGCCAGCTCTTGGACATCCTGCAGGCTTTCGGCGTATCTGCACCCAAGCTGGCCTGGCTCAGCTCCAGCCTCCCCAGTGAGCGCCTGGGGAGTGTGGGCCCACAGCTCCGGGCCACTTGCCCACTGCTGGCAGAGCTGCACTGCCTCCCTGGCCGCACAGATCCTGAGCCCCCCGCCTACTTGGGTCAATATGAGAGCATATTGGATGCCCTATTCCGCCTCCATGGTGGTCCTAGTTCCCACTTGGTCCCTGAGCTCCGGGCAGCACTGGACCTTGCAGCTATTGACTTGGCAGGGCCTCGGCCAGTGCCCTGGGCCTCCCTGCTGCCTGTCGTGGAAGCAGTGGCAGAGGCCTGGCCTGGCCTGGTGCCCACCCTGGAGGCTGCAGCCCTTGCCTCACCTGTGGCGGGGTCACTGGCCCTGGCCCTGCGCCAGTTCACCTTCGTGGCCTTCACCCACCTGCTGCTGGATGCCCTGCCCTCTGTGCAGAAGCTCTCCCTTGTCCTGCAGGCAGAAGAGCCGGACATGGCCTTGCTGCAGCCCCTGGTGATGGCGGCTGCGGCCTCCCTCCAAGCTCAGCGCGGCTCAGGTGGGGCCCGCCTCCAGGGCTTCCTGCAGGAACTGGCATCCACGGACCCTGACACCAGCAGCGGGCGCTGCACCTACCGCGGCGTGGAGCTGCTCGGTTACTCAGAGGCTGCGGTCCGGGGCTTGGAGTGGCTCCGGGGGTCCTTTCTGGACTCCATGCGGAAGGGCCTACAGGACTCCTACCCCGGGCCTTCGCTGGACGCTGTGGCCGCCTTCGCGGCGATCTTCGACCCCCGGCGCTACCCTCAGGCGCCAGAGGAGCTGGGCGCGCATGGCGAGGGGGCGCTGCGGGTGCTGCTGCGCGGCTTTGCGCCTGCCGTGGTGCGCCAGCGGGCACTAGGGGACTTCGCGCTGTTTAAGCGCGTGGTGTTCAGCCTTGGGCGGCTCGGCCCGCGGGCCCTGTGCACTCAGCTGGCGTGCGCGCACTCGGAGCTGCACGAGCTCTTCCCCGACTTCGCTGCCCTAGCCGCCTTGGCTTTGGCGCTGCCCGTTGGCGCTGGCCTGCTGGACAAGGTCGGCCGCAGCCGGGAGCTGCGGTGGTGGGGGCAGAGCGGGGTCGGGGAAGGCCGGGGGGGCCACGTGGTGAAGATCGCAGTGGATGGGCCCCCGCTGCACGAGTTTGACTTTGGGTTGGCTGTGGAGTTCTTAGAGAGTGGGTGGGGAGAGGGCTTCCTGGGGTCGCAGCTCACCTGAGGGTGGCCTCCTTCTCTCAGCCCAGCCAGCCTGGGGCCCTTAGGGCCAACCTAGACTTGACCATGCTGCACCCAAGATGATCTGCTGACTGTGGCCTCCCAGGGGCCTGAGGCCACCCACCCACCCTTCTGGAGCTTCCCACCAACCCCACCCTGTAGGCTGTGGAGGAAGGGACTGGTTCAAGAGGGGCCTGGGTGGGTGGGCAGAGATGCTAGGATCTGGGGCACCGTAAATCATTCCTGGCCTTTACACAGTTAGATGAGGAGTAGCTCACCCTTTTTCCTTCTGGATTCAGCCCAAGTTTGGGCTCCCCCCAGAAATATGGGAGTTCTTGGCTTGGGGGAGGAAGACTAGGTCTTGGGAATTGAGTGGCTGAGGGAACGGACACTGGTCCTTGGCTGTTTCTTTCTTTTTCTTTCTTTCTTTTTTTTTTTTTTGAGATGGAGTCTTGCTCTGTCATCCAGGCTGGAGTGCACTGGCACAATCTAGGCTCACTGCAACCTCTGCCTCCTGGGTTCAAGCAATTCTCCTGCCTCAGCCTCCCGAGTAGCTGGGATTACAGGCGCCCGCCACCACACTGGGCTAATTTTTATATTTTTAGTAGAGACAGGGTTCCACCATGTTGGCCAGGCTGGTCTCGAACTCCTCACCTCAAGCGATCCACCTGCCTCGGCCTCCTAAAATGCTGGGATTACAGGCGTGAGCCACCGCGCCCTGCCCTTGGCTGTTTCTTAGTCCCACTCCCGGCAGTGTCTCTTCTCTTCAGCTGTGACTGGGGAGTAGATGACCGTGCTTGTTTCTGACACACAGCACAGTGTCCTCTCTGTACCCAAGCTGGTGGTTCAAGGGCCAGTGGTTCCGGGGAGACAGTGTTTCCCTTCCTCCCCTCCTCACCAGTGGGCTGCCTCAGGCCTTTTCTGTGTATAACTGTGTATATAGACATAAAACCTACAAATGTGAAATAAACCTATGCTATCTTTCATAGTGTTACCACACAAACATCTAAAAGGACTACTTTTGGTTTTGCAATGACAGGGTCCAAAAATGCCCCAGATGGGCTGGATTTATTTTTTCTAATTTTTTATTCCTCAAAGTCCAGTTGCTCTCCAAGTTTCTACCCCTCCCCTGCCCTTGCCTCAGACCTTTAAGACCAAAGACTGCAAATCCACAGTGCTGTACCTGCCGCCTCCGAGGACTGGCCTCAAGGCCCAACCCAGGGACGCTGGCTTATTTGCCTCCTGGGGGAAGCAGTTTAGACCTCACCAGAGCTGGGGAACGCATCCCTTCAGAGCCCATGGGTTTCCCATTCCCTCCTGTCAGCCCTGGCTGTGAAAGCCTGGGGATCTGGAGGGAGGGAGGATAGTTAGAGAGTGACAGGGGCGAGAGCTAGCCTGTTCCTAATACCCCTGGGTTTGAGTTTAATTTGCAATAAAATGGAATCCCAGCACATCATGCAGTCTCCATGGTGGTGTGTGACAGGGGCCTGCCCAGACCCCTCTGTCCCTCTCTTGGCTGGGCTGCCCTGGGGTTCAGTATGCTGCCTCAGTAGGGGTGGGAGGGTCATCCCTCTGGGCTGGGAGCCTCCAACTGTAGAGTCCCTGCCTCTGCTTCCCCAGCTGTGGGAAGGAAGGGCACAGGGAAGGGGGCTGTAATCACCCTGGGTCTGGCTGGTGCCACTCTGTGAAGAGAGATACAGGTTTCTACCCAGCTCCACACCCAGGGAGCCCATCCGCCTCTTGTTCTGGCTACAGAGGTAGGAGAGAGCCCATTTCAGACCGTGCCCTTCTTCCTCCTGCAGCAGGCCCGGCCTCCAGCGCCCCCAGCCCCCTGCTGGCCTCCCTGCCCCTGCCCACCCGGCCTCTGCAGCCCCCGCTGGACTTCAAGCACTTGCTCGCCTTCCACTTCAATGGCGCTGCCCCGCTCAGTCTCTTCCCCAACTTCAGCACGGTATGGGCTGGGCTGGCGGGTGGGGGCATGCACCCAAGCTTGTGGGTGGGCATGGAAGTTGGGTTCAGGGGCCAGCTCTCAGCAGCCGGGTCTAACCAGGAGCTTGTTCTCCAACCGCCCTCAGAGGGGATAGGTGCTCCCCAAATAGGAACCCCTATTTGGGACCCTAGGAGAGGGCCCCGCTCTCTCCTAGGCTAGGGAACAAGACGGTGTCAGCCCTCTCCCCACCCCCACCATCATAGCTGCTGGGCCTGCAAGAGCCTGTAGCCTGTGCATTCCACTTGAGCTTCTGTGTAGGCGATCCTGTGGATGACGTGTGTGTGTGTGTAACTGACCTGTGCCTTTGTGTTGTAGTTTCTGTAGGTCTTGTATGTTATATGTGGATGTGAGTTTGTGTGTTGGTGTTCAGCGTGTGTTTGTAAACAACTCTTTGTGTGTGGGTAATTTTATGTAATTAAGGTATTTGCCTGTGTAATCTGAGGGTTTGTTGTGTCCTTGTGTCTTTTAAGTGTGTGTTTGGCGTGTATCTGCCCTCTAAGCATATGTTTTTGTGTGGTTTGGGTGATTGTGAGTTTACCTGTGGTCATGTGCCCTTTGTGTGCATGAGTGTGAATTGTTCTGCTTGTCTGAGCATTTGTAACTGCCTGAAGCTTTTGTGCTGTGTATGTGTCCTGGTCTGTACATTTCCTTGTACGTGTGTGTGCATAACAAGTGTAGTATGGGCCGGGTGCAGTGGCTCAAGCCTGTAATCCCAGCACTTTGGGAGGCCGAGACGGGCAGATCACGAAGTCAGGAGATCGAGACCATCCTGGCTAACACGGTGAAACCCCGTCTCTACTAAAAAATACAAAAAAACTAGCCGGGTGAGGTGGCGGGCGCCTGTAGTCCCAGCTACTCGGGAGGCTGGGGCAGGAGAATGGCGTAAACCCGGGAGGCGGAGCTTGCAGTGAGCCGAGATCCGGCCACTGCACTCCAGTCTGGGCGACAGAGCGAGACTCCGTCTCAGAAAAAAAAACAAAAAAAACAAGTGTAGTATGAATTTTAATTCACTATATAAGGGATCAGCAACCATCTCCGTTTTTTTAAATTTGGAAAAATCAAATGAAATCATGGGTGTGGCATGCCCCATCCTGAGCAGATGGTGGCAAACTCCACCTTAGTCACACTTAGGAATCCCTTCCTCCCACCTCCAGAGTTAGACAGAGGTCCTAAGGAGTCTGAGGCATTTGGGAGGTGGTCCTCTGGTCTCAAGTCCCTGCTGTCGCTTGCTGACAGGCTCACTGTTGAAAGGCATGGTTCCAATTGCAGGGGGCCCCTGCAGGCCATTCTCCTCTGAGGTCCTGTCCCCTGAGCCCCTTGCTGGCACTGGGTGCTGTGAGAATTTGAACCTCTTTCTGTTCTCAGGGAAGTTTCTGCACCCATGTGCTTCTCTCTAAGCTCTGTTTTCTTTTCTTGGGAAGGTTTGGAAAGTTCCTTTTTTATTTTATTTTATTTTTATATAAGCAGAGATGAGGTCTCACTATATTACCCAGGCTGGTCTCAAACTCCTGAGCTCAAGGGATCCTCCCACCTCAGCCTCCCAAAGTGTTGAGATTACAGGTGTGAGCCACCGTGCCCAGCCTGGAAGGTTCTTGACAAGTTCAGACAATTGCATTTGGCCCAACCTCCTGAGAAAAGGGAACATCAAGCCTTAATTCTATAGAAGAAAATAATGATTTAAAATAAGGAAAAGAAGCCAGGTGTGGTGGCTCACACCTGTAATCCCAGCACTTAGAGAGACTGAGGTGGGCTGATCACCTGAGGTCAGGAGTTTGAGACTAGCCTGGCCAACAGAGATGGCAAAACCCCATCTCTACTAAAAATACAAAAATTAGCCAAGCATGGTGGCAGGTGCCAGTAATCCCAGCTACTCGGGAGGCTGAGGCAGGAAAATCGCCTGAACCCGGGAGTGGAGGTTGCAGTGAGCCAAGATCGTGCCATTGTACTCCAGCTGGGGTGACAAGAGTGTCTCCATCTCAGGAAAAAAAAAAAAAAGAGATAGTGAAACCCCATCTGTACTAAAAATACAAAAATTAGCTGAGCATGGTGGCGGGCACCTGTAATCTCAGCTACTCGGGAGGCTGAGGCAGGAGAATCACTTGAACTCAGGAGGCGGAGGTTGCAAGATCTTGGCTCTGCCATTGCTCTCCAGCCTGGGTGACAAGAAGGAGACTCCATCTCAAAATAAATAAATAAATAAAAAAGTAGTAAGGAAAAGAAAAAAAATCCAAATTAATATTCCAAAGAAACAATCCTCCTCCTTAGGGAACCTTAGGCCTCCACTTGCTGCTCCCTGCCTCCTACTGGCCCCCCACCTCCCCTGGCTGTGGCTCTCACTCTCTCAAGAGAGGTCGTCATGGCTGGGCACGGTGGCTCACATCTGTAATTCCAGCACGTTGGGAGGCCAAGGCAGGCAGATCACTTTGAGGGTAGGAGTTTGAGACCAGCCTGGCCAACATGGTGGAACCCCGTCTCTACTAAAAATACAAAAATTAGCCAGACGTCGTGGTGGGTGCCTGTAATCCCAGCTACTCAGGAGGCTGAGGCAGGAGAATCACTTGAACCGGAGAGGTGGAAGTTGCAGTGAGCTGAGATCATGCCACTGCACTCCAGCCTGGTTGACAGAGCAGTACTCCATCTTAGGGAAAAAAAAAAAAAAAGAGGTCATCAGCAGCCTCAGGCTCTGTGACAGTGGCAGAGCTGATGAGATAGGACTTATCTTCCCCCAGCCCACAGGTCCAGGCATGAAGCCTGGGTGATGGGAGAGGAAATTCCAGCAGAAGGGTTCTTTGTCTTTTCCCTGCCTCTCCTTGTTTACAACTCTCTGTCCCAATAGTTGTGATTATTGCAAAGGAGAAAAAAAAAAAAATGACCTAAGGGGCACCAAGAGATGCCAAGGCGATCACCAGAACGTGGTTCTATGTCCCAGTATCATGCAGGGCACTCTGACCATTCCCCTGCTTCCAAGCAGAAGCCCAGGCTGACAGATAAAGACAGCCAGGGAAGAGGCTGTTTCTTTTTCTTTTCTTTTTTTTCTTTTCTGTTTTCTTTTCCCTCCCCTCCCCCCCTTCCCTTCCCTTTTTTTTTTTTTTTTTTTTTTTTTTTTTTTTTTGAGACAGAGTCTCACTCTGTCACCCAGGCTGGAGTGCAGTGGCCGGATCTCAGCTCACTGCAAGCTCCGCCTCCCTGGTTCACGCCATTCTCCTGCCTCAGCCTCCCGAGTAGCTGGGACTACAGGCGCCCGCCACCTCGCCCAGCTAGTTTTTTATATTTTTTAGTAGAGACAGGGTTTCACCGTGTTAGCCAGGATGGTCTCGATCTCCTGACCTCGTGATCCGCCTGTCTCGGCCTCCCAAAGTGCTGGGATTACAGGCTTTAGCCACTGCGCCCGGCCTTTTTTTTTTTTTTTTTTTTTTTTTTTTTTTTGAGGCAGAGTCTCACTCTGTTACCCAGGTTAGAGTGCAATGGCACAGTCTCAGCTCACTGCAACCTCTGCCTCTCTGGTTCAAGCCTCCTGCCTCAGCCTCCTGAGTAGCTGAGACTACAGCCACGCGCCACCACGCCCGGCTAATTTTTGTATTTTTAGTAGAGAAGGGGTTTCACTTGGCCAGGCTGGTCTCGAACTCCTGACCTCAGGTTATTCACCCATCTTGGCCTCCCAAAGTGCTGGGATTACAAGCGTGAGCCACCACACCCAGCCAGCTGTTTCTTTTTCTTTTTTCTTTCTTTCTTTCTTTTTTTTTTTTTTTTGAGACAAAGTTTTGCTCTTGTTGCCCAGGCTGGAGGTGCTCTCGGCTCACCGCAACCTCCATCTCCCCGGTTCAAGCAATTCTCCTGCCTCAGCCTCCCAAGTAGCTGGGATTACAGGCACACGCCATCACACCTGGCTAATTTTGTATTTTTTTTTAGTGGAGACTGGGTTTCTCCATGTTGGTCAGGCTGGTCTTGAACTCCCAACCCGAGGTGATCTGCCTGCCTCGGGCTCTCAAAGTGCTGGGATTACAGGCGTGAGCCACCGCAACTGGCCCAGGTGTTTCTTTTTCCAACATCCACAGGATGGAAAAGCTCTTCCTAGAAGCTGACGACGGCCCACTTCAGTCATCTTTAGTTTTGTGCTGCCCCCAATCCCTGCTTCCCAAGCCAACCCCAGAGTTATTATGCCCTCCCACTCCCTTCACAGATGGACCCGGTCCAGAAAGCTGTCATCAGCCACACGTTTGGGGTCCCCTCCCCTCTGAAGAAGAAACTCTTCATTTCCTGTAACATCTGTCACCTAAGGTTCAACTCAGCGGTGAGACAAAGTAGTGAAAGCAGGTCTGGGGAGGGGGCTGGGCAGGGAGAGGGCTGGAGGCTGGGCTTTCAGGGTCCTTCTGGGAGGAATACCAGTGGCAAAGGGGCTGTGGTCTGTATTTTCAATCCCTGGCTGCAGAAGAGGCACTCTTGGTCCTTTAACCATCGCACCCTCTCCTCTCTCTAGATTCTTCTGCCCCTTCCCCTTCTGCCCACCTATAGCCCAGTGGGATTCCATTTCCTTCCCCCCAGGCCTCCGTCCTGTGTTCTGGATCCTTCTGCAAGAGAGCAGACTGCCCTTCCTCCACTCCGGGTCCCAGGGGACCATCTCATCAGCTCCTGATCTGAGTTTACAGAATGTGATCATGCCCATCACCTTAAATAATAGTTCTCATGATACGTCTGTGAGAGGGGTGGAGGCAGGATTTTTGTGTGTTTGTGTGTTTGTTTGTTTTTTTTTTGAAGACAAAGTCTCACTCTGTCACCCAGGCAGGAGTGCAGTGGCGTAATCTTGACTCAGTGTAACCTCCACCTCCAGGGTTCAAGTGATTCTTGTGCCTCGGCTTAGTAGCTGGGATTACAGGGATGTGCTACCACACCTGGCTAATTTTTTTGTATTTTTGGCAGAGACAGGGTTTCACCATGTTGCCCAGGCTGGTCTCGAACTCCTGGGCTCAAGTGATCCACCCACTTCGACCTCCCAAAATGCTGGGATTACAGGTATGAGCCACCGCGCCTGGCCTAGAGACGCTATTATAATCCCCGATTTTCAGATGAGGAAAGTGAGCCTTAGAGAGGTTAAGTGACTTGCCTAAGACCACACAGCTGGTTAGTAGCAAAGCTGGGATATGAACCCAGGCCTGGCTGACCCCAAGGTCTATGACTCTACTACAGCCTACCCCTTTCTACTACATCCTACCCTTAGGTAGAGGAGGAACCTCATTCTGGCCTCGCAGGGAAGGTCTACCTCCTGTCAGGCAATCTGGGGTTTCAGTTGGATGTCAGCAGAACTGCTGTGGTGTCGCATCCAGGGAAGAGCTGTGGGAGCCTGTCTTCCCACGTTTCGAGGAGGTGGGCCAGGGAGCAGCAAGTGAGGACCCTTGGAGGGAGGACACTGACAGACCAGATTTGGGGATTCCCTTCAGGGCTTCTGGTTCCATGAGTCCTGCAAGAGATGGAGGAGAGGCTGGGCGTGGTGGGTCACGCCTTTACAGCACTTTGCGAGGCCGAGGTGGGTGGATCACTTGAGGTCAGCAGTTAGAGACCAGCCTGGCCAACATGGTGAAACCCATCTCTACTAAAATAAAGAAAAAAAAAAAATCAGCCAGTTGTGGTGGTGGGTGCCTGTAATCCCAGCTACTCGGGAAGCTGAGGCAGGAGAATCACTTGAACCCAGGAGGCAGAGGTTGCAGTGAGCTGAGATTGCTCCCACAGCACTCCAGCCTGGCTGACAAAGCGAGATTCCGTCTCAAAAAAAAAAAAGATGGAGGAGAGAATTTGTTCCAAGAGAGGAACCATGGCTTCTTCCTGGCAAATAGCAAATGCTCAGTAATGACTTGTTGAACAAGTGAACAAAGGGATGAATGTTCTGGGGTACATATGCCCCAAAGTGTGGGGATTGCTCTGCTTTCTCCATTTGTGCATTGATACACTCAATAACTAACATTCATTGAGCACCTACTCTATGGACTCAGCCCTTGTAATTCATGTTCCCATGTAATTCTGACAACACATGAGGTCAGTACTTTTTTTTTTTTTGAGACGGAGTCTCACTCTTCGCCCAGGCTGGAGTGCAGTGGCTTGATCTTGGCTCACTGCAAGCTCCGCCTTCTGGGTTCGCACCATTCTCCTGCCTCAGCCTCCCAAGTAGCTGGGACCACAGGCGCGTGCCACCACGCCCAGCTAATTTTTTGTATTTTTAGTAGAGATGGGATTTCACCGTGTTAGCCAGGATGGTCTTGATCTCCTGACCTCATGATCCGCCCGCCTCTGCCTCCCAAAGTGCTGGGACTACAGGCGTGAGCCACCGTGCCTGGCCGAGGTCAGTATTGTCGTCACAGAGTTTATGGATGAGGAGACTCAGGCTCAGAGAGATGATGTTACTTGCCTAAAGATGTAGTTAGTGGCCGGGCCTGGTGGCTCACGCCTGTAATCCCAGCACTTTGGGAGGCTAAGGCGGGTGGATCATGAAGTCAGGAAATTGAAACCATCCTGGCTAATAAGGTGAAACCCCATCTCTACTAAAAACACAAAAAATTAGTCTGGTGTGGTGCCACGCACCTGTAATCCCAGCTACCCAGGAAGCTGAGAATCGTTTGAACCCAGGAGGCGGAGGTTGCAGTGAGCTGAGATGGCACCACTGCACTCCAGCCTGGGCGACAGAGTGAGACTCTGCCTCAAAAAAAAAAAAAAAAAAAAAAAAAAAAAATCAGAAAGCAAAAACAACAGCAAAAACAGATGTAGTTAGTAAGTGGCTGAGTCAGATCTGAAGCCAGAGGCTGCCTGCCTTGGAGCTCATGTGCGAGAACACATTCCGTAAACCTCAGAGCCACATGTACTATGGTGATGATGATGACAAGGACAAGGACTTGCCCTTTGTGTGCCTGAGCCCTGCCTCCCTTGGACCTGTCCCCTGCTGGGCTCCAGTTCATGAATGGGGCATGTGGACTCAGCCAGTGAATGGTGACCTCTTGCCTCCCCTCCCCAGAACCAGGCCGAGGCACATTATAAAGGCCACAAACACGCCAGAAAACTCAAGGCTGTCGAGGCTGCCAAGAGCAAGCAGAGGCCACACACCCCGGCCCAGGATGAGGCTGTAGTGTCCCCAATCCCAACGCTGGCCAGTGGAGCCCCTGGAGAGCAACAGAGTAAAGGTCAGTCCTGAGCTCTTCTCTTTCCCAAATCTCCACTCCAAATCTGGTTTCTGACAAGGGGTTGAGAGATTTCTGCTGCTTCTTTTTGCTTGTGTTGGAGTATTCCATACAGACAGGCAAAGGTACACAAGTGTACCACTCCATGAATTTTCCTAAGCTGAACACGTACCCAGATCAGGAAACACGTTACCAGCACCTCAGAAGCTTGTCTTGCACCTCTTCCCGGTCATTACCCTGAAGTATTCATTTCCAAGGACTGCCTCCACAAATGACTACATTTGTGAAGTTAGGCATGGTGGCTCACACCTTGTGATGGTTAACACTTTGGGAGGCTGAGGCAGGAGGATTGCTTGAAGCCTGGAGTTCGAGACCAGTCTGGGTAACACGGTGTGACCCTGTCTCTACAAAAAAATTTATTTGCCAGGCATGATGATACACACCTGTAGTCCCAGCTGCTCAAGAGGCTGAAGCAGGAGGATCTGCTTAAGCCCAGGAGGTCGAGGCTGCAGTGAACTATGGTCATGCCACTGCACTCTAGCCTGGGTGACAGAGCAAAACCTTGTCTCTAACCTCCCCCGTCCACCCAAAAAAAAAAAGAGACTCCAATCTGGGTGGCTGGAAACAACAGAAATGTATTTTCCCACAGCTCGGAGGCCAGAAGTCTGAAATCAAGGCGTTGACAGGGTTGGTTTCTTCTTAGGGGCTCAGAGGAGAAAGTGTCCCATGCTTCTCTTCTGGCCTTTGGTGGTTGCGGGCATTCCTTGGCACTCCTTGGCTTATAGACGCATCACTCCAATCTCCTCCTCCATCTCCACATTCTCCCTTGTGTGTCTCTGTGTCTCCACAAGCTCTTCTTATAAGGGTACCAGTCACTAGATTAGTCCCACCCAAACCCAGCATGACCTCATCTTCAGTAGTTTTATCTGCAAAGACCCTGTTTCCAAATAAGGTCACATTCTGAGGTTCCAGATAGACATGAATTTTGGGGGAGACACTATTCAACCGACTGCAGCCCCTCTAATGGTAAATACGATCCTGACTTCTCAGCATACATCAGTTTTACCTGTTTTTGGTGAATCATAGAGTATGTAGGGTTTTTTGTATCTGTTTTGTTTTGTGTTTTTTTGTTTTTTGAGAGAGAATCTCGCTCTGTCTCCCAGGCTAGAGCACAGTGGTGCAATCTTGGCTCACTGCAACCTCTGCTTCCCAGGTTCAAGCCATTCTCCTGCCTCAGCCTCCCAAGTAGCTGGGACTACAGGCACCCGCTACCACGTCCAGCTAATTTTTTTAATTTTTAGTATAGACAGGGTTTCACCATATTGGCCAGGCTGGTCTCTAACTCCTGACATTGTGATCCACCTGCCTTGGCCTCCCAAAGTGCTGGGATTACAGGTGTGAGCCACCCCACCCGGCCTGTATCTGGGTTTTATTCATCTCTCACAAACATTCATCAACATTCATTGTATCTGTAAGATTCACCCATGTTTTTGTGTGTAGCTGTAGTTTGTTCTTTTTCATTGCTGTGTAGTACTCCATTGCAGATCATACCACTACTTTTTTTTTAATTTGAATTTTTAAAAACTTTTTTTTTTTTTTTTTTTGAGACAGAGTCTGGCTCTGTCACCCAGGCTAGAGTGCAGTGGTGTGATCTAGGCTCATCCACCTCCCTGGCTCTCAAGTGATCCTCCTCCCTCAGCCTCCCAAGTAGCCAGAACTATAGGCATGTGCCACCATGCCTGGCTAATTTTTGTATTTTTAGTACAGATGGTGTTTCACTGTGTTGCCCAGGCTGATCTTGAACACCTGGACTCAAGTCATCTGCCCACTTTGGCCTCCCAAAGTGCTGGGATTACAGGTGTGAGCCACTGCATCTGGCCCCTACCACTTTTTTTGTTTTGTTTTGTTTGTTTTATTTTTTTTGAGATGGAGTTTCACTCTGTCGCCTAGGCTGGAGTGCAGTGGCGTGATCTTGGCTCACTGCAACCTCTGCCTTCCGGGTTCAAGTGATTCTCCTGCCTCAGCCTTCTGAGTAGCTGGGACTACAGGCATGTGCCACCACGTCTGGCTAATTCTGTATTTTTAGTAGAGATAGGGTTTCACCATGTTGGCCAGGCCAGTCTCGAACTCCTGACCTTAGATGATCCACCTGCCTCTGCCTCCCAAGGTGCTGGGATTACAGATATCAGCCACCGTATCCAGCCCGTACCACTATTTTTTAAAAATCTGCTCTCCTGTTGGTGGACATGTGGGTAGTTTCAGTTTTATGATATTATGAATAGTGTTCTCTGAACATTCTAGTACATCTTTTTTGGTGATCTCTGCCTATTTAAGTTAGTAAATAAGAATATGAGGGCTGTGAGGGCTTTCTGAGACCACTGTGTCCAACTTAAGTGATTTCCGATGGGGAAACTGAGGCCCAAGTCTGCCCAGTGAGTTGGTAGAAAAGTGGGGCCTGGAATTCAGTGCTGGTCATCCACCAGAGGCCCTCCAGGTCACCTCCATGGTCAGAGCTGAAGATCGTGGTCTCCAGCGTCATATTGGGCCTCACACTCTGCCCCCATGCCTTTCATCTCCGCAGCAGTTCCTGCAGTCCCACCTCTTGGGTCTCCACTCCAGCCACCACCAACTCCGGACCCTACATCCAGGGAGCCAGCCCACGAAGAGCTCTTGGATGCTGCCTCCTCCTCGTCCTCTTCTTCCTCCTGCCCACCTTGCTCCCCAGAGCCTGGGAGAGAGGCACCAGGGCCTGAGCCAGCGGCAGCTGCCGTGGGAAGCAGCGTGAGTGGGGAAGGCAGGAGTGAGAAGGGGCACCTCTACTGCCCCACGTGTAAGGTGACAGTGAACTCGGCCTCCCAGCTTCAGGCTCACAACACAGGTCAGTGGTCCCCAGGAGCTGGAGCCTGGGGAAAGGGTGGGGCAGAAGCTGAGCCTCACCAGATGAGGGTAGGCTTGAGTTCCTGCGTGCTTCGCTCAAGGGTTGGGTGGCAGAGGCGTTGTGCTCGCGTATTATTGAGCGGGTGTTTCTGGGTCCTCCCATTACTCCTTGGGGAGGAGAATTGGGAACAGAAGTCTGAGGCAGCAAGAACTGAGGGTCGCTAAATCTCTGAAGGGTCACTCCACAGGAGACAGGAGACACCTCCCTCTCTCCTTAGATCACACCTAGAAGGAAGGGACTGAGATCAAAGCAAAGGGGAAGCCAGCCATTTGTAGTGCAGGGAGGCCTTCCATTGGAGGGGCTGGCATGAAAGGACAGAAGCTGGGAGGGGAAACCACGTGTGGCTGGAAGGCGATGTGCGCATAGAGCTGCTGCGAGGCTTACAGGGAGAGCCAAACTGCGTGAGTGTGGAGGGGTCTCTGCAGCCCCTGCAACCCCTTCCTGCTGCCGAGAGACTGCCTTCTTCCCTCTCCAGGAGCCAAGCACCGGTGGATGACGGAGGGTCAGCGAGCGGCTCCCCGGAGGAGCCGGGGCCGCCCGGTGTCCAGGGGAGGCGCCGGACACAAGGCCAAGAGAGTGACAGGGGGCCGGGGCGGCCGGCAGGGGCCCAGCCCTGCTTTCCACTGTGCTCTCTGTCAGCTCCAGGTCAATTCAGAGACCCAACTCAAGCAGGTGGGAGAAGTGAGGCTGGGACTGGGGTTGGAGCCAGGGGAGGGGGTGAGGGGCAGGGCAGGAGAGGGAAGGATCCTGAAGAGGGCAGGCAGGGCAGAGCAGAGCGGGCTGGAGGAGCGAGGCCAGCAGGCCAACTGAGGGCAAAGGCCAAGACTCACCTTCCCTTCCCAGAGCCTACCCCAGGGTGAGGACCCAGTCTGTGTGCTTTGGATGTACGAGCTGTGGGTAGAGGAAGGGGCAGAGAGTCGAGGATGATGGTCTTGGGGTCCTTGGGCTTTGTCATCTTGTTCCCAGTCTGTCTGTCTGTCCATTAGCACATGAGCAGCAGGAGGCACAAAGATCGCCTGGCCGGGAAGCCCCCCAAGCCCTCCAGCCAGCACAGCAAGCTGCAGAAGCACGCAGCGCTGGCTGTGAGTATCCTCAAGGTATCTGTCTCCAGGCAACAGAGCTGGGACTGGGTCAGGAGGGGAGAGGGTGGGCTGGGAGGGCCAGATGGGGGATGTGGTGGGGCAGGAAAGAGACCACCCTGCACTGAGGCTGCTGGGCGGTGAGAGAGCTGGGGCTGGGAACTGGGATCTGCCCAGAGGAATTTCCGCGGAGGTGGGCTGGGGTAGTCATCTTAGGGGCAAGAGCGAGGGGTGGGCGTGCATCTCCTAGAGACCATCTCTATCCCGTAAATCCTCCTCCCTTCTCCCATCCTGAGACTTTCCTCCCTCTGGACAGGAAGACAGGTGGCGGAGAAAGCCCTTCGGAATGAATGTTTGGGGGTGGGAAGGGAGGAGGATTTAGGTTTGGAACTCTAAAAGGCACATTTTCCCTGCAGCAAAAAGCTTGAGGATGGGCCCCAGGGAGGGGGTGCGGTTTTCTGGGGTGGAGACTGTGTCCATTCCTTTCTTTTCTGTGTAGTCTAAACTGGCCTTGCAGAAGCAACTCACCAAGACGCTGGCAGCCCGCTTCCTGCCCAGCCCGCTCCCCACCGCAGCCACTGCCATCTGTGCCCTGCCAGGGCCCCTGGCCCTCCGCCCTGCCCCTACAGCAGCCACTACCCTCTTCCCAGCTCCAATCCTGGGCCCAGCTCTGTTTCGCACCCCAGCAGGAGCTGTCCGCCCTGCCACAGGACCTATCGTTCTTGCCCCTTATTAGCCCTCATGGGGAGGCCAGAGCTGATTTCCCAATAGCCACTCCTTGTCTCCTACTGTCCCGAGACACCTTGGGTTCCTACATGCCACAGAGACTGTGAACAGCTTCAGGGGTCCTGCCCAATCCAGAAAGAACTGGGCTAGTTTTAAGGGCAGCTCCCTTCCAAGGACTGTCCCCACCCTCCTTTCCCAGGCCTTCCAGGGTTAGTCCTAGGCTTCCCTGCATTTCCCACCCTGACAGACCCCAAAGATCTATGCAAAATCTCAGCCCCAGCCACGTGGTGCTCTCACTTTCCTCCACCCAAGACCTACACCAGGCCCCACATGGCCAGCCTCCAGGAATCTTAGCTTCTACAAGCCATCCTCTCCTAGCCGGGGAGCAACTCTCTGACCTCCAGTCCTAGGCTCTGGGGCTTCACTGGAGATAGAGATGGGGTCTTTAGCTGGAGCAGGCTCAAGGCTATCAGGACAAGGTGACCATGGGAGTGTGACAGAGGACCACGGAGGAGAAAGGGGGACCCAGAAGTCCTTCGATCAGCAGTGCTAAGGTGGGGCAGAGCCAAGGAAGTGGTGGGGCTGGTTCTGAAAGCTTTTGGGGGCTTCATCTGCTCTGAAGGGGTGGGACTGAGAGAAGGTGATGTTCTGGTTGGGCCCAGGGTTTTGTTTGTTTTAATATTAGTCTTCTGGGCATTCATGGGCCCAGACATTTTTTCTTTTTCCAGAGTTGCATTCTGTTGCCCAGATTAGAGTGCAGTGGTACGATCTTGGCTCACTGCAGCCTCTGCCTCCCTGGTTCAAGTGATACTTGCCGATGAGCCCAGTCTTAATATTGAGGGGGTAACTCATCCCTCAGCAGCTCTTATTAGCCTTCCTCTGACTTCCTGAACCCCAGCTCTTGGAGGGCGGGTGTGGGTCTCCCTCAGACTATGGACTCAGCTAATACCGAATACCCCCAGGGCTCCCAGAGGAAGAGCTTTCCCTTCTCTCAACCAGCCCCTGCCACTGTGAAGCTGAGTATTGGGAGGCAGTCTCACACGCACTTACAAGACCCATTTCATGCTGTCAACATCAGTGTCACAAGCTCCCTCCCACTGCAGCACTGCCCCCTCTGCACCCCACAATATGGGACCTTGCCAGTATCCCCCTGTATCTTTTTTTTTTTTTTTTAAGACATTTCCAATGGGAGAACCAGAAAAAGGCGGGAGGGGAGGGAAACTTTTTGATAACAATTGTGGTTTTATTGTGTCCAATGAATGCATCAATAAATGAACTTGAAGCCCAAGCCTGTGTGTGTCCTAATTCCACTCACCCAGCCCTGGGCACCTGCCCCACTCACCTCTGGCTTTGAGAAGGGGCGTGTGTCAGTGGTTGTCTGGCTGCAGTGTCTCACCTAGGCTAGGTGTGCACCTTAGAAGCACAAAGCGGGCACAGGAAGTAGTGGGTAATAAGCTCACTTTGCAGGCCACTGGGTACGTGCCCACCCTCCTGAGCCCCGAAAGAGGACCTGTCTGCTCCTGAGAGGCTGCTACGTGTTTGCCTTGTTCTGTTCAGGCATCTGAGGTAAGAAGGAGGGGCCAGAGGAGCACCTTGTCCAGCCTTCACCATGGCAGCGGGCATATAAATATAAATACAGGTAACTTATAAATAGAAGTCCAGCTCTGAGCTGAAAACCACAGGCAGGATGAAGAGCAGCCTCCAAGGGCGAGGCTGGAGGGCTGGGCACGGAGCGGCCACTCTGGCGACTGACAGCAGGTAGTGCACTCCTGCCCCCTGGTGGCTGGAGGGAGCGGCAGATCCCAGCCTTCAGGGCTGGTCGGCATAGCACCTTGAAGAGGGAGAAGCCATTGGCTTTACAAAATCAGAGAACTGGAAAGGATCTAGGAGATCATTTGAGCAACTCTGGTCATCTTACAGATAAGAAACTAACACCCAAAGAGGGGAAAGGTCTTGCTGGGTCACAAAGTGGGGTGGCACCTCATAGACCAGTTATTCTATTCCACCTCAACCAATGAGGCCCATCTGCTCCCTGAGCAGGAAGAGGAAGTTAAACTATTGGTGGGGGTGGGGAATTTTTTTTTTTTCTTGAGATGGAGTCTTGCTCTGTTGACCAGGCTGGAGTGCAGTGGCGCGATCTCAGCTCACTGCAGCCTCCACCTTCTGAGTTCAAGCCATTTTCCTGCCATAGCCTCCCAGAGTAGCTGGGATTACAGGCATGTGCCACCATGCCCGGTTAACTTTTATATTTTTGGCAGAGATGGGGTTTCACAATGTTGGCCAGGCTGGTCGTGAACTCCTGACCACAAGTGATCCACCGGCCTTGGCCTCCCAAAGTGCTGGGATTACAGGCGTGAGTCACTGAGCCCAGCCAGGGGTGGGGGATTTAAAACAGAAAACTAGCCGGGCACGGTGGCTCAAGCCTGTAATCCCAGCACTTTGGGAGGCCGAGACGGGCGGATCACGAGGTCAGGAGATCGAGACCATCCTGGTTAACACGGTGAAACCCCGTCTCTACTAAAAAATACAAAAAACTAGCCGGCCGAGGTGGCGGACGCCTGTAGTCCCAGCTACTCGGGAGGTGGAGGCAGGAGAATGGCGTGAACCCGGGAGGCGGAGCTTGCAGTGAGCTGAGATCCGGCCACTGCACTCCAGCCTGGGTGACAGCGCGAGACTCCGTCTCAAAAAAAAAAAAAAAAAAAAAAAAAAAAAAAAAAAAAAAAACAGAAAACTACACTCCCAGGAGGCTAGCTTCTTCCAGCCAAGAAGAGGACAGGAGAAAGGTCAGGGTGAGGGATGAGGAGACACGTAACACCAGTATAGGAGCTTATGTGCGTGCACACACACACAGGCACAACTAAACGCATACACACAATACCCGGACACCCTTTTTCTGGCGTCCAGGCTGGTGCCGTAAGTGTGTGTGTGTCACTGATGGGAAGCCCAGAGGGTGGGACCCCTAACTCTAATAGGAACCAGACCCAAGAAGGGACACTGCTGCGTGGTGACTCTGCTTCCTGTTTGGGGCAGCTGGAAGGGACGGTGACCCACTGCCCCAGGAGACAGTGGAGCAGAGCCTATAAAAGCTGGGGTGGGGAGTAGGCTGTGAGGGCTGAGGAAGGGGATGTCAACCAAGAGTATTTGCACTTTCTGGAGGTGAGAGGGAGCAAAGTGGCTGGGGCCTGGCCTACTGGGGAGCTCTGTGGCTGAGCGGGAAAGGCAGCTCTCCCTCTACTTTGCCCTCAACCCATCTACCAGAGCCCCAGATGCTGAAATGGGGCTAGGATTATAAAGGAGGAACAGCAGCTCTTCAGCCATCCAAGGAGCCGCTGCCCTTGTTCTTCCGGCTGAGGGGGAAGGCAGACTTGCTCTGGGGTTGCGTCATCTTGCTGGCCAGGTAGACGAAGGGCTCCAGGAGGGAGCGCCGGTCCGCCACTGACACCTCCCACAGCTTCACCTTCTCTGACTTGGCCCAATGCTGAGCCACATCTAGGTCTACACGCCGCTGCTCCTGTAAGTCACACTTGTTGCCAAGGACCACGATGGTGACCTGGGGAAGAGGAACACAGCATAGGCCTGTGAATGTACCATAAACCCAGGAATGGACATGGGGGCTGGCAACCACCTAGGAGTTCTATGAGAGGAAAGCTAAATGGCTGATGTTTCGTCTCTTTCTAGATTCCATACCATTCATTGTGGGAAAGGAGATGGTTGCTTTTTCTTCTCTTTCCTCTGTTCAAATTCTGGCCTCCATCTAGCCCTCCTTTTAGTTCTATCACCAGCCCTGCATTGCCCATACATGCTCATTACTAGCAGTCAGTTTCTGGCTCAACACCTCACGAGGAAGCACTCCCAGAACTCTGCAGCTTAGAGCGGGATTCTGGAGAACAGAGGGCCTTCATGGCCAGATGCAGTGGCTCATGCCTGTAGTCCCAACGCTTTGAGAGGATGAGGCAGGTGGACTGCTTGAGTTCAGGAGTTTGAGAACAGCCTGAGCAACATGAGAAAACCCCATCTCTAGTAAAAATACAAAACTGAGCCAGGCGTGGTGGCGTGCACCTGTAGTCCTGGCTACTCATGGGGCTGAGGCAGGAGGACCACCCAAGCCTTGGGAGGTTGAGGCTGCAGTGAGCTGTGATCATGCCACTGCACTGGGTGAGCTGTGATCATGCCAGCCTGGGTGGCAGAGTGAGACCCTGTCTCAAAAAAAAAAAAAGAAGGGCTTTCGTAGCTAAAAGCACAGAACTATCAGAAGAACAACTAGTGGGGGCTTCATACATTAAGTCAGGTCAGGGACCCCTTAAGCCACAAAGAGGCCTCTTTGGTTGAGCAGACTCAACATGCAGCCACCCCACTTCTAGCTCCTAACTCACCTTGGAGTGAAGAATGGAGCCATGCCAGGCTTTCCAAACCAGCCCACTGCCCAAACTCTCTGATCACTGAGGCTCCCACCAGAAGCCTATGCCACACACCTCCTTCTTGTCCTTGGATTTGTCAATCTCCTTCTTGAGCAGCTCCACACGCTGAAAAGACTCTCTGCTATCTGTGCTGTAGACCAGGACGTAGCCATCAGTGCAAGAGAAGCAGTGTCGGGGCAGTTCGGCCCCATCTCGGAGCCCCCGGGTGTCGTAGAAACGCACCTGCTCTCGCACCCCTCGGTCTGTCTCAATGGAGCCCACGTAGATGTCTTCCTGCGTCTCAATCATCTCTGAACCTGGTATAAAATGAGAAAACTGTCTGAAGTGGAGAGGGAGATGGGAAATGTGAGTTATGAGAACAGCTTAAGGCTGACCAGATGGGGAGAAAGGAATGTAGGGGGCTGAGGAGGCCAGAGAATTGACAGCCTGGCAGGACTGAAATGATTTGGGTTTAGGGGAACTAACATTAATTTCTTTTTTTTTTTTGAGACGGACTTTTGCTCTTGTTGCCCAGGCTGGAGTGCAATGGTGCGATCTCGGCTCACCGCAACCTACACCTCCCGGGTTCAAGTGATTCTCCTCTCTCAGCCTCCCGAATAGCTGGGATTACAGGCATGCACCACCACGCCCGGCTGATTTTGTATTTTTTTTTTTTTTTTTTTTTTTTTTTTTGAGACGGAGTCTCGCTCTGTCACCCAGGCTGGAGTGCAGTGGCCGGATCTCAGCTCACTGCAAGCTCCGCCTCCCGGGTTCATGCCATTCTCCTGCCTCAGCCTCCGGAGTAGCTGGGACTACAGGCGCCCGCCACCTCGCCCGGCTAGTTTTTTGTATTTTTTTAGTAGAGACGGGGTTTCACCGTGTTAGCCAGGATGGTCTCGATCTCCTGACCTCGTGATCCGCCCGTCTCGGCCTCCCAAAGTGCTGGGATTACAGGCTTGAGCCACCGCGCCCGGCCTTGATTTTGTATTTTTAAGTAGAGACAGGGTTTCTCCAAGTTGTTCAGGCTGGTCTTGAACTCCCGACCTGAGGTGATCCGCCCACCTCAGCCTCCCAAAGTGCTGGGATTACCGGTGTGATCCACCACGCCCAGCCAATGGACATTAATTTTATGCTAATTCCATGCTAAGCACAAGTGTGATATGACAGCTTCTCCTTCCTATCTTGGACACAGGGCTTTCTCCCTCCGATTTTGTTCAGTGTTGTAGAGCTGATTTGTTGCAATGTAAGTTTTATTCTTCCAGGGCAAAAACCACCAGGAGCAGCTTTTAGCCTGTGTGTGTTGTGATCAAGCCTATTCCTTATTCTTCAACTTTTCCCACTGTTCCTCCCCCTCCAATAATACTCACCCACCACGTGGTTCCCATACAGAAGCTGCTCCAGGATTGAAGTTTTGCCCACAGATGCCTGGCCACACACGACCACCTTGCAGCTCTTCCCCATGCTTAGTTTTCAACCTTGAAGAACAGAAGCACGCTGGGTGAGGTGAGGAAAGAAAACATCAACACAGAGGGCAGTTACTAGCAGATGTTTTCTGGTGGACAAAAACCAAAACCAAAAAAATAGAAGGCAGAACTTCCATAACTGAGAGCCCAAGTTCTAAACTGAATGTATAGTTCCAGGGTTTCAGCACCATCCCAATGCTAGTCAGAGGAAACCGATGTCTCTATGTTCACTACTGGACGGTGAGCTGTTATTTTATTCGTCTTTGTTATCCCCAGTTCCTAGCCAGTACCTGTCCCAGGGCAGGTGCTTGGAAATGCTGCCATAAAGGGAGAGGAGAGTCACTGGCCACTGGCCAGGTTCCCTTCTGTGCACAAGATGTAGAGAGGACCAATTAGTGAAGGGAACTCAGCCCAGCTTCCTCTCTTTAATCATGACCCCATGGCGAATTAAGCAGGAATAGTATTTTGTGTGGCTGTCTGAAGCCATCTGCTCCCTGGGGGGACTGAGCAAATAAAAAGGATAATCTAGGGCAGGGCACGGTGGCTCACGCCAGCACTTCGGGAGGCTGAGGTGGGCGGATCACAAAGTCAGGAGTTTGAGAACAGACTGGCCAACATAGTGAAACCTCGTCTCTACTAAAAATACAAAAAATTAGCCAGGCGTGGTGGCGGGTGCCTGTAATCCCAGCTACTTGAGAGGCTGAGGCAGGAGAATCGCTTGAACCCGGGAGCCGGAGGTTGCAGTGAGCCAAGATTGTGCCACTGCACTTCAACCTGGGCAACAGAGCGAGACTCCGTCTCAAAAAAAAAAAAAAAAAAAAAAAAAAAAAACAATCTGCTTTCCTGTACGACTCATCTGGACAACAATCAATTCCCTCTAAACGTCAGTCAAGTATATGGCTAAAATGAACATAAGAGAGAAAGAGTGAAGAAACCTAAGGAAAAAAAAGGCTTCAGAAAGGAGATACTTTTTGCTGCCCTTGGGCTGACAGACACAAAAGAGAAAGCTCATAGAAACCCTAAGAGGTCCCAGACAGGTATCTCCCCGAAGGCAAACTTCCAAACACAAGCCCCCCGCCCCCGCCCCAAGAGCTCCAGACAAAGATCCCCCCACAGAGAACAGAAATAGATCACTCCCAAAGACTGTCCCAAACAGAAACCTCTCCAGGGGAAGCTCCTGACACAGACCCCCTCTCCATATACTGAGACCTACAATAAAAGACACCATAAGAGTGGGCCAGAGGGGCCTCCGCCACAGATTTTCCCACAAGGGAGCCCCCAGATGAATGAGAGGCAGAGACCAGCCACCTAAAGCGGCCCGGGGGCGGAGGCCGATCCTAGCGCTGGACGAGCCTCGCCTCCCAGCTCCGTACCTCCCGGGGGCCCCGCAGCACCAAGCCAGGCCCTTGGAGCGCGCGGGGACCAGGGGAGGGGCAGCGCCGCCGCACAGGATTGTCTTCCTCCCGGGTCGGTGTAGGCTCTGCCGGGCCCCGCCCCCGCCGCCTGCCCTCTCCCCAGCTTCCGTCAGACAAGACGAATTCCGGCAGCGGAGAACGGGTGCGGACCGCGCAGCTCCCCCAGAGGTCGGCGGGGGAATGACGGCCACGACCTGGCCTGGGTGTGTGCGGGAACCCAAGGTTCTAGACTCCCTGGACGCGGGCCGCTGGTTGTCCTGGTGTCTCTGAGGCCCAAATGTTCTCCCTCTAAAGGCGATCAGGGTACAGTAACTCTTCGTTTACTCAATCATTCATCCGTCGAATGTTTTCTGAGCATCTTCTCTGTCTGTGCCATGTGCAGGGCCATATACTGAGAGAAAGTGGACGAGTTAGATACGGTGGCTGCCCATCAGAACTCACGGTCTAGAGAAGCTAGATGTCTAACAATTACTGAGGTGCTGTGGGGCACAGCAAAATGGCATTTAACTTTGAGTCAGCAGACACTGAAGAGCTTGGGGGAAAGGGTGTCCTAGGGTGGAGGAAACATGGCTACAAGTCATGGCATTTTCTGGAACTATGAGAACTTGGGTTCAATATTGGTGGTAGAAAGGACCTAAATACTGGTACTCAAATTAAATCATTAAAAAAAAATAAAAGAAACAGATAATCAAAGGCTTTGTGTGGTAGGCCAAAGAGATCAAACTGACGGCAATGGAAAGCCATTGCCAATGAAGTGACATGATCAGTCCCTGAGGAAGGTCACTCTGGCAGAAGAGGCAAGACTGGACAGAGATGAAATTAGGGACCGATTAGGAGACTATTGCTGTATTCCAAGTTTTTTTTTTTGGTTTTTTTTTTTTTTTCTGTTGCTTTGTTGTTGCCGTTTTTTGTTTTTAGGGACAGGGTCTTACTCTTTTCTCCATGCTGGAGTACACTGGTGTGCTCATAGCTCACTGTAGCCTCTAACTCCTGTGCTCAAGTGATCCTCCTGCCTCAGCCTCCCAAGTAGCTGGGACTACAGATGCATGCCACCATGCCCAGCCTATTCCAAGATTTAAAAATATGATGAGCGCCTGAATCGGGATGGAAAAACGGAGATGGATTTGGGAAATATTTGGTAAGAGAATCAACAAAACTGAGCAACAAATTGGAAGCCAAGAGTGAGGATGGTTTAATCCATTTAACAAGATATGGAATTTAGGAAAGATAATAATTACATCCAGCATTTGTTTTTTCTGTTGTTCAGGTGTAGGGAGACAATGAAAAGTTAAATTTAAATATGGTAAGCTTTGGGGATTTGTGAAACATACAAGAGATATCCAGTAGATAGTTGGATATGCAGCTGTGGAAGCTGAAGAAAGGTCTAGGTTGGAGATATGTAGAGTTGAGAGTCATCAACAGATGGAAGTAAAGCTGTGGGAATAAATGAGTTGCCTTAGAACATAAAGTGGGAAGATGGTGAGACAGGTTGGCTAGCATTAGACTGGACTATGAGCCACTGACAGGCAGGGCAGGTGGTCTGTAAGTCTTGTGCCCTCACAACCTAGCACAAAGTAGGCGTTTTGGAAAGGGCTATTGAGTGATTGGCTCAACGAATGACCCCTCCTTTCCAACCTAGTAAGCTTGTCCTATCCCTCCCTACTCAGTGGTCGCTGTGGTTTCAGTTCCCTCCACACTGGGATAGGCAGGGTAGGAGCATTGGCACATGCTGTTTTCCTGGAAGAAACAGGTAAATCCTTTTAAAAATTCCTTTGCCCTCTTCTCATTTTAGCTACTCTTAGCTTTACATTGTAAAGCTACTCCTAATACTCCTCCAATTTAACCCCAGAAAGCTCCAATTCAATTCAGCTCCACAAATAGTGGCTTGGGTGAGGGAATAACAAGACAATTAAACTGTGCCCTTGTCCCCTGTGAGTTCTCAATCCAGACCGCATTCGGCAAGACAAGCGTGATGAGTAGAGAGTTTATATAAGAGGTAGGAGTAATGGGGACACAAGAGCAGGGACCTCACCCAGCGAGCTTCCTTATAAACTCCAGGGCAGGGTCTGGGGCGCCATGTGTCAGCTTTCCTAGGCTTAATGCTGAGATGGCACTCCCAGGCGGCTGACATGAAAGCAGCCTCGTAAAAGGGTCAGCGTCATTAGGGTGATGAACCAGTTGGTGTTTGGAGATCCGGAGTGGATGAAAGGCGCAGGGTGAAGACGCCCTGCGTTCCCCTGGCTTGATTGGGTAGGGCTTCCAGAGAACGATGAAAGCTGGGGGAACTGGGCTCAAAGTGGCTCTTGCCTTTCCCGGGAAGAAGCTGTGAACACACTCCAAGGTCGGAAAGGTAGCAGTGGGGACTCTTTCCCTACAGTCTTGGGTCACCTGGTCCCCACCCAACCCAGACTCCACGGAGCCTTTAAGGAAGACTCTCTAGGATTGGAAGTTGCTATGGCAACGAGGCTCTTGGAATACTGAAACCAATCAAGCCCTAGAGAGGCTACCACCCGTACACCTCCCTTCCCATCCACGGGTAAAGTGGCGCCGCCTACGCACAGGCACAGTCCCTGGGCTCCCGCCCCGGCGCGGAGACCACCCTGGACATCCGGGGACGGGAGGCCACTCTGGCCCCAAGCGGAGCCTCTCTCTGGTAGACGAGCCCGAGGGAGCCCTTCTGGGCGCGGCGCCGCTGAGCTGCTCTATGCTCCAACCGGAAGTGCTCTTCACCGCCGGCCTCCCACCCAGCTCTCTGGTCCCGGCGGTAAGATGGCGGCTGCCGCGGAGTGCGATGTGGTAATGGCGGCGACCGAGCCAGAGCTGCTCGACGACGAAGAGGCGAAGAGGTAACCGGGTAGCAGGGTAGTAGAGGAGGCAAGCTGCAGCTCCGTGGCTCAGGGAAACCCGTTCCTGCCATGATGCAGCCCCCAGCTGTTGAGGCGATGCCCCGCCCTACGCAAACACCCCCCCCAATCTGAGATCAAGGCCGGATGGACCCCCTGAAGGGGCGCTCTTGGGGGTCGGCCTTCCTCTCCCGCTTCCGCCTGGCGAAGGAGCTGAGGCATGGCCTTCTTCTCCAGCTGAGAGGACGATCGTCCTTATAGGAGAGCCCGAGTCTCGGAGGGCAATTTCGGAGGTCTGGTGCGGGGGGGGGGGGGGGGGGGGGGGGGCGGCGGCGGCGTCGATGACGACTTCCTTACATCGCCCCTGACTCCCTCCTTCTCGTTAACTTCTGTGCATTGTTGCCTGTCTGCACTTTCCATCTCTAAAACCTTTGCTCTCCTCACCCCGTTTTCCTTTTCGATCACTAGTCTGGGTTCGAGGTGATTGTGTGTCTCCATAATTGACCTGGTTGCCCCCGGTTATCCCAGAAGTCAAAGATGATAGAGAAAAAGGGAAGAGCGAGGAGCTTATCTCGTGTTCTCTGTGTCAGACTCCTCTTCCCCTATCCTTCCTGGGTGATCTTTATCCTTCCCAGCACTGTTCTTTCTTAAGTTAAGCACCAAGGAAGAGGGCAACTGCTTGGGCGCTGTTGGCACTCCGAAGCAGCCGCAGTGGTTCGAGACTGCCAGTCGGACTAGCCAAGGGAGCTGCTGAGTGAGTGGTTTTCGAGAACGCTCTAGATTCTGGCAACAGTTAGGCCAGATTATTGGAAATGGGGTTGGGACAGAGTTGTGGGTAGTCATACGTGTTCTAATACTAAAGCAGAATTGACAAGAAGGTTCTAGAAGTTTGGAGCCCTTTCCTTATCAGCTGCAGGTTAATCTGACCCTTTTGTTCAAGATGCCTACAGTGCCCTCAGTCTTATTCCCACATACTTTATATTTTCATACCAAGCCCGTTATGTCTTCAGGCTGGGTAATTTGAGGTGGTGATGTAGAATTAGTTCATGAGATCTGAAATCAGGATTCTGAGATTTTTACTATCTGATGAGTTAGAAATATAAGAACGGAGGCCATGAATAGTTATCAAGCTTGAAGGTTGTTACCACAGCCAGTGTCTCAAGTTCCTGATCTGTTGGGAGCTGGGGGGCCTGACAAAGTGTAATAGGTCCCTGGGATATCAGAGAAGCCAGGACACCAGAGTCCAGTCTTTGTTCTTAATTTTGAGCTTTCATGTTGTTCCTGCTTCTTTCTAGATATTTAAAGTTAAGCATCATCAACCCTTATACATCATTAAAGAGCTGCATTGGGAAACAAAATTTCTCCCAGTGCAGACAGAGCTTAATTAATTGTAGAGTTACTTGGATTTGGAAAGAGTTCAGTGTTTCTTTATATTATAAATAGGGATTTGGCCATAGGTAATTTATTTATTTATTTATTTTTAATTTTTTGAGACGGAGTCTCGCTCTGTCGCCCAGGCTGGAGTGTGGTGGCATGATCTCAGCTCACTGCAAGCTCCGCCTCCTGGGTTCACACCATTCTCCTGCCTCAGCCTCCCCAGTAGCTGGGACTACAGGTGCCCACCATGCCCGGCTAATTTTTTTTTTTAATTTTTTTTTATTTATTTTTATTTTTAGTAGAGACGAGGTTTCACCGTGTTAGCCAGGATGGTCTCCATCTCCTGACCTCGTGATCCTCCTGCCTCGGCCTCCCAAAATGCTAGGATTACAGGCGTGAGCCACTGCACCAGGCTGGCCATAGGTAATTTAAAAAATTCATCCTACTCATTGTCAATCTCTGATGTAGAGTGTCCCTATTTTGGACTTCATTTCAAAACCTCCTATCTAAAGCAAATACATTTCTTCAATCACAGCCTTAGAGGATATTCTATCATAAAATTGGAGTAAATGAACCTGAAGACGCATAATAAAATAGGTTATGCTGTAATGTGACCACATCACACAAAACATGGTATTTTATAGCAGTACAACAAAATAAGGTAAACTACCTTATTACTTAAGTAGCCTGTAATCCCAGCACTTTGGGAGGCCGAGGCAGGTGGGTCAGCTGGGGTCAGGCGTTTGAGACCAGCGTGGCCAACGTGGCAGAACCCTGTCTCTATTAAAAATACAAAAATTAGCTGGGTGTGATGGCACGCACATGTAATCCCAGTTACACAGGAGGCTGAGGCAGGAGAATTGCTTGAACTCAGGAGGTGGAGGTTGCAGTGAACTGAGATCGTGCCATTGCACTCCAGCCTGGGTGACAGAGTGAGATTCCATCTCAAGAAAAAAAGTCGTTGATTGCAGAATGCAAATTATTTTATCTGTCACTAAGAAAATATAACTATAAATTAAACATGACAACATGCATTATCCCTGTAGTTCAAATAGTGAGAGAAAAAAATTAATTAAAAAAGGAAAAAGGCTGGGCGTGGTGGCTCACACCTGTAATCCCAGCACTTTGGGAGGCCAAGGCAGGTGGATCACCTGAGGTCAGGAGTTCGAAACCAGCGTGACTAATACGGTGAAATCCTGTCTCTACTAAATATACAAAAAGTAGCCGGGCGTGGTGACGCACACCTGTAATCCCAGCTAGTCGGGAGGCTGAGGTGGGAGAATTGATTGAACCTAGGAGGTGGAGGTTGCGGTGAGGGGAGATCATGCCATTGCACTCCAGCCTTGGCAACAAGAGCAAAACTCCATCTCAAAAAAAAAAAAGTTAAATTAAAAAAAGAAAAAAATGCATTCTTATCAGACTTTTATGTTTCTCATATATAGCACTCTTTTCGACAGAATTAAACATGTTTATTATATACCACTTTTGTGCACAAGTCAAAAGGAAAATAAGGCTGGGCGCGGTGGCTCACGCCTATAATCTCAGCATTTTTGGAGGCTGAGGTGGGCGGATCATGAGGTCTGGAGTTCAAGACCAGCCTGGCCGACACGGCGAAACCCCATCTCTACTAAAAATACAAAAAATAGCTGGGCGTGGTGGTGGGCGCCTGTAATCCCAGCTAATCGGGAGACTGAGGCAGGAGAGTCTCTTGAACCCGCCGGGAGGCGGAGGTTGCAGTGAGCCAAGGTCACACCACTGCACTCCAGCCTGGGCCATGCAGCGAGACTCTCTCTCAAAAAAAAAAATAAAATAAGTTAAATAAACAAAAAAATCAGTTTAACTTTTTGCCATATCAGACATCCTTAGAAGAATAAACATTGGCCAGGCGTGGTGGCTCACGCCTGTAATCCCAGCACTTGGGGAGGCCGAAGCAGGCTGATCACCTGAGGTCGGGAGTTCAAGACCAGCCTGACCAACATGGAGAAACCCCATCTCTACTAAAAATAGAAAAAAAAAATAGCCACACGTGGTGGCGCATGCCTGTAGCCCCAGCTACTCGGAGGCTGAGGCAGGAGAATCACTTGAGCCCGGTAGGCGGAAGTTGTGGTGAGCCGAGATCACTCCATTCTCTCCAGCCTGGGCAACAAGAGCGAAACTCTGTCTCAAAAAAAAAAAAAAAAGAATAAACATTAGGCTCTGTTAGTATGAAAAAACCTTGTTTATGTATGATTTTTCCAGTGCTGAAAATGGGATGGAGATTTAGAAGCTTTGGAGGGAGGTGGTTTTATGTTTTTCATGTTTCCTGAATTCCTCTTGTGTGGCCATAGCAGAGGGCAGTGATAGGGGCATCCCTTACGAATGCCCTTTTACTGTCTGGCTGTCTGGCCTGGTTAGAGTTCTTTGGCCAAGTTCCTGCCTCTGTTGTTATGGTCCCACTACCAGTTCTTTTAGAGATACAAGTGTTAATGGGTCTCGGGTTGTTTTTGTGAGGTCCAGCAAGGAATCCTTCCTTCCTTACGTCTTGGCTTAAGACATGTCCTGCTGCTGCTAAGTTGTCACAGTCCCACGGGGAGGGGGCAAAATGAGAGGCGCTCTTAAGACGTTGGACTTCACGATTGCAGCATTTTAAATGGCTACATGTTTTATTTCCTTAGCTTTAGTGTTTCTAGAGAGAAAAGAGATATATTTCAATTTTTTTGCATGTCACTCTGACAAAGTTCTGTTTCCCTTATTTTAGCCAAGAAGCTAAAATAAGGCTAGGCTTAGTGGCTCATGCCTGTAATCCTAGCACTTTATGAGGTCAAGATGAGAGGATTGCTTGAGCCGAGTAGTTTGAGACCAGCCTGGGCAACATAGTGAGACTTAGTCGCTACAGAAACATTTAAGGTTGGGTGCGGTGGCTCACGCCTGTAATTCCAGCACTTTGGGAGGCTGAGGCCAGTGGATTGCTTGAGGCCAGGAGTTCGAGACCAACCTGGGCAACATGGTGAAACCCCCCCATCTCTGTAAAAAAAATACAAAAATTAGCAGGGTGTGATGGTGCATACCTGTAGGCCCTGCTACTTGGGAGGCTGAGGTGAAAGTATCACCTGAGATGGGGGAGGTCGAGGCTGTGGTGAGTTGTGATCACACCACTGCACTCCATCCTGGGTGACAGAGTGAAACCCTGTCTCAAAAAAAAAAAAAAAAAAAAAAAGGGTTGGGGCTAAAATAAAAGATGTATTAGTTGGCACTCCAGAAGAGATCAGGATTCTATGCATGAAGATTATTTCTCTTTGCTCACCAAAACAGGCAAAGCTCTTTATGAGCCAGACGGTTCAACTTCAGATGTTTCACATTTCAACTAACTTAAGCTTTATGTTTTCCTGTGAAGTTGCTGACTGCTTTACCGAATATGGGAATACCTGTCTTGAGTTAAGTATCTCTCATGATTATCTCCTGGGCTGGGAAACAGCTTGATCTCTATAGGGAGTCTTTCTTATGGTAAACTTGAGGGATTTCAAATTGTTTTTCTTTCTTTCTTCGTTTTTTTTTTTTGACGGAGTCTTGCTCTGTTGCCAGGCTGGAGTGCAGTGGTGTGATCTCAGCTCACTGCAACCTCCGCCTCCCAGGTTCAAGCGATTCTCCTGCCTCAGCCTCCTGAGTAGCTAGGACTATAGGCACATGCTACCATGCCCAGCTAATTTTTATATTTTTAGTAGAGACGGAGTTTCACTGTGTTGGCCAGGATGTTCTCGATCTCTTAACCTCATGATCCGCCTGCCTTGTCTTCCCAAAGTGCTGGGATTACAGGCGTGAGCCACTGCACCCGACCTCAAATTGTTTTTCAAAGAGAAAACACTTATGTGTCTCAACATATACCTAATGTGACTGGACAACAAGATCTAAAAGAATCAAGGGATCCGTAGACTTAAGAGTCAGGACATCCTTACCTGATTCCTTGAGCTGATAAGCTTAACTTCTCTGTATGTTTTCCTGATGGGCACAAATAAGAGCAATTATTAGGCGCTTACTACCTAGGTATTGTAAACCCTTTGCTGTTAGGATTTTGCCTTTTATTTCTTTATTCACATTGTTAATGGGGACAACTGAACTCTGAATTCATGTCCCTGGTTTGCTGTAGTTGCTGTTTGTTTGCTGCAAGCTTTGCATGGTGTTTTTAAGTTTGTGGCCTTACTTAACTGAAGAGCTTGTGGGCATGCCTCCCCTGCTTTCTTCCTTACCCGGTTTTAAATTCTTAGGAATGTGTCCTTCTAATCTTCCTCTTGAAGTTTCAGAGCAAGCACCTAGACATTTCAGTAAGCCTCCAAACTGAGTGGGAATTTATCTTTGACCTGGATCCCAAATCAGTGAGAAACATTTTTTTCCTTTTGCTATGCACAATTGTAGTCAGACATGAAGAAATGGGAGATGGGAGGAGAAATGGGTCCTGGTTAAGAAAGAGATAAACCTAGGAATACAGAATTCTCAATACCGGCAAATTAATTGAACTCTGATACTAACAAGTTGCAAAGTAGATAATCATAATTGGAGCAAAGGTAGAGTACAGAGAAAGGTTCTCTCTTACTGCTTTAATTCAGATCCACATATTAACTAGTGCCAGAGAAACAAGAATTTTGAGAAAATATAGGGCCAAGTGAGTGGCAGTTGCCTTAGAGTCCAGTCCACTCCCAACAACCAGAACTCTGATTGGCTGAAAGCCCAGCCTTATTGTACATTCCAGCCAATCAGGGATTAGTTTAGTCTTTGAAGTTTGTATTTTAAAGGTTTTGAAAAGCTGAGTACTGGGCACTTGAGTTTTCCTTCTTCAGGACTTTAGAAGATTGGAGAACAGTGGTCAGCAGTTGCCTAGTTGCCTTGTGGTCTGATGCAGAGTTCCACTGAGACCCATTTCTCCCTTACTGCACTAGTCTTTGGTCCCCTTTCTCCAGCGCTGAGTGATGTGGAAGTTACTTAGAGGTCGTTCCAGGTATTCTTTTAAACTTTCAGAAGTAAGAACAAAATTCAAGGTGCAGTTATCCCAACAACTTTTATTGGAGTGACACTGTTTTTTCTTCTCCCGTGAGGATCAAAATGGCAATTCCTATGTTTTACCCTCACCATTGATAAGAATATGAGTGGTTGAGGCTTTTGAGAATGGTAATAGGAAAATATATGACTCTCAGGTCTTATTCTGAGACCTGAAATTCTGTTGGCATGTGACTTACAATTTGTGTGGGGAGGTGAGATTGTCAGATAAGCAGTGTTAACCATCTCTCCTGATTCTAATATTACTTTTGGAGAGAGTATGAGGGGCAAGCAGGACCCTCTCTTGTTTTTGGAGTTTCTGTCCTGAGAGTTCTTCCTTGGACAGTTTGCCCTGAGACAGTTAACCACCTGTTGAACTAAGGAACCAAGACAACTTTGAGAAGTAAAATACTAGTTGACAATCCAGGCTCCTCCCCACCCTAGTTCCCATCTCCACCCCACCCCACTCCACCCAAAAAGACTCATGAAGCAGCCTTTATATATATATTATATATATATATATATATATTTTTTTTTTTTTTTTTTTGAGACAGAGTTTCACTCTTGTTGCCCAGGCTGGAGTGCAGTGGCGCAATCTCGGCTCCCTGTAGCCTCCGCCTTCAAGGTTCAAGCAATTCTCCTGAATCAGCTTCCCGAGTAGCTGGGATTACAGGCATGCACCACCACAGCCGGCTAATTTTGTTTTTTGTTTTTTTTGTAGAGACGGGGTTTCTCCATGTTGGTCAGTCTGGTCTCGAACTCCCAACCTCAGATGATCCGCCTGCCTTGGCCTCCCAAAGTGCTGAGATTACAGGCGTGAGCCACTGTAGCATCCGGCCTAGGAAGTAGCTCGCTCCTTCCTTCCTTCCTTCCTTCCTTCCTTCCTTCCTTCCTTCCTCCCTCCCTCCCTCCCTCCATTCCTTCCTTCCTTCCTTCCTCACTCCCTCCCTTTCTTCCTTCCCTTTCTTTTTGTTTTTTTGTTTTTTTGTTTTTTTGTGATGGAGTCTCGCTCTGTTGCCAGGCTCGAGTGTGCAATGGCACAATCTCGGCTCACTGCAATCTCCGCCTCCTGGGTTCAAGTGATCCTCTTGCCTCAGCTTCCTGAGTAACTGGGACTACAGTTGCATGCCACCACGCCCAGCTAATTTTTTGTATTTTTAGTAGAGACGGGTTTCACCATGTTGGCCAGGATGATCTTGATCTCATGACCTCAGGATCTGCCTGCCTCGGCCTCCCAAATTGCTGGGATTACAGGCGTGAGCCACCGCGCCAAGCCAAAGCAGCCTTTTCCTTAATTGTAGTTCCTCAGTTTTAAATTTTTGATGGGTGCTGGTGTTCCTATAGTGGGAGATGTCACAGAATAGGGAACCAAGGGATGGAAAATGGTGGGTTTGGGGATATGTTGTGAAAGCAAGCCTCTGGCTAATGCTGAAAAGCCAGTGACTTGTATCCTCAGAATGGTTTCAGAGAAGCATGTTTCTCAGAGGTAGCTTCATTATTGGGTCTCCTCTCCCCAGGGATAAGTGAAGGTTAGGTAGATGTAATAGATGGTGACACCTCTCATTTAAGGATCTAAAATAAATTTAAAACACTGTTGAGACAAACATTTCCAAGTGAATATCTTTCTGCTTGCAGTGATGGGATTTCTGTAGGGCTTGAATTGGTTGCTTGCTTTTTCTTCCTTACTGAATACAGCGTAGCCAGCTGCACAGCCAGGCACAGCTTGCTGCCTGGTGTCTGTCCCTGCCTGAACAGTAGGGAGTGCTGCTGCTTTGTGTAGACAGTCTGCGACTCCTCTGGTGCATTTTGAATCCCCTCTGACTCTGTTAAGGCTTGAATGTCCACCCAGAGGACAATTTGAACTGGTGTGTTAAGGAATTTTATTCATCTTTTACCTTCTCTCTTTTTTAGCGGGGAGGTGTAGAGGGTTGTTCCAGTTGTGCTTTAAAGTGAAAACTATCTATTCTGTAGGAAATTGGGTAAAGAAAGCTGAGTAGCAGATAGCTTTGCTAAAAAGTAGCAGTTGGATAGCGCTCACCTTCTGTTTTTTTCTGAATGAAGCACCTAGCATAAGTACCTTGCAATATTTGTAGAATTATTCCAAGTCATGTATCTGTGGCCAGGCGCGATGGCTCACGCCTTTAATCCCAACACTTTGGAAGGCTGAGATGGGCGGATCACTTGAGGTCAGGAGTTTGAAGACCAAAGTGGCCAACATGGCAAGACCTCATCTCTACTAAAAAATACAAAAATTAGCCAGGCATGGTGGTGGGGCCCTGTAATCCCAGCTACTCAGGAGGCTGAGGCAGGAGAATCCCTTGAGCCTGGGAGGCCGAGGTTGCAGTGAACTGAGATCACACCACTGCACTTCAGCCTAGGTGACAAGAGTGAGAGTGAGAGTCTATCTCAAAAAATGTGTATCTATGTATATATCTATACCTGTGACTTCCGCTTATCTATGTGAAATTTATATTGACATTTCACTCCTAGAATAGTTGAATTTTTTTTTTTTTTTTTTTTTGAGATGGAGTCTTACTCTGTTGCCCAGGCTGGATTGCAGTGGCACAATCTAGGCTCACTGCAACCTCCGTCTCCTGGGTTCAAGTAGTAATTCTCCTGCCTCAGCCTCCCTAGTAGCTGGGATTACAGGCACCGCTATCATGCCTGGCTATTTTTATATTTTTGTGGAGGCTGGGGTTTCACCATGTTGCCCAGGCTGGTCTTGAACTCCTGACCTCAGGTGATCCACCCGCCTTGGTCTCCCAAAGTGCTGGGATTACGGACGTGAGCCACCTTGCCCAGCCTAGATATTTTTTTTTTTTTTTTTTTTTTTTTTGAGACGGAGTCTTGCTCTGTTGCCCAGGCTGGAGTGCAGTGGCGCGATCTCGGCTCACTGCAAGCTCCACCTCCCGGGTTCACGCCATTCTCCTGCCTCAGCCTCCCAAGTAGCTGGGACTGCAGGCGCCCACCACACCACTGCGCCCGGCTAATTTTTTGTATTTTTAGTAGAGACGGGGTTTCACTGTGGTCTCGATCTCCTGACCTTGTGATCAGCCCTCCTCGGCCTCCCAAAGTGCTGGGATTACAGGCGTGAGCCACCGCGTCCAGCCCTTTTTTTTTTTTTTTAAAGAAACTTTTTGCTGGGCGCGGTGGCTCACGCCTGTAATCCCAACATTTTGGGAGGCCGAGGTGGGTGGATCACCTGAGGTTGGTAGTTCGAGACCAGCCTGACCAACATGGAGAAACCCCATATCTACTAAAAATACAAAATTAGCCAGGTGTGGTGGCACATGCCTGTAATCCCAGCTACTCGGGAGGCTGAGGCAGGAGAATCACTTGAACCCGGGAGTCAGAGGTTGCATTGAGCCGAGATCACGCCATTGCACTCCAGCCTGGGCAACAGGAGCAAAACTCCGTCTCAAAACCAAAAAAAAAGCAGTTTTTTTCTGGCCAGGTGTGGTGGCACATGCCTGTAATCTTAGCACTTTGGGAGGCTGAGGCGGTGGATCGCCTGAGCCCAAGAATTTGAGACCAGCCTGGGCAACATAGTGAAACCCCATCTCTACTAAAATACAAAAAATTAGCCAGGCATGGTGGCGCGTGCCTGTAGTCCCAGCTACTAAGCAGGCTGAGGCATGAGAATCGCTTGAACCTGGGAGGTGAAGGTTGCAGTGAGCCGAGATCCCACCACTGCACTCCGGGCTGGACAATAGAATGAGACTGTCTCCAAAAAAAAGAAACTAAATGACTTGCTTTTGGTAAGATAGACCAGAAGTTAGGCTCCTGGGCTCCTTTTACTTTATTCTGTCATGAAGGTCAGGGAGAGTGCAACATGAAACAGGCCCTGTGACATGCCATTAGGGACAAGAGGTCTCCGACCGTGGGAAGGAGGAAAGAATTTCTACTCTGACTGGCCAAGATCCCGTGAATTCTGAAGGGTGGAGGGCATTTCTAGATCAGCAGGCAACTAGTAAATTTGACTGAGTAAAATAAATGGGGCATCACAATCATAGACTAAGGCGACATTTGGGGAGTAGTAAATATAAGAGGAATGCATAAGGGGCACTGACTCATTCGCAGTATAAAGTATTATTATTAATAACTTAAAGGAAAAGAAAAGTATATTTTTCTTTTCTTTTTTTTTTTTTTTTTTTTTTTTGAGACAGAGTCTCGCTCTGTTGCCCAGGCTGGAGTGCAGTGGCGATCTCAGTTCACTGCAAGCTCCAGCTCCTAGGTTCACGCTATTCTCCTGCCTCAGCCTCCTGAGTAGCTGGGACTGGAACTACAGGCGCCTGCCACCATGCCTGGCTAATTTTTTTTTTGTACTTTTAGTAGAGATGCAGTTTCATCGTGTTAACCAGGATGGTCGTGATCTCCTGACCTTGTGATCCACCTGCCTCAGCATCCCAGGTAGCTGGGATTACAGGTGCACACCACCACGCCAGGCTAATTTTTGTATTTTTAGTAGAGATGGAGTTTCACTGTATTGGTCAGGCTGGTCTCGAACTCCTGACCTTGTGATCCGTCTGCCTCAGATTCCCAAAGTGCTGGGATTACAGGCGTGAGCCACCACATCCTGCCAAGAAAGGTATCTTTTTCTAAAAAATTTATCAGTGCCAATAAAATACTCTCCAAAATCAAAGGCCACTAAACACTCCTCTGCTTTGCCAAAATAAATCATTTTATCTTCAGTTGTAATTTCAACAAAACTGAATTTTTTTTCTTCCACTTCAGGAATAACAGAATACATCAAGAAAATGAAAACAAAACCTTATTTAGGCTGCTGCGCCTGTTTTGATTTAAGCTATTATTAATGCTTTTGGAAGAGCTTAACTTTATTAAAAATATTATTCTAGCCAAATACTTGAAATAAAAGCAGTGTGGCAGCCATGTTCAGTGGCTCGTGTCTGTAATTCCAGCACTTTGGGAGGCTGAGGCTGGAGGATTGCTTGAGCCCAGGAATTTGAGACCAGACTGGGCAATGAAGTGAAATCTCATCTTGACAAAAAAATAAAAAATTTAGCCAGGCATGGTGGTGTGTTCCTATAGTCCCAGGTACGCAGGAGGCTGAGGCAGAAGGGTTGCTTGAGCCCAGGAGGTCGAGCTGCAGCAAACCATGTTCACCCCACTGTACTGCAGCCTGGGTGACAGAGTGAGACCCTGCCTTTAAAAAAAAAACAAAACCAGGCCGGGCACAGTGGCTCACGCCTGTAATCCCAGCACTTTGGGAGGCCGAGGCAAGTGGATCCACGAGTTCAGGAGATCGAGACCATCCTGGCTAACATGATGAAACCCCATCTCTACTAAAAATACAAAAAAATCAGCCGGTCATGGTGGTGGGCACCTGTAGTCCCAGCTACTCGGGAGGCTGAGGCAGGAGAATGGCATGAACCTGGGAAGCAGAGCTTGCAGTGAGCTGAGATCGCACCACTGCACTCCAGCCTGGGTGACAGTCAGACTCTGTCTCAAAAAATAAACAAAATAAAAATAAATAAATAAATAAATAAGCTCTTTTCTCAAAAAAAAAAATTGTCTGGGCGTGGTAGCATGTGCCTGTAATCCCAGCTACTTGGGAGGCTGAGGTGGGAGAATTGCTTGAACCCGGGAGGTGGAGGTTGCAGTGAGCTGAGATCGCGCCACTGCACTCCAGCCTGGGTGACAGAGCAAGACTTTGTCTCAAAAAAAAAAAAAAGAAAAAATCAAACCACAGTGTGGTGTGCTTTTTGTCATACAAAATTGGAATCCACATTTCCTAGGTTACAAATGTTGCAGAATAATGAAACCATGCTAGTCTGTTTTTCATGCAGTGAGGTGGAATACATTTTAAAATGATGAAGAATCTCATCCCTGTTTTAATAATCTGCAAATATGTGATATGTCAAGCAATTCCAGAGAGAACCCAGCCATGTTAATGACATTTTTAAAACTACCACACAATTAATTCTGCATTAGTGGAGGCTGACTAAAGTTTCCGATTGCTTCTTTAATTGTTAAAAGTTAGACTAGTTGGCCCAACACAGAGATCTTGCTTAAGTGTTCAACTTGGAAGTACTTAGAGAGAAAATGGAAATTTTTATAGGGCACCTAATTTGGGGCATGTTGCAATGTCAACTACGATGTTTTAATGTGTTTTTAATTCAATTGAGCTGTAAATGTGCAAAGTTGGCTAACAATCATAAGCCCAAGTTGTCTGATGTAATCACATGATGCTGAGCCCTGCTAAGACCTGTGTGATATCAAATGATTCCCTTGGCAGTGTTTGTTGGAGTAATTAGTGTCAGCAATGAATGAATACTGAATTCAGAGAGAGATAATGTAACTGCATGTGTAAAGGATATACAGATTTTAACCAACATTTATTGTAGAAGAGCAAGTTTTCAAAGTTGCAGTTTTCTTACTGGTGGGTGGTTTTGGTTTTTTGAGACAGAGTCTTGCCCTGTCACTCAGGCTAGAGCGCAGTGGTACAATCACAGCTCATTGCAGCCTCAACCTCCTGGGCTCAAGCAATCCTCCCATCTTAGCCTCCCAAGTAGCTGGGACTACAGACATGCACCACCATGCCCAGCTAATTTTTAAATTTTTGTAGAGACAGAGTCTCCCTGTGTTTTCCAGGCTGTTCTCAAACTCCTGCGCTCAAGCAGTCTTCCTGTCTTTGTCTCCCAAAGTGCTGGGATTACAGGCGTGAGACACTGTGCCCAGCAAGGTTATTTTTGAAAAACAAAGACATACATTTTAAAATAGCAAAGGAGACCACGAATGAGATGTCTTCTCTGAAGGCCAGGCCGTCCAGTGCTGATCCTGTTGTGGGAGATCCTCCACGCATCCAAAGAGGACAGATTTTTTTGGAAAACCTTTCAGTAGCTGTTTGCACACAACTGTATTACTGTCAATTAAAATGAAAAGACTGGGTTGGTGGAGGTGGAGTCCTTCCCAGCATCTCTTGGTGAATCAGAGCTGTGAAGCTTATTCTGCTTAGAAGTTGATGCAAGGGGCCGGGCGCGGTGGCTCATGCCTGTAATCTCAGCACTTTGGGAGGCCGAGACGGGTGGATCATGAGGTCAGGAGATCGAGACCATCGTGGCTAACACGGTGAAACCCCGTCTCTACTAAAAAATGCAAAAAAACTAGCCGGGCGCGTTGGCGGGCGCCTGTAGTCCCAGCTACTCGGGAGGCTAAGGCAGGAGAATGGTGTAAACCCGGGAGGCGGAGCTCGCAGTGGGCTGAGATCCGGCCACTGCACTCCAGCCTGGGCGACAGAGCGAGACTCCGTCTCAAAAAAAAAAAAAAAAAAAAAAAGTTGATGCAAGGATTTGGTGGGAGAACTGAATAAATTAGTTTTAATCTAAAAGCCTTGATACTAACAGGATGTAGGGGAAAATATAAACTTCTAGGACTTAGGAGACCTGTGCAGCCATCTTGGGTGCCTCACTAGCTCTTCCTCTGTTGAAGGATAGGTGAAATTATTGCCATAACCACCTCAGAAGTCCATTTGAAAATCTTAGGCTGGGTGTAGTGGCTCACGCCTGTAATCCTAGCACTTTGGGAGGCGGAGGCGGGCGGATCACGAGGTCAGGAGATCGAGACCATCCTGGCTAACATGGTGAAACCCAGTCTCTACTAAAAATACAAAAAATTAGCCAGGCGCACTGGCAAGCACCTGTAATCCCAGCTACTCGGGAAGCTGAGGCAGGAGAATCGCTTGAACCAGGAGGCGGAGGTTGCAGTGAGCCGAGATTGCGCCACTGCACTCCAGCCTGGGCGACAGAGCGAGACTCCATCTCAAAAAAAAAAAAAAAAGAAGAAAAGAAAATCTTGGCTAGGCGTGGTGGCTGACGCCTATAATCCTAGCACTTTGAGAGGCCTAGGCAGGCAGATAATTTGCAGTCAGGAGTTTGAGACCAGTCTGGCCAACGTGATGAAACCCATCTCTACTAAAAATATAAAAATTAGCTGGGCATGGTGGCACATGCCTGTAATCCCAGCTACTTAGGAGGCTAAGGTGAGAGAGCACTTGAACCCAGGAGGCAGAGGCTGCAGTGAGCCGAGTTCATGCTACTGCACTCCAGCCTGGGCCAAAGAGCGAGACTCCATCAAAAAAAAAAAAAAAAAATTCAAAATCTTCATTGGAAATGCTTTGAAAATCTGAAACAACACTACAAATATATTGTAGTTGTTAATAGTACCATCAGATCAGTTATGGCCAAATCTATATTTTGCTGTGGTATTATATTTAGGAGTTTAATCTGAATTTAATTTTATAGCCACAGAAAATAATCTGTAGTTTAGTGCATTGGGAATCCTTTTTTTTTTTTTTTTTTTTTAATTGGTCTAGGTGAAGCCAGTTAATCCTAATTCTTCTTTTCTCAGTACTGGTGTGTTTCAGTAGGTACATGTTATAACCTCACTTGCTTATCAGATGAATTGACCCTGGCAGTGAGTGAGTGGCAGATGCCACCACCAGACTGCCCTCAATTCCAGTGTTAACCTGCTCTTCTTCTTTTCCAGTCCCACGCCTTTGACATCTCATCCTTCAGTCCCTTTGCTGTAAAGGCAACTTGAACAAGCTTCAGCCCTTTCTCAGACTTCCAGGGCAGGACTTGAATGGATTTTACCCTGGAATTGTTCCTGATGCAGCCTTGTTCAGTTCTTGCTGCTGCCATGCTGGATTCCAAAGATCCACTCTTTCCTCGACTGGTCTCACAGGGTCAGGCCCATTGATTAAAGCTTGTTGTGTATTTGGTCAGGAGGTTCAAAATGAAGGAGGGACTCCAGTCCACTTTGGGCATTGGACCTGGAGGCAAAAAATCAGCGTTCAGTCTAAAAGCACTAAGTGCCCATTGTTTAGGCAGCTGTTAATCAGCCACGTTTCTATGAAAATAAGTCCTTTTCATGAGGCAATTGTGTGGGAATAGCTAATTCTGGCCTGTTGCTGTGCAGTGTGAGGTTAAAAACATGGCAACTTGTCACAACACAATTCTTCTTGTTCTTTTTGCTGTGGGCTGACTCTACATTACTTGCTTTGTTTGCTCTAGAATGGAATCTACTCACCATTTACTAAAATGAAATGCATTTCTTTGGGGAGGCAAAGTCCAGTTCACTAGGTCTTGCATCTTAAAGAGAAAGGAGCCCTGCTTCCTCTTTGACTAATTGTTAGGAATGTCGTTTAGCTTATTTAAATACCGATTTTGGTTCTGGGGTTAAATATTATATGCCGGGGGTCTTAGTTTAAACAAATTTATACGTATTGTCTATGTCTTACAAATATTGTCCATGTCTTATTCCTCGTAGTACAGATTAATTTTCAAAATAGTTAGCAGTAAGTGGAGGCAAGCATTAGAGAGAAAGCTTGGCATAGTAGAAAGTGCACAAGCTTTGTATTCTGACAAATGTGGGTAACGTCCTGACCTGACCTCAGGCAAGTTATTTAACCCCCAGGCCTTATTTCCTCCTTTGAAAAATGGGAATAATGATGTTCACCAGACTTTGTTTTATAGAGGATGATGTATGGAAAGTACCTGGCCTCAGTAATTATTAGTAACCATCCACCAAAATAATCCTTTGCATTTTTTCTAGAAGCCAGTCCTGAACTCCCCGACCTCCATAGGGGTAGTGTTTTAGGAAAGAGGAGGCTAGGGGCACCTTTCAGCAGCCCTGTACATTATTTCACTTTTGATTAACAGGCTTTATACTGCTGACAGTGTCTCCCCAGGTACCTAGATGTCTTGGTTTTCCTCAGAGATTTGCATATTCTTAGCCACTAGCCAACTGAAGAAGAGGCTAGATCTCTGATAGAGTTTGGGCCTAATGTCTTATTTTGGAATTTGCTACTCCATTTCTTCACAGCAGTTTGACTAATCGAAATCCAGTTTAAGCAAGTCCTTTGTTTGAATCCCTTAGCATGTCTGCTGTTAAAGGATAGGCTCCTCAGAGTTTTTATAAGCACTTTGCTTAATTTAGAGTTACAGGGTGGTGTATACTGTGTAGTAGGATTTCAGTTGGTCCTTTAAATCTTGGAATTGGGGGATCTTTCTTGAAGATTTTTAATAGCAGATGGCCTCTTTTCAGCATCGTGATAGTTGGTATAAACAGTTACTCAAGCAGATTTATATCCATCACATTTCAAATCTGTCAGCATTTATAGGTCATTCCCATTTTCCTTCTCCTTTCTTCTAGCAGCCTTTTCATATTAGTAGGGCTTGCCAGGACAGTGATGGAGAAGAATGGAGAGGGAGGATCACCTCAATAAAAGGAGGGCAGCTTTGCTAGTTTGTAGTTTAAAATACGTAAGTAAATCACAAATCTCCCTAATGCAGATAACCATAGACTCAAGCTGTAAATTGCTATACCATCGCCAGGGTTTAAGAACTAGGACTTTTGCCCCCACGTCAGGCAACTCTGAACTAGGTTCTTTTTTGCACGTGAAAAACAGGAAAAGAAAGATGCTTTCTTTCCCGTTGAAACAGGATCATAACAAAAATGATCAGGTACTTAGTTAATGTTGCAGTAATCATTTCAGTAAAGAATTATCTTTATCACTTGAGAGTGGAGTGATTTTGAGTATCTTGATAGAGGTTAAACCATTGTTGGTCATGTCTGATTTGATTCTAGGTACTTGCTCAGGAATCTAATTCCCCAATTATATAACATTGTTCCTTTAAGAAAGTGTACTTTGTCTAATGGCATAGTTTCAAAAAATAGATCTTAGAGGTAGGGAAAAAATTCTGCTATAACCCAGTTGTTGAATATATAAGGTACTGGAGGGAGTGCAAAGGGGGCAGCAAGTACCCACATAGATGTGATGGGAGGAGGGAACACCAGTAGATGGGTGTTCCTTATAGTATGGCACTGGCAGCCTATACCTCATATATCCCTGTCATCGATGGTCTTAGTCTCTGCTGTCACTCAACTCTGTTCCTGTCTTAAACACCAACATGCTATGCTTTTAACTCTTTTGCCACCTGCCTTTGCTCTGCTTGTTCTTTCAGTGACAAATGCATGAGCCACTTTTCAGGAGATGAAATTATTAAAACTCTTGAGGATATGACCTATTTCACATTGAGAAATAAGTTGCCCCTGAATGGAGTAGCCTTTTTCCTGTAAGTTTGCAAAAGAGGCAGCAGTTGTGACACTGTGGAAGGAGAAAGAAAAATTCCTTGCCCTGAGGGAATGTCTACATTTGTCTGTCCTGCGGGAGGATGACCATAGGCAGAAGTAGTGAGGTGAGGCAAGAACGCAAGAGGGGTTTTCTTGATTTAGTTTGAATGTATCTAACTGACAAAAAGGAGCATCTGAAGAACTTGGATTCTTTCATTGGCACCTCCTTTTGGTCCATTGGCCTATTGAACAAATCTATAAATTCCTTCAAGTATCACACTAACTTTCAGCTCAATGTGCTGCGGGCTCTAGACCAAAGATTGCTCCTAGAAGATTACAGAGGTTATTCCCTTTGTACAGTAACATAATTCTTTTTCTCTTTCATTTTCAGGGAAGCAGAGACTTTCAAGGAACAAGGAAATGCATACTATGCCAAGAAAGATTACAATGAAGCTTATAATTATTATACAAAAGCCATAGGTGAGAAAGACTTGATACTTATGCTAGAAAACATTTACTTGCCAAATATTATTAAAAGTAGCTGCCAGTCGTGGTGGCTCACGCCTGTAATCCCAGCACTTTGGGAGGCCGAAGCAGGCAGATCACTTTAGATCAGGAGTTTGAGACCAGTCTGACCAACATGATGAAACCCTGTCTCTACTAAAAATACAAAAATTAACTGGGCCTGGTGGCGGGCACCTGTAATCCCAGCTACTTGGGAGGCTGAGGCAGGAGAATTGCCCAAACTTGGGAGGTGGAGGTTGCAGTGAGCCAAGACTGTGCCACTGCACTCCAGCCTGGGCAACAAAGCAAGACTTCATCTCAAAAAGATAAAAAAAATAGGCCAGACACAGTGGCTCACGCCTATAATCCCAGCACTTTGGGATGCCAAGGTGGGGCGAATCACCAAAAGTCAGGAGTTCGAGACCAGCCTGGCTAACATGGTGAAATCCCATCTCTACAAAATACAAAAATTAGCTGGGCGTGGTGGCGCGTGCCTGTAATCCCAGCTACTAGGGAGGCTGAGGCAGGAGAATTGCTTGAACCCGGGAAGGTGGAGGTTGCAGTGAGCCAAGATTGCGCCATTGCACTCCAGCCTGGGGGACGACCAAAGAACTCCATCTCAAAAATTAAAAAATAAAAAAAGTAGCTTCTCTCTAAGAAGTAGCCTTTTGCCTAATGGGTTGATAACTATTACTGTATGAACTCCTTCAGGCTTGATTTCATGAATGGGCCGGACGTGGTGACTCACGCCTATAATCCCAGCATTTTGGGAGGCCGAGGCTGTCAGATCACCTGAGATCAGTTCTTCTCCCCTAATTTGCTTACCCCAACTCAACATGCACATTTCTTTTCAGCCTGGTGAACATGGTGAAACCCCGTCTCTACTAAAAATACAAAAATTAGCTAGGTGTGGCGGGCGCTTGTAATCCCAGCTACTGGGGAGGCTGGGGCAGGAGAATTGCTTGAACCTTGGAGGCAGAAGCTGTAGTGAGCTGAGATCATGCCACTGCACTCCAGCGTGGGCAACGAGAGCGAATCTCCATCTCAAAAAAAAAAAAAAATCTCATGAATGATAACTTTTTTCTTTTTCTTTTTCTTTTTAACTCTTTAAATTTTTAAAATAGAGACAGGGTCTTACCGTGTTGCCCCGGGTGGTCTCAAACTCCTGGACTCAAGCGATCCTCCTGCCTTGGCCTCCCAAAGTGCTGGAATTACAGGCATGAGCCACCACGCCCAGATGTGATAACTTCTAACTGGGGTGGGTAGTTTTTCTTTTGACAAATTAAAGGCAATTCCAGAAACAATGTTATGGCAAAACAGTACCCACCTAAATGCATTTCAGCCATTGCCAATTCATTTACTACCTCAGAAAATGGCCTTTGTACAAAAAAGAAGTCTTAGTTATCTCCATGTTTAATTTGCCAGCATATTTTAATCCCATGTCAGCATTCTTCTCACCTAATTTGCTTACCCAAACTCAACACGCACATTTCATTTTAATGTCTCATTGTACAAAACACAGTTCATTAAGATTAATAAGCTGCCTCTCCCCTCAAAAGATAATCACTGCGCTTTAAAGCTGTACCTTGTTTTGTTTTAAAACTGATTTTATCATTGCTGCTGTCCATTTGCATAAGCAGTCAGAAATTTGGATGTAGACTTTTATTTATTTTGGGGACAGTGTCATTGTCACCCAGGCTGGAGTGTAGTGGCACAATCTCGGCTCACTGCCAGCTTCATCTCCTAGTTTCAAGTGATTTTCATGCCTTAGCCACCTGAGTAGCTGGAATTATAGGTGTGTGCCACTATGCTCGGCTAATTTTTTTGTATTTTAGCAGAGATAGCGTTTTGCCATGTTGGCCAGGCTGATCTCAAACTCCTGACCCCAAGTGATCTGCCCACCTCGGCCTCCCAAAGTGCTGAGATTATAGGTGTGAGCCACCGTGCTGGCTGTGGCGTTCTGAAGAGTGTGTCAGGGCTGGGTGCAATGGCTCACTCCTGTAATCCCAGCCCTTTGGGAGACTGAGGCAGGTGGATCACTTGAGGCCAGGAGTTCAAGACCAGCCTGGCCAACATGACAAAACCCCATCTCAACAAAAAATACAAAAAAAGCTGGATGTGGTGGCTTGTGTCTGTGGTCCCAGCTACTCAGGAGGCTGAGGTAGGAAGATGTCTTGAGCCCAGGAGGCGGAGGATGCAGTGAGCAGAGATCATGCCACTGTATTCCAGCATGGTCAACAGAGCCAGACTGTGCCTCAAATAATAAATAAAAATACAAAAATTAGCCAGGTGTGGTGGCGCATGCCTGTAATCCCAGCTGCTTGGCTACTTGGCACGCTAAGGCACGAGAATCACTTGAACCCAGGAGACAGAGGTTACAGTAAGCCGAGATAGCACCACAGCACTCTAGCCTGTGCAACCGAGTGAGACCCTGTCTCCACGAAGAAAATAGAGTTTATCAGCATTACAGATAGATTCCCTTAACATTGGTTGGAGGGAGATGGCCTCTAAGTTTTTTGTTTTTTTGTTTGTTTGAGACAGGGTCTTCCTCTGTTGCCCAGGCTGGAGTGCAGTGGTGTGCTCTTGGATCACTGCAACCTCCACCTCCCAGATGCAAGCAGTTCTCATGCTGCAGCCTCCTGAGTAGCTGAAATTACAGGTGCCCGCCACCTCGCCCAGCTATTTTTTTTTTTGTATTTTAGTACAGATGGGGTTGTGCCATGTTGACTAGGCTGGTCTCGAACTCCTGACCTCAAGTGGTCCGCCCTTCTTGGCCTCCCAAAGTGTTGGGATTATGGGCATGAGCCACTGCGCCCAGCCCCCTCTAAGTTTTCAAAGCAGGAACCTGTTCTAAACTTTGTTTTACCATTCTTCTGCCTTTCCTGTAGATATGTGTCCTAAAAATGCTAGCTATTATGGTAATCGAGCAGCCACCTTGATGATGCTTGGAAGGTTCCGGGAAGCTCTTGGAGATGCACAACAGTCAGTGAGGTTGGATGACAGTTTTGTCCGGGTATGTATGTAATGGGGCTGTTTGGGGAAGGCTGGGTTGCTACAGCTGAGTTTCTCTAGCCCAGTGTTTCTCAACCCTGACACTACTGACATTTGGGACCAGATTATTCTTTGTTGTGGGGGACTATACTGTGCACTGTGGGTTGTTTAGCGTCATCTCTGACTTTTAATCGCTGGGTATGAGTAGCATCCCCTCTGCGCAATTGTAACAACCAAAAATGTCTCCTAACATTGCCAAATGTCCCCTGGAGGTCAAATTGCCCAGGTTGGGAACTGCTGTAGTCATTTTCATTCTGTATTAGTTTTGTTTGTTTGTTTTTGTTTTTGAGATGGAGTCTCGCTCTGTCGCCCAGGCTGGAGTGCAATGGCGTGATGTCAGCTCACTGCTACTTCAGTCTGCCAGGTTCAAGCAATTCTCCTGCCTCAGCCTCCAGAGTAGCTGGGACCACAGGCATATGCCACCACACCTGGCTAATTTTTGTATTTTTAGTAGAGATGGAGTTTCACCATGTTGGCCAGGCTGGTCTTGAACTCCTGACCTCGAGTGATCCACATGCCTCAGCCTCCCAAAGTGCTGGGATTACAGGTGTGAGCCACTGCGCCCAGCCTCTGTGTTTTTTTCGTGTGGGTGTTTGTTGCTGCTGTTGATTTCTTTCCACTTGGCCAATCATCCTGCTTTTCTTCCCTCTTGGTATTCTTTTAGGGACATCTACGAGAGGGCAAGTGCCATCTCTCTCTAGGAAATGCCATGGCAGCATGTCGCAGCTTCCAGAGAGCCCTAGAACTGGATCATAAAAATGCTCAGGCACAACAAGAGGTACGGGTCTGATGCTGTTTCTATCAAAAGAAGCAGTATGGTATATTTGGGAGGAGTGGCTACTTGAAAGTCAGAACTGAGGTCTGGTCTCACTTCTGCCATCAGCACACCTGGGTGACTTTAGGCGAGCTTCATAGTGTCTCTAAGTCTTAGCTTCCTAATCTGTAAAATGAGTTTTGAATATGATTGACAGCTTTTAAAAATCTGTGAAAATTGAAGCGTTTCTGAGATGGCTGGGGAATAGGCAAATAATACTTTCAGGGACTGATTTGAGTGAGGTTAAAGAATTTAAGAGTTTGGGACTTCAAGAGTTTGGAACTTAGTGAGACCCTGTCTCCACAAAAAAAATTTTTTAATTAGCCAGGCCTGGTGCCATGCACCTGTGATCCCAGCCACTCAGGAGGCTCAAGTGGGAGGATTGCTTGTGCTCAGAAGGTTGAAGCTGAGCCATGATCGCACCACTGCACTGTAGCCTAGGCAACAGAGCAAGAACCTGTCTCAAAAAAAATAAAAATAAAAAAGAATTTGAGTAAATTCAAGCCCTGATGAAATTGGTAGCAGCGAAAACATGTTTTAATTATATCTCCATATACAGTATGTGTCGCTTAATGACAGGCATACATTTCGTTAGGTGATTTTGTCACTATGTAGACACCATAAAGTATACTTACACAAACCTGGGTGGCGTAGCCTGCCACACACCTAGGCTATATGGCAGTAGCTTCTGGACTACAAACCTTTATAGCGTGAATATTGTAGGCAGCTATAACACAGTGGTATTTGTGTAAACAGAAAAGGTACAGTAAAAATACGGTATTATAATCTTACAGGAGCACTGCCATATATACAGTTCATTGTTGACCAGAGCATATGACTGTATATACAGTTTACCCTGGATGCATTTCAGTGAGAATCTCAAAACGTATACTCAATACCTGGCAATGCATTGCCTTTATTTTATGTATATCAAGCATGATACTTGTGTTCCTGACTTGAAGTTCAAACTGAGGGTGAAGTTTGGGTCTAGCCCTTCTGTTAAGGAGTCTTGACTGTATCTTCATCAGTTTGGTTTGTGAAATGTCTGTGGTTCTGATTTTCTTGAAAGAAAATCTTCTAGAGACATCTATGAGAGGGCAAGTGCCACCTCTCTCTAGGGAATGCCATGGCAGCCTGTCACAGTTGCCAGAGAGCCCTAGAACTGGATCATATAAGTGGCCACTCAAAACAGGAGGTATGAGTCTGACCCTGTCTCTATCAAAAGAGGCAGTGTGGTATATTTACTCAATTCAAATTCATCAACGCCTTGTTAATTTTTTTGTGGTGGTTTAATCTACAGTTTCATTAAAACTTTCCTATGTCTGATTTTCTGGTGTAGTTCAAGAATGCTAATGCAGTCATGGAATATGAGAAAATAGCAGAAACAGATTTTGAGAAGCGAGATTTTCGGAAGGTACGGTACAACCATGAGATAATCTCGTCTGCCCTTTGTCACAAAATTCCCATTCATGTGTGTGTATGATAATTAAGAGGAGTAGTATGGCACAAAAGATCTAGAATAGTAAATTATCACTTAAATTAGGCTTCTGAGTTTTCCTCTTAAAAATGTTTTGTGCTAAGGTACTTATTAATTATATTTGGCCCTATAATGAAAGGTAAAATAAGTGTGCCACTTGAGTTTGTTTCTATTGTTGATGTAAAGCACTGGCCAATGGTGTACTGCTTAATAAAGGGAAAGCCAGCTGGAATTAAATATTAGGTTTGGATAATCTTTTTTTTTTTTTTTTTGAGACCTAGTCTCACTCTGTCGCCCAGGCTGGAGCACAGTGGCCAACTGCAAATCTCCACCTCCCGGGTTCAAGCGATTCAAGTGATTCTCCTGTCTCAGCCACCTTGGGATTACAGGTGCATGCAACCACACCCGGCTAATTTTCGTAGTTTTTTTTTTTTTTTTTTTTTTTTTGAGATGGAGTTTCGCTCTGTCTCCCAAGCTGGAGTGCAGTGGTGTAATCTTGGCTCACTGCAACCTCCACATCCCAAGTTCAAGCGATTTTCCTGCCTCAGCCTCCTGAGTAGCTGGGATTATAGGCACGCGCCACCACGCCCAGCTAATTTTTGTATTTTTAGTAGAGACAGGGTTTCACCATGTTGGTCAGACTGGTCTCAAACTCCTGACCTCCTGATCTGCCCGCCTCAGCTCCCAGAGTGCTGGGATTACAGGCGTGAGCCACCACGCCTGGCCTTTTTTTTTTTTAATTATTATTTTTATTTTTTATTTTTAAGTGGAGACAGAGTTTTACCATGTTGGCCAGGCTGGTCTCAAACTCCTGAGCTCAACTGATCCTCTGGCCTCAGCCTCCCACAGTGCTGGATTACAGGTGTGAGCTACCACACCTGGCCCTGGATAATCCATTTTTATTTGAATAATAAGAGCTGGCTTTAACTTCTGCTTTTAAATCAGAAATAAGGAGCTGGGCAATGCCATGCCTATAGCCCAGCTACTTGGGAGGCTGAGGCAGTAGGATTGCTTGAGGCCAGGAGTTCTGGGCTATAGTGCACGATGCTGATTGGGTGTCTACACTAAGTTTGACATAAATATGGTGACCTCCTGGGACCAGGGAACCACCAGGTTGCTTACAGAGTGGTGAGCTGCCCCAGGTTGGAAACAAAGCAAATTAGAACTCCCATACTGATCAGTAGTGGGATTGAGCCTGTGGAAAAACCCCTGCACTCCTGCCTGGGCAACATAATGAAGCCTTGTCTCTTAAAAAAAAAAAAAGAACAAAAATGGGAGAGGCCCCTTTTACATTTTTGAATAGTGTGCTTAACCTGTCGTCCCCTCCTTTTTGGCATTAGACTGTCTTTAGATGTTAGACTGTGCAGTAGTTCTTGAAAATTTACATGTCAAAGGGGTAGACATCTGAAATGTGAGAAAGGTATAAAAGTTCTAGATACCTTTCTTTCTCTCTCTTTTTTTAGATGGAGTTTCGCTCTTGTTGCCCAGGCTGGAGTGCAGTGGCGCGATCTTGGCTCACTGCAACCTCTGCCTCCCAGGTTCAAGCGATTCTCCTGCCTCAGTCTCCCGAGTAGCTGGGATTACAGGCGTGCACCACCATGCCCGGCTAATTTTGTATTTTTTTAGTAGAGATGGGGTTTCTCCATGTTGGTCAGGCTGGTCTCGTACTCCCAACCTCAGGTGATCCACCCGCCTTGGCCTCCCAAAGTGCTGGGATTACAGGCGTGAGCCACTGCGCCTGGCCAAAAGTTCTAGGTATCTTTCTAGACCTCGCAGTTATTATACTTTACCTGTATAACTCCTTTCTTCTTTAGATGGTGCTTGGATACAGTTTTCACTTGAGTTTCTAAAAGGGAGGTAGATAACCCCCAAAAGGTTAATAACCACTGATCAGGAGAGATTTTCTGCATCACTTAAGTTTGTGACTACTGTCCAAAGAACAAAGTTGTCACTTCATATGTGGGAATTTGCTCAGTGCTTTTTGGAGCATGTGCTCAGTAAATGTTTGATAAGCGGGTACATTAAGAATCATTCACATTCACTGATGGTCTTTTATTTGGTAATGTATATATCTGATTAGTTTCTGCACAGTCCCAGCAGTAACTTACTAGCATCCCTCTTCTGTCCATTGGTTTTAATAACCACAGTTGTCTTTGTAGTGTAATTCGTAAGTTTGTTTTGTTTGGCGTGTGTGTGTTTGGAAAGCAGTTCTGCCTACTGTCACGTTTTCTGAGGTTTACATAGGCAAAAGCTTTGTCTTGAGAGGCAGTCTTTTGGGTTTCTTTTCTCTCTTGCCTACTCTGGAGCCAGAATCCTGAGTTTGTGACAGAATCCTCTGTTTGTGACATCCCAGCCCCCCCCCCACTGTAGCTCATGGTGATGTCACAAATGAAGAATTATGATCCTGGCAGGGGAAACAGATGAACTTGGAAGAAACAAAAGATCTTCTTTGCCTGCAGCTGTCCCTAGTCATGGGGAGGTGGGGGTGGGAAGTGAGGCGCTGATGAGCCCCATGATGAGCAGGACCAGCTCTGCACAAAACGGGGTCCTTGTGAAGGCAGCGGGGTGTGGCTGCTGACATTTTGACTGACTTCTTCCTGCCCCCTCATTCCTTTTCCATCTGAGGGGGGCAGGACAGTTAGCCCAACTCTACCTGTGTAATGCTTAAGTTTTCATATTGTCCTTAGAACTTTCAGGACATGTCGAGCGTGGTGGCTCATGTCTGTAATCCCAGCACTTTGGGAGGCCAAGGCGGGCGGATCACCTGAGGTCGGGAGTACGAGACCAGCCTGACCAACATGGAGAAATCCTATCTTTACTAAAAATACAAAAAATTAGCCAGGCATGGTGGTGCATGTCTATAATCCCAGCTACTCCGGGGGCGAAGGCAGGGAAATTGCTTGAATCCAGGAGGCAGAGGTTGCAGTGAGCCGAGATCATGCCATTGCACTGCAGCCTGGGCAACAAGAACAAAACTCCGTCTCAAAAAAAAAAAAAAAAAAAAAACAAACTTTCAGGACAGTAACCTGTGCCACTGAAGGAGAGGCATTCCTGTCACTGCTGTGTGACACTGCAGAAAGTCTTCTCAGTGAACAGCTGGTAAGCTGGTAGTGTTTACTGACTTGCTCATATTTTAAATTTCAGTTTTAGAATCGGTGCTATTCATGGTTCAAAAACTAGGAAGTATTGCCAGGTGCAGTGGCTCATGCCTGTAATCCCAGCACTTTGTGAGGCCAAGGCAGGAGGATCACTTGAGGCCAGGAGTTTGAGACCAGCCTGGGCAACTTATTGAGACCCTGTCTCTACAGATAGTTTTAAAAATTAGCTGAGTGTGGTGACGTGTGCCTGCAGTCCAAACTACTCGTGAGGCTGAGGCAGGAGAATCACTGGAGCCTGGGAGGTCTAGGCTGCAGTGAGCCATGATTGTGCCACTAATACTCCAGCCTGAACAGCAGAGCAAGACCCCATCTCAAAAACAAAAACAAACAAAAGTTAGAAAGTATGAAAAATATTCAGTGATTAGTGTCCCCTCAAACTTGTCCTCTCTTTGCCCAGTTCTCAGTCCCCTAAGCTAACCACTGTTCTTATGTCTTCTATTTTCTTCTGTAGTTTTGTTGTACATATATAAAATAAAGATCCTGGATTTTCTACCTTTACCTTGCATGAAAGATGTATGCTTTTTGGCAGTTCTGCACCTTTAAAAAAAAATTACTGAATAGGTCTTGGAACTCTTTCCATATTAGTACATGAAGAGCTTCTTTATTTTATTTTAGAACTACATAGTATTCCATTATATGAATGTCCACATTATCTAACCAGTCTCCTGTTGATGGAATTTGAATTTTTCTGCTTGTTAAGTTTTCAGAGTTTATCTCTTCTTGATCCCCATGGCCAGATTCTTAGAGGGCATAGGTGTCCTTTAACTCCACATTTCTCCTTTGGTTCATTTATTCTTGGAGTGAATGTGATTCAGCAAGGCTCTCCCAGGAATAAATAGCAGCTAAACCAAAACTGAAAGCTCAGAGGGCAAACTAGTAAAAAGATGCTTTGTGAGGCTGAAAGAGTAAATTAATCCCCACCTTTTTGTGTGTGTGAGAGCTACTTGGCTTGTGGTTTGTATAGTGGCATGCTGGGAATAGTAATCTGATATAGCCTATTTAGAGCCATTTAAAATAACTATTTTAAGGCCGGGTGTGATGGCTTATCTCTGTAATCCCAGCACTTTGGGAGGCCGAGGAGGGCAGATCACGAGGTCAGGAGATCAAGACCATCCTGGTTAACATGGGGAAACCCTGTCTTTACTAAAAATACAAAAAAAAATCAGCTCGGCACGGTGGCGGGCACCTGTAGTCCCAGCTGCTCGGGAGGCTGAGGCAGGAGAATGGTGTGAACCCGGGAAGCGGAGATTGCAGTGAGCCGAGATCGTGCCACTGCACTCCAGCCTGGGCAACAGAGCGAGACTCTGTCTCAAAAAAAAAAGTTATAATATTGCCTATTTCATAAATTGTTGTTGTGAGGATTAAATGGGTTCATATACAAAGGCACCCAGTAAATGTTCACTATCCTCATTATCCTCTGGAATCTTTGCTCTCCTCATTTCAGTGCGTTTATTTAATGAATTAGGTATGTTTTTAAACTTTGATATTACTTAACAGTGGACCCAAAGACTTCTTTGAGCTTTGAGTCTGTTTCCTGTGACTAAACTGAAGATGTTTCTGGAGTCCCTGATGAAGAGCCTTATTTGTTTTCTTCTTCCCCACAGGTTGTTTTCTGCATGGACCGTGCCCTAGAATTTGCCCCTGCCTGCCATCGCTTCAAAATCCTCAAGGCAGAATGTTTAGCAATGCTGGGTCGTTATCCAGAAGCACAGTCTGTGGCTAGGTATGCAGTCAGGCCAGTTGGGCATTAAAATGCCAGATACCATTGGTCTGATGGTGTCCGGCAGCTTCACCACAGGATATGGTCCCCAGAGCAGGCCAGCTAGGGCTGATGAGACCCTCTTAAGACTTAAAGTCAAAGATTAGACCAGCTTTGAAAACCCATAGGGTATACAGGAGTATAGTAGTATAGCAGGTACTTGAGCTATATACGAAAGAACAGATTGTGTTACGTGAGTTTTTTGTGGTTTTTGTTTGTTTGTTTAAGGTAGTCCTTTTCCTTCTACTCCACTGGTTGGCAAACTTTCTGCCAAGGGCCAGATTTTAGCCTTTGCAGGCCACAGGGTCTCTGTTGCAACTAACTCAACTCTGCCATTGCAGTGCAAAGGCTGCCCTAGATAATAGATGAACCAATAGATGTGGCTGTTTCAATAGAGTTTTATTTACAAAAACCAGTGGCAGAAAGGATTTGGCCCTGTGGGCTGTAGTTTGCCAAACCCTGTTCTAGTTTAATGAGGATTGTAAGACACAAGATGTGTGTTAAAGATAATTATAGGTGGTTTATTTGGGGAAAGTTTGGGAACAGTTCGTGGGAATCTGTCTACCTTTGGATATTTTGAATGCTAGACACATGGTCAAGGAAAAAAACTGGCCACAAATGGTAGTAATGGTGGGGACATTCTAAAGCACAGCTCAATGTGCCCTTTTCTGACTATTGCAGTGACATTCTACGAATGGATTCTACCAATGCAGATGCTCTATATGTACGAGGTCTTTGCCTTTATTATGAAGACTGTATTGAGAAGGCAGTTCAGTTTTTCGTACAGGCTCTCAGGATGGCTCCTGACCATGAGAAAGCCTGCATTGCCTGCAGAGTAAGTTCTAGTCACCAGACCTAACTGGGAAAGAAAGCTTCCTTTTGGGACCTTTAAGATGGCTAGAGGGGAAGGTTTTACAATCACAGGGAATGTCATAGCCTTTCCTCCTGCTTTGCAGGCATGCTTGGTCTTTATTAGAAATGGTTTTAGGACTACTTTTATCTACCTAAAGGTAAATTTGATCATATAGGGTCGGATGCCTTTAATATCTAAGAAGGTTTTGTTTTGTTTTTCCCCTCAGTGAAGATAGATAGTAATACTTGCCCTGGGAAGTGGAGGCAGACCCAGTAACATAGGTCTTTTTGGTAACTCTTGGTTTCTCCTGTCCAGTCTGTAGAAAGCTCAAATGAGCAACAGATAGCCCAGATTGGGGGTTGACGGGGCTCTGTGATGCTAAACTACCATAAGCCAAGAACTTGAAAATAGACTCTGGCTTCTCTGTGCAGTGGTCTGAGGCTTTGTGGATATGAACCGATCTTCTCCGTGCTTTTTTCTGTAGAATGCCAAAGCACTCAAAGCAAAGAAAGAAGATGGGAATAAAGCATTTAAGGAAGGAAATTACAAACTAGCATATGAACTGTACACAGAAGCCCTGGGGATAGACCCCAACAATATAAAAACAAATGCTAAACTCTACTGTAATCGGGGTACGGTTAATTCCAAGGTAAGCTCTTGATCTACATCTTGGGGCCTATAGATATATTTTTAAGGGACATCAAAGGGTCTTGGGAAATCTGCCCAATGAAGGTGAGCAAGATGAAAGAGGAAAAGTTGTTATGGTTAATAGCTTGTTGGGAACTCCCTTCCAAGAGGCAAGCTTTTGTCATCTCCATGGAATTTGAGGGCAGTTGGACAATTTGCAAGGATATTCTCATCTGTTCTTTAAGGTCCCTTTCCTCCAGTAAGAGAATGGCTAGGGGCTGTGGGATAATCTTAAGCAGCTACTGTTGCTTTTTTGTTGTTTTGCTTATGCAAGTGATCATTTATTTTTTAGGAGTGATTTGGAGGAAGAGTATGAGGCAAGCTTGTTGTTTTTCTCCAGTGTAACTGATGGTCACCATGCATGGTTGAAAATGGCCTGAGTGCTTTTGTGGCCCTCCACAACATGAGAAACAAAAAGTAGACTCCTTGCCCTTGCAGAATTCTAGCAGTTAAAAATCAGACTGATTTCTGATCCCTCTAGGTGGCCTCTGGAACAAAGGAGGGCAGGAAGCAGCCTGCTATGTCCATGTTTTCATTGGGCACTAACATGGTGTGGTAAAGGTAGTTTATCCTTGAAGACAAATGTACCTGTCTTGTATCATATACAAGAGAAATCAGTTTTGAAGTTGCTGTCCATAGCCCTGGTGTCAAAGAACTAGAACTTAATATGACATTTAGGGGGCCAGCATGACTGATCCTCTTAGAGTTTTGAAGCTATGCTCACAGCTTCTGAGCTCCCTCAGTCACCAAAGATGTGAAGTATGATTGCTCTCTCTCTCCTGAAGCTTAGGAAACTAGATGATGCAATAGAAGACTGCACAAATGCAGTGAAGCTTGATGACACTTACATAAAAGCCTACTTGAGAAGAGCTCAGTGGTAAGTGCCTCTGGTGGGTGGGGGGAAGAGGGAGTTGCCACTGGCCTCAGGGGAATTGCCTTGTGGATGACGAAGCAGACCCAGAGATGTTGTGAGGTCATTTGGTCCTTCCCCCTGCCTCTAGGTGGGATTGTTCCAGCCCTAGACTATCTTTATAGACCTCCAGCGGAGGAGATTGCACAAGCTCCCTCAGTCTCCCATGCCTGTGTCTAACGCCCCTCACGGTCAGTAAGTTTCCTCTGATGCCTGACCCAAATGCCTTTTGTTAAAGTTTAAATCCATTTCCTTTGGAGATTTTATTTTGTGTTGTACACTTATGCTCTAACTTGGCACAGTGCTTGACACATAGGTGCTCACTGAGTAAATGTTTTGTTGAATGAATGTATGGTGCTTGGAAGAGAAAGTAACTCTTAGAGACAGTTGAGAGTTGTATTTCATCCTGTTTATTCTGGGTGAGGGAAGACAGTCTTAGAGTTGGAAGAGAGGTAATCCGCCTCAGCCTCCCAGGATAAAGGAACTTCCTTTGGAAATACCCTGGATGGCTACTCTCTGCTTGAATGTTTTGAGTGGAGGGCACTCTGTGTCTGACAGGGTGATTATAAGCCAGGATGTGCCTACCTGTAATGCTCAGATTTGCCCCAGAGTCAGGGTGCTCCCTGGCATAGTTGCTCCTCTTACTCTTAGACCCGCCAGCTGATTTTCTCCAGATAGGAACAGGGCTAGGAGAAACCTTTCTGAGAAATCCACCTCTTCTGATTTCAGATGATTCTCTAGGTGGAGAAGAACTTCCCATCTTTAAAGTTCTTAAAGAAGACGTATTTGTTGTATACTAATCCTCTAGCACCTGCTCCACTGCTTATCATAAAATGTCACATCCAAAGAACAGATGCTGTCATTGATGCCTGATGAGCCAGTAGTTTAAGCTTCCTTGGCTCATCAGTGGTACAGAATATCTCATGGACTACCTCCCACTTAGTTTTCTCAAAATTATCTCAATTAAAATAGGAAAACTGCTGCTGTGTGTGATGCTTTTTTTTTTTTAAAGTGAATTTCTAAGTTGATGACTAAGTCTGTCCAACAGAAACATACATGGAATTATAACTTCTGAGACTGACTGTCAGTCATTCCAATCTTTGCAAACCACTGGCACACAGAAGCAGAAGCTTTGGAAGACAAAAAGAGCACCCTTTGATTCAGCCAAAGACTGACTTTAACAGATGCAAAATGCTATATACATGAAGGTGTTTACTGCAATTTTATCTATAATAGCAAAAAGAAAAAAAAAAGGCACAGGGAGAATCACCTACATGTCCAGTGGGAAGGGGGTGGTTAGATACTTGATACTGTGTCAACTTAATGGAATGCTCTGTATATGGAATGCCAGGGGATGGAAAGAGAAGAGAAAAATCATTTTGTTTTGTATTTTTGGGATGGAGTCTCACTATGTCGCTCAGGCTGGAGTGCAGTGGCATCATCTTGGCTCACTGCAACCTCCACCTCCTGAGTTCAAGCGAGTTTCCTGCTTCAGCCTCCGAAGTAGCTGGGATTACCGGCACATGCCACCACACCCAGCTAATTTTTGTATTTTTAGTGGAGATGGTGTTTCATCGTGTTGGCCAGGCTGTTCTCAAACTCCTGATTGCAAGTGATCTGCCTGTCTTAGCCTCCCAAAATTCTGGAATTACAGGCAGGCATGAGCCACCATGCCCGGCCCCTTTTTTGTTTTTGTTTTTGTTTTTTTTTTTTTAAAGCAAGCTCCCAGCCAACACCATAGAAAATTCTTGATTTCTTGAAGGATAATTGGATGGAGGATTATTTTCTTCTTTGTTTATGTACAAGAAACAAAAATAAGGAATTGCTTTGATCAGACAACTTCTTATCTTTGTGGTAGAAACAGAACTGCCCTTCTTGGAGTGGCTCTGCCTCTGAGATCACTACAGGGGAGACAGCATACCCCGTTCAGCTGGCTGAGTATTTGGCAACAATCTCCTGAAGCGGCTGGAATTGACAAGAAGTACTGGAGATTAGCTCGGGCCAAACTCTTACCTCTGGCCTGACCACTGCTGCAGTGTGCCTCAACTTACCCCTAAAGTTGAGGAGATGCCACCCGCACATCTTTGCTACACATGCCATCATGAACTAGAGTTCACCCTTCCTCCCTAAAGCCCTATTTACTTTTCTACTTCAACTTCAAAACAAAATTAAAATGTTGAGGGTATCCCTGAATTTTAAAAAGCAGGAAGTAAAAATGCAAATTAGTATAGTTTGTTTAATACATTACATATAGACCTAAAGAAAGTTCATCAGGGTTAATCGTTTGTCACCTCATTCTATACCCAGGGCTATCAGCTATCAGTTTTCCTTTTTTTTTTTTTAATTCAGGATCCAGCTCTGTCACCCAGTCTGGAGTGCAGCATCAAAGTATCAATTTTCTCTTACTTCAAATTATATTACATTTTATTCTGTAAATTGATTCTGAACTCCTAATGTAATATTTATGTCCTGTGTTTGCAGGCCATTGGTTTTTTTAAAGTCATAAATCAAAATGGTACCAGAAAATCAAATATGCCAAAGATATTGGGCCTCTCTTTTGCCAGCCACATTGGTAGCACTCTGCTGCCCTGGCCTCCAAGCTGGTGGGGATCTGTGATATTTGTGAAAATGGGCTTGGGCCGGGCGCGGTGGCTCACGCCTATAATCCCAGCACTTTGGGAGGCCAAGGCAGGCAGATCACGAGGTCCGGAGTTCGAGACCAGCCTGGCCAACATGGTGAAACCCCGTCTCTACTAAAAATACCAAAAATTAGCTGGGCATGGTGGCACACGCCTGAAATCCCAGCTACTCGGGAGGCTGAGGCAGGAGAATCACTTGAACCCTGGAGGTAGAGGATGCAGTGAGTGGAGATCGTGCCATTGCACTCCAGCCTGGGTAACAGAGCAAGACTCCGTCTCAAAAAAAAAGAGAGAGAGAGAAAGAAACGGCTTGGGTGGTAGCAGTGTAAGAAACTGAATCTCTGTTGTTCAGCAGCTAGCTGTACTGCATGATCACTTTCCCTTCCCCAGCTGACAGTGGCTGTCTCTGGAACTCCTACCACAGCCTTTAATTGGTAGGCCAGCCTTGGTGCCAGTGATTTTATCTGGGCATGGAAAATGCCACTTGCTTCTGTGGAAGAGACACAAAAAGATCTGGCAGTTGGCCAGGCACGGTGGCTCACATCTGTAATCCCAACACTCTGGGAGGCCGAGGCAGGCAGATCACAAGGTCTACTAAAAAAAATACAAAAAATTAGACGGGCATGGTGGCGGGTGCCTGTAGTCCCAGCTTTCAGGAGGCTGAGGCAGGAGAATGGCATGAACCTGGGAGGCGGAGCTTGCAGTGAGCCGAGATCGCACCACTGCACTCCAGCCTGAGTGACAGAGCGAGACTCCATCTCAACAACAGCAACAGAAAAGATCTGGCAATCATCCTATCAAGCTTGATTCCTCCAATCTTGGGCCAAGGGCCCTTCCTTTCTTTTGTGCTACCAAAATAAAAGCTAACCTGTGTTTAGAATTCCCTTTTCTGTCTCATTCACCTGCGTCTCTCATTGATTGGTGTTAGTGGAGGGATTTGCCAGCAGCCACCACGTTGAACTTGATCCTTTTAGTGACTCACTAATCCCACTTCTACTCTGGATTGTAGCTAGTCCTGCATGTTTATGGCACTATAGGTTTCAAAGTTCTTTCATACCCATTTATTCACTTGATAATTTTTCTCTTGTGTGTTTCAACCCAAAGTAATCAAGTAGATCCCTTCACATTGCCTTTTCCAAGGCAGTCCAGTACCTTTTAGGTGGCTCTGTGTCAGAAGGAACTTTTTCCTCTTGATTACTTTCTGCTCAAAGCTGAACATCACTTTGCTCGTGGGTGCAAGTGCCATGCGGCCTCTATTTCCTCGAGGACTTGATAGCTAATTTTCTCTCACTGCTAGATTAAGGGCTCCTGTTTCAGAAGCATCTTACAAAAGTGTGTGTCTCTTGCTTGAGCCATGCCTCTTGCCTTAGAGTGATCCTGAGAACCATTGCTGTTTATGTCTGAGTGCTATATTGCCTTGTATTTCCTTCTCAGTTACATGGACACAGAACAGTATGAAGAAGCAGTACGAGACTATGAAAAAGTGTATCAGACGGAGAAAACAAAAGGTAAGTTTAAAAGCATTTGTTTTTCAGGGAACTGTGTGGAATTCTTTGTAGGCCATAAATCTGTACACACGGTAGTTTGATTCAGGTATAAGGGGATGTACCTAGAACTTATTTGATCACCAGCCAGAAAGAAGTGAACAAAGGATGGGCACGGTGGCTCACGCCTGTAATCCCAGCACTTTGGGAGGCTGAGGCGGGCGGATCACCTGAGATCAGGAGTTTGAGACCAGCCTGGCCAACATGGCGAAACCCCGTCTCTACTAAAAATACAAAAATTAGCAGGTATGGTGGTATACGCCTGTAATCCCAGCCACTCAGGAGGCTGCGGCACGAGAATTCTTTGAACCCGGGAGGCGGAGGTTACAGTGAGCTAAGATTGCTTGACTGTACTCCAGCCTGGGTGACAGAGCGAGACTTCATCTCAAAAACAAAAAGAAAAAAATAGTGAACAGAGATCCTGGGTTGGGGCACAAGGCACCTATTTTCTGGTTCCAGATCCTCCCTGTCGTTTTCATTTCCTTTTTTGTGTGGTGAGGCTAAAGTGAGGAACCTAAGTCTAGGTAGATTTTCTTTTTTCTTTTTTTTTTTAAGACAGAGTCCGGCTCTGTCACCCAGGCTGGAGTGCAATGGCGTGATCATAGCTAACTACTACAACTTTTGCCTCCCAGGTTCAAACAATTCTCCTGCCTCAGCCTCTCGAATAACTGGGATTACAGGCACATGGCACCACACCCGGCTAATTTTTTGTATTTTTAGTAGGGATGGGGTTTCACCATGTTGGACAGGCTAGTCTCAAACTCCTGACTTCGGGTGATCCGCCCATCTCGGCCTCCCAGAGTGCTGGGATTACAGGCATGAGCCACTGTGCCTGGCCGAGTAGATTTTTTTTTCTAATCTCCAGAAGAAAGCGCTGTAAAAGTCCCTGGCATGGTTAACAAGGCCTGTAACTCCCAGGCAGCTGGGCTGAGACCTGGTGAGGGAAACAGCAGAGTCAGGTTTGTCCCCTGATGCCAGATGTCTTCCTCTAGAACACAAACAGCTCCTAAAAAATGCACAGCTGGAACTGAAGAAGAGTAAGAGGAAAGATTACTACAAGATTCTGGGAGTGGACAAGAATGCCTCTGAGGACGAGATCAAGAAAGCTTATCGGAAACGGGCCTTGATGCACCATCCAGGTAGAGTAGGTGGGGGCAGTGGGCTCAGTGGGAAGAACCTGCAGGGCAGGCCAACTGCCAGACTTGGTCCAGAGGTGACACCTTGGAGAGGTTCTTCACCTGAGAATAAGGTGTTGCAGATTTGTGTACCCTCCAAATTTTGGGAAATGCCAAATTCCAAAATCAGACATAAAGTGGTTTTTCTCTTAAATTTTGTTTTCTTGAAACTTTGATTTCCTCTGAGTTGTTATTTTACTCCCCACTTTAGATCGGCATAGTGGAGCCAGTGCTGAGGTTCAGAAGGAGGAGGAGAAGAAGTTCAAGGAAGTTGGAGAGGCCTTTACTATCCTCTCTGATCCCAAGAAGAAGACTCGCTATGACAGTGGACAGGACCTAGATGAGGAGGGCATGAATATGGGTGGTGAGTTGGCTGGGGCAGCCTGGGGTGAATTTGACAGCCGTAGAATGTTAGAATTTTTTCCAAAGATGCTCCAGAGGGAGAGTCTGTTTGGGCCAAATCTGATCCCTGGTCCAAACAGTAATAGACATGGAGTCAAACAAATGCAGTCAAGTGTGGCAGATTCACAGTGTGCAGTGAGCTCTGAGGAGGCGAGCACACTAGCAAGGGAAGGCTTGGAAGTGCAGAAAAGCATGGCCCCATGGCTCATGCCTATAATCCCAGCACTTTGGGAGGCCAAGGCGAGCAGATCACTTGAGATCAAGAGTTCAAGACCAGCCTGACCAACATGGTGAAAGCCTGTCTCTACTAAAAATACAAAAATTAGGCCGGGTGTGGTGGCTCATGCCTGTAATCCTACCACTTTGGGAGGCCAAAGCAGGTGGATCACCAGAGGTCAGGAGTTTAAGTCCAGCCTGGCCAACATGGTGAAACTTCATCTCTACTAAAACACAAAAATTAGCCAGGTGTGGTGGCAGGTGCCTGTAATCCCAGCTACTTGGGAAGCCGAGGCATGAGAATCACTTGAACCCTGGAGGCAGGGGTTGCAGTCAGCTGAGATCGTGCCACTGTGCTCCAGCCTAAACGACAGAGCAAGATTTTGTCTCAATTTAAAAAAATAAGAAAGAAAGAAAAAAGAAAAATTAGCCAGGTGTGGTGGCGCATGCCTGTAATCCCAGCTACTTGAGTCTGGGAGGTGGAGGTTGCAGTGAGCCAAGATAGCGCCACTGCATTCCAGCATGGGCAACAGAGCGAGACTCCATCCCTCCCCCGCCAAAAAAGCAAAGCATGGTCCCTTTGGGGATCTGCAGAGGGTTCGGTCTAGGAAAATAAAGGGATAGGGTGCTAGAGGCAAGTGGTGGTGGAAGGCCAGCAAGTAGCTGGATCAGAGCTCAGCGGCCATGAGGGCTGTATGTGGTAAGGAATATGGGCATTTTCCTATTATCTGGAAGTTCTTCTTTACCCACTGCAAAGTGTATGCTGACATTTATGTGTGTCATACATTCCTATAAACACTCACAGATTTTAATTTCCCAAAAGACTTAGCATGATATAAAGCACAGCTGTTGTCAATCTTGTTGCTCACTGTGGGCTGTCAGAGATAAGAAGCCCTGACCTGTGAGCCAGGCACGGTGGCTCACGCCTGTAATCCCAGCATTTTGGGAGGCCAAGGTGGGCGGATCACCTGAGCTCAGGAGTTCGAGACCACCCTGGGCAACATATAAAATACAAAAAAATTTGTACTCTCTTCTAAAATACAAAAAATTAGCTGAGCATGGTGGCGCATGCCTGTGGTCCAAGCTACTCAGGAAACTGAGGCACAAAAATCTCTTGAGCCCAGGAGGCAGAGGTTGCAGTGAGCCGAGATTGTGCCACTGTACTCCAGCTTGGGCTACAGAGTGAGACTCCATCTCAAAAATTAATTAATTAATTCAGTCAGGCAGTCTTCACTATAAGTTGTCTGCCCAAAAATTTGCCGGGCATGGTGGCTCACGCCTGTAATCCCAGCACTTTGGAAGAACAAGGCAGGCGGATCACAAGGTCAAGACCAACCTGCCCAACATGGTGAAACCCCATCTCTACTAAAAATAAAAAAATTAGCTGGGCATGGTGTCGCACGCCTGTAGTCCTAGCTACTTGGGAGACTGAGGCAGGAGAATCGCTTGAACCCGGGAGGTGGAGGCTACAGTGAGCCGAGATTGCGCCATTGCACTCCAGCCTGGCAACAGAGCAAGACTCGTCTCAAAAAAGAGAGGCCCTGACCTGTGAACGGTGCACAGACCTACCATCTCTTCCGCTAAGAAAATCTCGGTTCACTGCAACCTTTGCCTCCCGGGTTCAAGCAGTTCTCCTGCCTCAGCCTCCTGAGTAGATGGGATTACAGACACCCACCCCCATGCCTAGCTAATTTTTGTATTTTTAGTAGAGACGGGGTTTCACCATGTTGGCCAGGCTGGTCTTGAACTCCTGACCACAAGTGATCTGCTGGCCTTGGCCTCCCAAAGTGCTGGGATTACAGGCGTGAGCCACTGTGCCTGGCCTTCTATTGCAATTTATTTATTTGTTTTTTTTTTATGTTTTTGAGACAGGGTCTCACTCTGTCGCCCAGGCTGGAGTGCAGTGGTGCAATCTCAGCTCACAGCAATCTCCACCTCCCGGGTTCAAGAAATTCTCCTACCTCAGCCTCCTGAGTAACTGGGATTACAGGCACCTGCCACCACACCCGGCTAATTTTTATATTTTTAGTAGAGACGGGGTTTCACCACATTGGCCAGGCTGGTCTCAAACTCCTGACCTCATGTGATCCGCCCACCTTGGCCTCCCAAAGTGTTGGGATGACAGGTGTGAGCCACCGCACCCAGCCAGAATTTAAAATAAGAATGATGGTACTATATAGATAATACTGAGTCCTCTCCAGTTCAGTGTGGGGGGATTTGTGTTTAATAAACCTAGGTTTACCATAATAAACATGTTCCTCTGCCCAGCAGTTAAGAAGAGTTATAAGCAGTCAAAAGCTAGTGAAGAGTTTTTGTTTTGTTTTGAGACGGAGTCTCGCTCTGTTGCACGGTCTGGAGTGCAGTGGCACGATCTCGGCTCACTGCAAGCTCTGCTTCCTAGGTTCACGCCATTCTCCTGCTTCAGCCTCCTGAGTAGCTGGGACTATAGGCGCCCGCCACCATGCCTGGCTAATTTTTGGGGTTTTAGTAGAGACAGGGTTTCACTTTGTTAGCCAGTATGATCTCGATCTCCTGACTTCGTGATCCGCCCGCCTTGGACTTCCAAAGTGTTGGGATTACAGGTGTGAGCCACCGCGCCCGGCCATGAAGAGTTTTAAGTAGGGGCACTGTGGACCAGATTTTGGCTCTGGAAATATATTTGTGATAGAGGTGAGGAGGTGGTGGTTGGAGGGAGTAAGGAGGAGGGAGATGGAAGGAAGACAAAAGGTAGGAAAGGATTGGAGGGCACAGTTGGGAGTTAGTGGTAGACTCAGCAGGAGTTGGTTGCTATTCAGATGTGTTGGGGAGAGTGACAGCTATAGCTGACTCTTGGGGTCATTCACTAAGCAGGGGAGGCCCAGGAAGATATGCAGATGCAAGCAGAGAAACTCACTCTGGGCACAAGGTGGCTGTGGGATCACCTGGTGGGGATCAGTCCTTCTGTGTAGCTTGGGAAGTCAGTCAGGGATGGGGCCATCAGACATGCTGTGGCCTCGCAAAAGTGCGCAGTCAGTCAGGCAGGAGTTGGATTTTCCAGTTCTGCTGCTTTCGCTGCCATGTGATCATGGGCAAGTTACTTGAACTACCTACACATGTTTTGTTGAGTATTAGTTGGGAATGATACTTACCCTGATAAATCATTACTGGGATTAACTAATGTAATGTATGCAAAGTACCCAGTACCTTGCACCTAGTAGGTGTTTTTGTTGGTTTGTTGTTGTTGTTATTGAAACAAGGTCTCGCTCTGTCACCCAGGCTGGGGTGCAGTGTTGTGATCATAGCTTACTGCAGCCTCGAACTCCTGGGCTCAAGCAATCCTCCCACCTCAGACTCCCAAAGCGCTGGGATTGTAAGTGTGAGCCACCATGCCCAGCTAATAAACCATAGCTTTTTTTCTAGCCTAGAGTCTACGGAGTAAAAGACATGGAATCAAATACGGTAAATCCTAGATCTTGTTCTTATATTTATTTTTGGTAACATTTAAGTGACACATTTTATCCTTTTTAGTAGCCGCTCCAGCATTATAGGGAGACAGAGTATGGGGAAAGTCTTGTGTAAGTGCAAATGGCATTCCATTTGTTGAGAAAACAGCCCAGCGAAGCAAGCTGAAGCGGAGAAAGCTTTCCTTTGGGGCAGCACTTGGAAGGAGAAGGGAACACGTCCTAGGAGTGGGATCAGGTAGCATGTTTTGCACAGGGTGGGGCAGGTTGGCTCACCTGCAGTCTGAAGTGTTGGGAAAGGAGGGAGTGAGACTCTCCAGGAAAGCTTTGGAGATCTGTTCTCAGTGTCATCAGTTCTCTTCAAACATTTCTAATTTTTCACCTTTTCTTCCCTTCCATGTTACTTGCCTTGCTCTACAGATTTTGATCCAAACAATATCTTCAAGGCTTTCTTCGGCGGTCCTGGAGGCTTCAGCTTTGAAGGTAGGTAGGCCTGCTGTTGCTGGGAGTTCCCAGATCACAGGCCAACACACTCACTGCCACTTAGGCAGCTCTTCAGGAGTCAGCGGGGCCATGAGAGGGGGCGGCTGAGTTCTCATCTAGCATGGCATCTATCCACTCGGCTGTTGCTAAGGATGAAGACAGGAAGGCACCCCTTGCCTTGGGACCTTTAGCCACTGCATCTCTGCAGGGTCAGGGGGCATCTCTGACTGCCTACTACCGAGGCTTCTCTACAAGAGCAAAGGTGTTTAGAAGCTGCCCACGTATAATACGGTCACCTGCTCCTTCTTGCACCCCAAAACAGCCTGAGCTGTTTGATACCCATAGAGTTTCTGTCTGCGTTTGAGTTTGAAGCAGCCCTTGAAAACTTTTCCATAATCAGAGCAAAGTGATCTTCCCTAGAAAATCCAGAGCCAACTACCAAGCCCTTCTTTTCTCTTTCAGCATCTGGTCCAGGGAGTTTCTTTTTTCAGTTTGGCTAATGAAGGGCAACCACCCAGAACCCAGAAAATGCAGATTCACTCAGTTTAATCTTGAATGTGGAAACAGTTCACCTCCTCCCTTCATCACGTCTCCATGTACTTAGAGCAGTTTCGTTTCCTCAGTTGGATGCCCTGTGTCTCTGTGAGTGGGGTGGAGCAAAGGGAACCAATGCCGAAGACCGCGGGCAGGGGAGGGAGGCGGGGGTGGACAGGGAGGCAGCTTGTGAATTTTTGTTTTACTGTTTAACTTTATTAAAAAAGAAAAAAAAAAAGAAGAGAATAAAATGTTTTGACCCTTTCTGGCCCTTTGCTCTGGCATCTGCTTTGTCTCCATAGTCTGTGAGCCAGAGCTGAGCCCGACCTGGACTTGGGGTGCAGCGAGCTGCCACAGGTAGGCTGTGAGCACCGAGCCTAGTGGCAGGTGGGGCACTCTGCCTCTCCCAGACCTGTCCCGCGTGTGAGTGCTAGGCAGGCCCTGGCTGTGCCGCTGGGCCCAGCCTGACATCAGTCACGAAGAAGCGAGTTCAGAAAGCATGCTCACCTTACAGTGGGGCCCCAGAAATCACTAGAAGCTGTGTGCGTCCAAAGCTCAGGTGGGTACTGACCTAGACAGGGCAGTTTACTTACAAAGGCTCTCTCAGTTCCTGTTGCAGTGTGGGTTCGAGGGAGATGGTAGACAGAGATAAAACCCTGCCTCTTGACCCCCAGACCTGTTTGAAGTGGGACGGGTGGCTCTAGAGCTCTGGTCTGGCCACTCACTATTTTTAGCAAAAGCCCCTGGCCTTCTCTGCTCCCTTTCTGCATGCAGGAGACACGCTGCTCATGGATGCAGCGGCATGCACCATGCTGTCCTGTCAAGCATGGTGTTCAATGTGAGTAGCCTTCCCAGGAGCTCTAGACAGAGACTTGAAGCTCTAGCTGAAGCTCAGAGATGGCCAGGGACAGGCCTTGACCTAGAAAGGTAACTTAGGATTTCTCTTCATCTGAGCTCCTGCCCCTTTCTTTCAAGTCTTCCCCGGCTGGTTCCTTAGCCATGGTGAAATGATGCCTGAGTCAGGCCTGGGAAGTTTCCCTTGTGGCTGACTAGGCCTCTGATGGCCTGGAAGGGAATCAAATGTTAGGTCTTCCCTGGTGCTTGAAGTTGCAGTGACCTACAGGTGGCCTTCCCTGGAGAACTGGGAGAAACCCATACCAGGAGCTTCAGGTCTTACTGAGATCTTTCTGATCCAGTGGGCTGGGGACACCTGTGGGCCTGGTGCCCTGGTTAATGGGGGATGAGAGGCTTTTGTGCTCCATGTCCCTCATACCCAGCCAACCCCCACCTTCTGTATGAGTCTGAGGCCAGCCTCTGCTTTCTGCCTCCTCATGAAAGCCAACACTGTTCAGCTGCCCAACCTCACCACAGCTGTGCCCGGCCAGCAGAGGGGAGACAGGACCGATGGCCCCAAGCTGTGGGACAAAGCCAGTCCTAATACACCCAGCCCTAGGGAAGACTGAGCTGGGCACAGAAGGGTAAGAGAGACTGCACACAGCTAGGATTAACATGATTTATTTCATTATCAGTCTTACAAGTTGCTGAGGTTGGGCAAAGCCAGGATAGTAACTTAAATCCAAAGTACTTTTGTTGAGTGACAACCTGATTAGCAAGGCCCTGTTACTGAACATAGGGCAGTGGAGGGCACCCCAGGAACCACAGCACATAGACCAGTGTTAGAAACCCCTTCCCAGAAGCAACCGGTGGGACTTGGCCCTTACCAGCCAGGGGTCTACTCCACTGGCTCTTGGTGCCCACCAGCCCCCATTAGAGGAGGCCCAGAGGCCTCCAGAGGCACCATGGAGGCAAAATGGGCTGGGTAGAGAACAGGACTGGAGCTTCCTCACCAGGGTGCTGCCTCTGGCCTCGATCTCCCCATCTACACAGCGGAGTCACGCCACTGGAAAGGACGGCCAGTCCAGCCCCTTCCTGGAGTGAGGCCCCCAGCCAGCGGGGATGTGGTGGCTGCTTAACTGTTCTGCTTTCTTCCCTAGTTATCAAACTGCTACCTAGTTATGGTGTGCAGGGGAGGGGCAGGGACTTAGGACCAAAGGTGGGAGGCAAGCTCCTTTTTCTACCCTGGTAAATAGCCCCAGCCTTCTTGGGGCTATGCTGATTAAGAAATGGGATCACTCAGGAGGATAGCTTAAGCCCAGGAGTTTGAGGCTGCAGTGAGCCATGATCGCACCACTGCACTCCAGCTTGGGAGACAGCAGGACCCTGTCTCTAAAAACAAAGAAAAAAGACAAGGAGATGGAATCAAAGCCCAGAGGTCCTCCCTTTCTCAAAGCCACCACTAGTTCTCTGTGACCATGGAAAACTACCCTCAGCCCCATTGCCTTCTGCCTCTGGTCAGTGGGTTTTGCGGGGTTCTGAGGTGTCTCCCCACTCGCCCAGCTCTGGGCAGAGCAGCTGGGCTGGGCTGGGGCTGAGCTAACTAGAACCTGGAAGCAGGGCTCGGGGTTCTGGCTGTGACCCCATTCCTGGCTTGGTCCAGCCTCGTTAGCTTTGGTCCAGGTTCCTGAATGGTGCCTCCCCGCCCACCTTGTGTTGGGAGTGTGAGCATTAGAGGGGAAGAGGGCGGACAGGAAGGGAGGGTCAGTTATTTTACAAGTTTTTAAAAAGTTATAGGTAAGTTAACTTTGAGTAAAAAAAAAAAAAAAAAAAAAAAATCACAAAACAAGGATCAAGCAGAGGGCACGTTTCCCTCTCCTCCCCTTCCCTTCTAGGGGCATACGTGGTGGTGAGAACACTCATATGATGGTGCAGGACGGCAAGGCGCCCCCCTTCCGGCTGCCTTGCGTGGACACGGGTTTGCCTTTTCCGTAGTACCCCGTGAAGATGGCCCTGACCTCCATGTTCTTGGCCAGGTTCAGCATCCAGCGCCCATTGCCCAAGGAATAGAGCTTGCCCCGGCTTAGCTCGCCCACCTCCTCGCCTCGGCTGCCCCCCTTCTCCTGCCGCAGAATCTCTAAGAGGTCAAGGCCCGTCTGCACGGCCTCTACGTCAGCTGCGCAGCCGAGGGTGATATGGGCGCGGCTCCCCCGCGGCAGGTTGTCAGTGGGTGACAGCTTGTCCACATCACTCGGCCACAACTGCAGCTGCTGCTCACTCAACTCCACCCGGGCCCCGGTCGTCTTGGGTGTCACAAAGAGGGCAGAGATGGTCAGTGTGAAGGCCTTGGAGTAAGATTTCTTTACCACCTGGGGAGAGTGAGAAAGAGGGGCCCAAGCTAGAGATGGTGGGCTCTTGAGGAACAGCTGACCCAGGGAGGGTCCCTCCTGGAGGAGAGGAGGGGAAGTCTAACAGAAGTGAGCACAGCTGAGCAGGGGTCAGGTATAGGCCCAGCATCCACTAACACCTGTGGCACACACCTTCCCCAGGCGCTCCAGGCTCAAGTGAGAAACTCGAAGGCACTCAGACAGGGCCACATGGGGAGAGCCGGACTTCCTGAGGGAGCCCAGCTCCCTGCACACTTGCTTCCGGCCTCAGCAGGCTGGCTGACCTCTCGGTGCCTTGGCTTCGTCACCCGTAAAACAGGGAGAACCAGAGCCTACTTCAGAGTTAATGTGGTTATGGGAGTGACTAGGTGAAGAGCCCACAAGGGTGTCCGCGCACACAGCAGCTGCCACTGTTGGCACTGCTCAGCTTCCCCTGGGACCCAGGCAGCGCCCTGGAGGGCAGGGTGAGGTCAGCCTTGCCCTTGATGGAAACCTGCTCTTACACTTTGGTTCCCATCTGATAAGTCTGCTTCTATCTGATTCTTGGAGAAAGCCCATCCCATCTCAGCATAAAAGCTTTTCTATTTTTGCTCACGATCCCTTGTCCCAACAGTGTCTGGCATGAAATGGGTACTTAATAAATGCTAAATGAAGGCATGGTTAGGGATGGCAGCTCAGCTGTTACATATTCATTCCACTATGCTAGGGTGTTGGAACCACAGGGGTCAACAAAACCTAAAAACGCCCTCAGGGAGCTTCCATTTGGGAGGACACTCCAGTGAACAGACAAACGGTTGTGCTAATAACCTAGGCAGAGAAGTGGGAGAGTGGACTTGGGGGTGGACACTTGGAGGCTGGAGACTGTGTGGATCTGGGCGACATGCCTGGCATTCAGGGATCACTGTCAGTGGTGGTGTGGGTGTAAGGTGCCAGCTGTGTGGTGCAGAAAGGTCTCATACCCATTAGCCAATAAGCTTCACTATCATATGAAACTTCCTCACTCTAGGGCCAGGCCAGACCTCAGACCTGGGGACCTCAGTGCACCAGGCTTCCTGGTGGTGAGGGACTCCTAGTCTTTGGAAGGTAAAACAGGCTCAGAGAGGCCAGAGCAGGAGCCCACTGTGGACCAGCATTCTCCATGAATCTGCAGAAGGCGGAGGTGCTTGGGGGCAGGCGAATGCACAGGCTGGCGATACTGCCAGGGCAGGCTCCTTAGAACCTGCGGCTGAGGTCTATGCAACTATGCCTGGGGACAGGGGAGCTAGGAGGAAGAGATGCCATTTTTCTTGAGCTGCCATCTGGTTTTGGTCCCTGCCTGGCCAGTACCCATCTCCAGAAGATGCTGCAGCCCCTTCTCCCGCAACCTCCCACCTCCCCCATGTGTCCCTGGGGAAGACTCACATCTTGTTGAGCATAATCCTCCGCCCCGGGAGCCTTCCCGTAGTCACAAAACTTGGTTGTGCAGTGCAGCACGCCTGGGGGTCTCTTTCCAAAGTAGGTGACCAAGTCCATCTTCTCCCTGGGCTCATCCCCAGGGACAACTGCCAGGAGAAAAAGGGTGCAGTCAGGGCAGGGGAGCAGGGGCATACCATCACCTGCCACCAGGACCACAGAGGCCCAGCGCAAAACACTCAGACGCTAAGCATCACCTCTCCAGCAACCCACTACAGTTCATTCGTTAGGTGGTCAAACTAATGGCAACTTTAGAGCAATTAAAAGTTAAAATTCTCAGGCCGGGTGTGGTGGCTCACACCTGTAATCCCAGCACTTTGGGAGGCCAAGGTGGGCGGATCATGAGGTCAGGAGTTCAAGACCAGCCTGGCCAAGATGGTGAAACCCTGTCTACTAAAAATACAAAGAAATTAGCCGGGTGTGGTGGTGGGTGCCTGTAATCCCAGCTACTCGGGAGGCTGAGGTAGAGAACTGCTTGAACCCAGGAGGCAGAGGATGCAGCGAGCCGAGATTGTGCCACTGCACTCCAGCCTGGGTGACAGCAAGACTACGTCTCAAAAAAAAAAAAAGAAAGTTAAAATTCTCTGTCTTTACATTGTATAGATCTTTCCATCTCTTCCCCAAACTCTAAGGCATTTGTAACAGAGGCAGGCAGTACAGGCCAAGGGAATCTAAGATTTACTAGCACCACATCTCAAAGGGGAAGCAAGTCATGGGAAGTGGGGTGGAAAGAAAACAGAGGGCTGGGAACAATGTGGTACAGTGGAAACAGCCAGAACACAGTGAACATCTCAGCCCTGCCGCGTACCAGCCATCGGCCTGGGGCAAGTGACCAACCCTATCTATCAATCCAGCATAACCGTTAGGGTGACCTTACACCCCAGTGTTCCCAGGACCACCAGGGAACTATCAGTAGTGACCCATTTCACTCAGGGGCCCATCTGGACAGTCACAATGTCACCATCAGTTTAATACACACCTTGCAGGCCGGTTTGGGGGATGAGAGCCTATGGGGGCCCTCCTGGTACAGGAAGGGTCTTGGGCTATAATGGGGTGACATTATGGGGCTGGAAGACACAAAGGGGAGTGGATTATCTGTGATTTTCATTTCCAGACTCCACACCTGTGGCTGTCTTTGGAGTCACTCGCTTTTTCCTGTTACATTCTGAATCGAGTCCCCGTGAGGATGTCTTGCCCTCTCTAGAGGGGAGGAAGGCCTCTCCTGAGAGCAGCCTTGCTGGTCTATTACATTTCTCCTGCTGTAACCCTGGGCAGAAAAAGATTCCAGTTTTCCTTCACAAATAAAATAGGCTGGACATGGTGGCTAGCGCCTGTAATCCTGGCAACTTGGGAGGCCGAGGTGGGTGGATCACTTGAGGTCAGGCGTTTGAGACCAGCCTGGCCAACATGGTGAAACCCTGTCTCTACTAAAAATTTATAAATTAGCGAGGCATTGTGGCGGGTGCCTGTAATCCTAGGTACTTGGGTGGCTGAGGCAGGAGAACTGCTTGAACCCGGGAGATGGAGGTTGCAGTAAGCTGAATTGCCCCACTGCACTCCAGCCTGGGCAGCCGAATGAGACTGTCTCAAAATAAATTAAAAAATAAAAATAGGCTGGGCGTGGTGGCTCACACTTGTAATCCCAGCACTTTGCAAGGCCAAGCGGGGTGGAACACAAGGTCAGGAGTTCAAAACCAGCCTGGTCAAGAGATAGTAGAAAACCTGTCTCTACTAAAAATACAAAAAATAAAAATAAAAATTAGCCAGGCATGGTGGCAGGTGCCTGTATTGCCAGCTGCTTAGAAGGCTGAGGCACAGAACTGCTTGAACCCAGGAGGCAGAGGTTGCAGTGAGCCAAGATCATGCCACTGCACTCCAGCCTGGGCGAGAGAGAGAGACTCCGTCTCATAAATAAATAAATATTAAAAGCAACTTTGAGCAGTAGTCACTCCAGGGCAAAGCCACCAGCTCACAGGTACAGGGCTTGCTCCTGGCCAATGTCACTGCAAGCACCACAGTTCACTGCAGAGTTCAAGTTTAGGAGCTGAGGAGAAAAAAGTTCTCTGAGAACCCATACTGGCACAAATTCCCTGCTTCTGTGCAATATACACAATGTCAACAAACCAGAGTGGGGCTATTTCAGGTATGAAGATCATGTAAAATTGGGGGTGGCTGGGCGCAGTGGCTCATGCCTGTAATCCCAGCACTTTGGGAGGCTGAGGCAAGCAGATCACCTGAGGTCAGGAGTTCGAGACCAGCCTGGCCAACACTGAAACCCCATCTCTACTAAAAATACAAAAATTAGCTGGATGTGAGGCCGGGCGCGGTGGCTCAAGCCTGTAATCCCAGCACTTTGGGAGGCCGAGATGGGCGGATCATGAGGTCAGGAGATTGAGACCAGCCTGGCTAACACAGTGAAACCCCGTCTCTACTAAAAAATACAAAAAAAAAAAAAAACTAGCCGGGCGCAGTGGCTCAAGCCTGTAATCCCAGCACTTTGGGAGGCCGAGACGGGCGGATCACAAGGTCAGGAGATCGAGACCATCCTGGCTAACACGGTGAAACCCCGTCTCTACTAAAAAATGCAAAAAAACTAGCTGGGCGGGTTGGCAGGCGCCTGTAGTCCCAGCTACTCAGGAGGCTGAGGTAGGAGAATGGCGTGAACCTGGGAGGCGGAGCTTGCAGTGAGCTGAGATCCGACCACTGCACCCCAGCCTGGGCGACAGAGCAAGACTCCGTCTCAAAAAAACAAAAAACAAAAAAAACTAGCCGGGCAAGGTGGTGGGTGCCTATAGTCCCAGCTACTCGGGAGGCTGAGGCAGGAGAATGGCGTAAACCCGGGAGGCGGAGCTTGCAGTGAGCTGAGATCTGGCCACTGCACTCCAGCCTGGGCAGCAGAGCGAGACTCCGTCTCAAAAAAAAAAAAAAAAAATTAGCTGGATGTGGTGGCACACACCTGTAGTCCTAGCTACTGGGGAGGCTGAAACAGGAGAATTGCTTGAACCTGGGAGGCAGAGGTTGCAGTGAGCTGAGATAGTGCCACTGCACTCCAGCCTGGGCGACAGAGGGAGACTCTGTGTCAAAATAAATAAATAAATAAATACAATTGGGGGCAACCAGAAATGGCCTAAAGGCATATAGATGGATTAGTGGGTGACATTTCTCCAACAGGTCACTGCAGGAGAGCCACCAGGACCCCTCTTTATCCCAAACTTACCATTGGAGCAAAAAGCCCATGCCAAGAGAGAACCCGGCTAGAGTAGCCAGAGTCCAGGGTTCAAGCCCGTAAACCCCACATCCCTCCTGGGCCCGTGTTTTTCCATCTGAAAACAGGTTTTGGCCTAAGTGTGTGTCCTCTGGAGCTGTAAGATGCCACAAACCCATGAGTAAATCAAGTAGCCCAAGGCCTGAGAACCATCCCCAGTGAAGCCACAATAGTCCTAGTTTTAATTTTTTTGCAGCTTACAATTTCATGTCATTATTATTATTTTGGAACATTATTCTGCTGCTAAAAATGAGTTGGAGAACACTGGGCTTGATTCCCCCTCTAAGGTTACATTAGAAGAGGACGTATTTCCTGTTACTACAGTTTTTCCGACCTCCAAGACGGGATGGTGGTCTACATTCAACCTGGGAGAAGGGTGTCAGAGAGAAGAGGGCTAGAAGGAAAGGTGTAGTAGGAGGAAAGGAGCTCTGGGAAGCCCCCATGTTCCCAATGTGCTGCCAACTCCCCAAGGCTACCACTGGGACACACTGCTTGCCCCTGCCCGCTCTGAGGTGAGCCTTTCTCTGCCTCCTGCTGCTTCGTGCCCCACCCTATGGTCCTATGCCCACAGCGCCCTGTGCCCAGCAAGGTAGGCTTATGAATAAGGCCCCACCCTGCCACCTACATTGTCGCAGCTCCTTCTTGAAGGCCTTGTGGTTCCCCAGCTCTTCCAGGAAGACCTGGCCGGCTTTGCGGAGGATCTCGGAGCTCTTCTTGGACAGGAACCAGCCGAAGTAGAGCGGCAGGAAGTCCTTCTCCAGCCCAGGCTTCAGCTTCTTCAGGTCATCAGCCGACAGCTGCCACTGGTTCTTCTCCTTGAGCTGGGCACAGTCCAGCCGCCACGACGTCTTGGGCTCCACCAGCACCACCTGGTACTGGTACTGGTCGGCCATTTCAAAGAGCTGCTCCAGCCGTTCCCGCTCGTGGTTGGTGTCATCTAGCACAAGAATTCTGATATCCCGGCGGCGGCAGTAGGCAGCCAGGTCCTCATCGAGCCGCTTGTACTCCTCGGAGAAGGCTCCTCGAGCGCCGGGGGTGATCTTGTAAGCGTCGGCCGACACCATCTTGGTGCCATCACGGTACTTGTCCACGATGGCCCGTGCCAGCGTGGACTTGCCGCTTCCTGGCAGGCCGCGCAAGATAAAGAGCGTCTTGCACTCTTGCAGCGTGGCCACCGTGTCCTCATCCTGAAGGAAGGGAAACTGCAGCTCAGGCTTGTCCTTGGCCCCTGAGGATGACATCTTGCGGAAGAAGATCTTGGGCAGGAATGTGTGGCTTTTTCGGGAGAAGCCTCTGTTCTGTGTAAGGAGGGGAAGAGATGTCAGCCCAGGTCATTCGCGGGCTCCCCGCCGGCCTTACCCCTAGTCCCTAGACTGGGTGTGGGTGCCTTCCGAAGCAGGGCAGTGCTGGACCTTCTGTCCCTTTCGGTCCGGGAGCACCTTTCCGCTTCTGGTCGTGGAGGAGGAAGAGGGAAGCTTGTCTGAAGCTCTCCTAAGCGTGCGCTTTCCCCATTGCTGCCACCTCGGAAAGGAAAACGTGCTGGAGGCATGCAGGGCGTGCCAGGAGCCTGCGGTTCTGGGACTGGCCTCACTCTTATATGCTTGGCACCTACTAAGGACGTCCTCTTTGGAGGTGGGGGTCTCTGTGTCTGGGCCAAGCCACAGCTGCCACGGCTGAGTGCACAGAGAAGGGTGGGGAGTGGAGAAGGGTTACCCCAAGACTGCCTCCCTTCCCCCAACAATGGCCGCAAGAGATAATACTCTCTTGTCTGGCATGCGGGGACAATGGTCCCACAGAAGGGCTGGTGGGGGGCAGGGCAGGAGAGCACTGGACAAAGGCCCTCTTTCACCGAGACTGCCACCTCCTCCTCTACCCTCTCCCGGCCCCCACAAAGTCGTGGTCTTTGTGCCTGTCCAGGACAAGGCAGCACAGGGCACCTGCAATCAGGATCCAGCTCTGCCCGCCGCTGTGCTGTGTGTCTGAACCGCCTCTCGGAGCCACTTGTTTTCCTATCTTCTAGAAGCCACAAGAGACGGCAGCTTTTACCGTAAAGGGTCCCCTCCTCCGAACTGGCTCCGCCTCCCGCGCGCACCCGGGCGCGGGGCAGCGGTTCCGCGTGATGAGACGGTCCCGAGTCCCCTCTTGAGGAACGCTACCGTTTCCCTCTCCAGCGGCCTCTCCGGCACTCCGAACCCCCCCGCCCAGCTTCTTCCAGACCTCAGGGCTGCCCTGAGTACCAAGACAACTGGAAGTCGAGCCCGGAGCCCCGGGTCCTCGTTTGCAAGACGCTTCCTGCCGAGGGGCCCCGACACTCGTTTCCTGCCCCGGTGCTACCCCGTGCCCGGCCCCGCCTGGCCTCTCACCATGATGAGGAGGGGCGCCGCCGTCGCCGCCTCTGTCGGCACCAGCGCTCCGGGGCCGCCCGCCTGCGCGGAGGGACACGGGAGTCCAGCGGTGGCACGACCCGAGCCCGGCCGCTTTACATAGCCCGGGGGCGGAGCGGGCACCCGGGCGGGCTGGGGCGGGCCGTCCCCTCTGCGCGCAGGCGCTGCGAACCGAAACCCGAAACTCCCGCCGCGCGCGGGAACCCCGGCCCGGCCCCGCCCCCTGCGCGCGCCCGCCCCGCCACGCGCACCCACTCACTGCGCCTGCGAGCTGGACGGCCGCTACCTTTTTCTGTGTGTCGAGGGGTAACTCAGTCGCCCTCCCCGGTCCCGTGGATTAGCAGGAAGTGAGTGAAGCAGGGTCGTGCAAGGTTGGATCCTATCTTTAATTTTTGATATTTTATTCATCATGGACTTTTGCATTAATTAAAAACTTTTTTTTAAACCACATTGGATTAAAGTATTATGCAATTTGCTGGCATCCCGGTAAACTGCATCTGAAATGCCTCACTGACCTCGTCCGGTCCCTGTGCCAGCCGAAAGTCAGTCTCAGCCCCGACCTTTCCTTCTAGAAGTTGTGGAGACAGACCAGGATGGCAATGGCCAAAGGGACAGATGAGTAACGGAGTGAAATCCTAACATCCTCTGAGGCCAGATGCTCAGCTGCCACCACCTCTGTGAAACCACTGAGAGCTCCGTTGGATTTTTGAGTTTCTTGTACCAAGTGCTGTGCTAAGCACTCAGTCCTCGCAGCAACCCCTGAGGCAGGTATCCCATTGTTCAGAGAAGCCAGCTTGGCGAGCCTGATTTACCTGATTGTGCCACCCAGAGTTGTCAGAGGTGGAGTCTGTCTGCCCTCCCAGGCCACTCCCCTATCTTTGGCCTCAGTCCCAGCATTCGCTTAGTTCTGGCTTGGGGCATTCTCCTGCCTGTGCTAGCTGGGGCCACCCCACCACTGTTCCATCCATAAAGCCTCCCCGGTGTCCTGCGCACTGGAAGGACTCAGTCAGTCACCGGTGTCTGGGAAGCACCTCTCCTCCCAGGCCTTCCCCTCTCCTCCTCCCTGTGACTTCTCATTCCCTGAAGCTCCTGTATCTTCACCCTCCTGAAACCCTTTCTTCTTGGCACCTTTCTCTCCACGAGGCTCTTCCAAGAATGGGCAGGGGTGAGGAGACAAAGTGACAGACTCAGGGTTTGCAAGAGTGAAAGACACCTATTTAATGGCAAAATAGTGACGGAAAGCAGCACAAGTAAAACCCTCATTTTTCCTATTACAGATAAATCGCTTGAAAATCCAGTTTAATAAGATCCCGTTATCCCTCTGAACACCAACTTCCTGATCCTTATCCCTACCGGTGTCTTCATTCATACTCCTTTTCCATCTCATTTTCTGTTTTTTTCATTTCTCCTATTTCCCCAAATTGTGTTTTTCCCAGTTCTTCTGGCTCTCTTCTGCCCACTTCTGAAAGTTTATTTAGTTCTTCTGGTTCCTGTCTGCTGAACTCTCCTGAGAGTCTTTGGCCTAATTCTCCTGAAGGCCTCCTATAAATTTCTCTTGACTCTCTTCTGCCAGCTTCTAGTAGCTTCCTGCCTGTTTCTCCTGATCTTGTGCCTAATTCTCCTGACAGGCCCTTGGCAACTTCTCCCAAATCGCTTCTGGCTTTTCCTGCTTCCACACTCTGCTTTCCGCTTGCTGTGCTCTGCAGAGCTCCCCCAAAAGCCTCATCGTCCTCATCCGTCTCTCTCTCATCCTCAATATGGTCCCACTGCTTCACCACCTTCTCGGGCTCATCTCTCACTCTCCTCATGTCCTTCTCTGTTATTATTCTATCTTCATACAGTAAAGCTTCTGAAAAATAAGAGAAAAGTGGGAGGAAAGATAAAAGTTTGTTCATGTCAGGCCGGGTGTGGTGGCTCGCGCCTGTAATCTCAGCACTTCGGGAGGCTGAGGCAGGCAGATCCCTTGAGGCCAGGAGTTCCAGACCAGCCTGGATGACACAGTGAGACCCTGTCTGTACTAAAAATACAAAAATTAGCCAGCCATGGTGGTTGGCGCCTGTAGTCCCAGCTATCTGGAGGCTGAGGCAGAAGAATCACTTGAGCCCAGGAGGTTGGAGCTGCGGTGAGCCAAAATCGAGCCACTGTACTCCAGCCTGGGTGATAGAGCGAGACCTGTCTCCAAAAAAGGAAAAAAAAAAAAAAAAAAGAAACTGTTCATCTCTGTGGAGGCCTGTGCTTTTGAGAGGCAGATGAAAGAAAGGCCCTGAGAATGACTGTTTTTGCTAGCTTTTTAAATTGGTGTTGACAGCACACCTTTCCAAAAGCAGAGAAAGGGAACCATCATTTACTGAGCCCAGCTCCGTCCTGCGCATCACGTGAGGACTGTATAGCTTATCCCATCCGGACATCAGGAAAATGCGCACTGCCGTTGATTTGAGTTTGCAGTCAAGGGACCTGAGACTGATAGGAAAGAAATCACATGGCCGGGCGGCATGGCTCATGCCTGTAATCCCAACACTTTGGGAGGCCGAGGCGGGTGGGAGGCCAACAAGGTGAAACCCCGTCTCTACTAAAAATACAAAAATAAGCTGGGCGTGGTGGCGGGCGCCTGTAATCCCAGCTACTTGGGAGGCTGAGGCAGGAGAATCGCTTGAACCCAGAAGGCGGAGGTTGCAGTGAGCCAAGATCTTGCCATTGCACTCCAGTCTGGGCAACAAGAGCGAAACTCTGTCTCAAAAAAAAAAAAAAAAAAAAAAAAAAAAAAATTGGCCGGGCGCGGTGGCTCAAGCCTGTAATCCCAGCACTTTGGGAGGCCGAGACGGGCGGATCACGAGGTCAGGAGATCGAGACCATCCTGGCTAACACGGTGAAACCCCGTCTCTACTAAAAAATACAAAAAACTAGCCGGGCGAGGCGGCGGGCGCCTGTAGTCCCAGCTACTCGGGAGGCTGAGGCAGGAGAATGGAGTGAACCCGGGAGGCGGAGCTTGCAGTGAGCTGAGATCTGGCCACTGCACTCCAGCCTGGGTGACAGAGCAAGACTCCGTCTCAAAAAAAAAAAAAAAAAAAAAAAAAAAAAGCCGCAGTGGCTCACGCCTGTAATCCCAGCACTTTGGGAGGCTGAGGTGGAGGTTGCAGTGAGCCGAGATTGCACATTGCACCACTGCACTCCAGCCTGGATGACAGAACAAGACTCCGTTTCCAAAAAAAAGGAAAAAGAAATCACACAATGGTCACACTGCAAGTAAGAAATGGCAGAGTCAGAATTTGAACCCAGGACAGTCTGACCCCAGAGACTCTTCTCTTTTCTCTACAAGAAATAGCGTAGGTGCTGGCAAACAACAGAAGGGTTTTCTCCAGCATCTTCATTCTGACACTTTCTCTTTGTCCCTGGGAAGCACGTTCATTATTTGTTGGGAGGTTTCCTATGAAAATATAGGGGCCGGGCGCGGTGGCTCAAGCCTGTAATCCCAGCACTTTGGGAGGCCGAGACGGGTGGATCACGAGGTCAGGAGATCGAGAGACCATCCCGGCTAACACGGTGAAACCCCGTCTCTACTAAAAAATACAAAAAAACTAGCCGGGCGAGGTGGCGGGCGCCTGTAGTCCCAGCTACTCGGGAGGCTGAGGCAGGAGAATGGCGTAAACCCGGGAGGCGGAGCTTGCAGTGAGCTGAGATCTGGCCACTGCACTCCAGCCTGGGTGACAGAGCAAGACTCCGTCTCAAAAAAAAAAAAAAAAAAAAAAAAAAAAAAAAAAGAAAATATAGGAAAAAACAGGAAAAAAGATAGGGTTCCTATAAAGATATAAGCTGCTAATAAAAAAGTTCAGCTGACGAGTTATTTTACAGGCAAAGGGATCCTTGCTCCTAAATGTTTTTTTTTTTTGTTTTTTTTTTTTTTTTTTTTGAGACGGAGTCTCGCGCTGTCGTCCAGGCTGGAGTGCAGTGGCCGGATCTCAGCTCACTGCAAGCTCCGACTCCCGGGTTCATGCCATTCTCCTGCCTCAGCCTCCCGAGTAGCTGGGACTACAGGCGCCCGCCACCACGCCTGGCTAATATTTTGTATTTTTTAGTAGAGACGGGGTTTCACCGTGTTAGCCAGGATGGTCTTGATCTCCTGACCTCGTGACCCGCCCATCTCGGCCTCCCAAAGTGCTGGGATTACAGGCTTGAGCCACCGCGCCCGGCCTTTTTTTTCTTTTAAATCAGTTATGGAGAAAAGTTACATCCCCTTCTGCATCTCCCTTACGTTCTTCTGGCAACCACTAGTTACTGAGGTGTCTGTAGAGGGTCTCAGGTCTCAGGGATCACAGCCCTTTGGAGGTGAAAACAGATGCAATGCTGCCACCTGCTGTTCTGAGAGGGAAGTGCCCGGCAGTTCTCCAGGCACAAGGACGCAGGCCAGGGCAGGGAGACTGGGGTGTTGGCTGCTTCCCCGCAGACTCTCTCTCCACAGCAGTTGCTCCTGTGGCTTCTCAGAGCAGCTCAAAGGGCATGTGGGGGCGGACACAGAGCCCTTCTGAGGGGGTCCAGCCACCACAGAACAGGTGCTGGGTAATAAAGGGCTGTCATCTGGCTGCTCAGGTGCCCAGAAACCTCCCGCTGCCCTACCTGGACCAGAGAGGATTTCAGCCTTGCAGCCTGGAGGGCTGCAGCCAAGAATCTGCACTGGGCTGTGTCCTCCCAGGCCCCCAGCCCCGGCTCTGTTCACCACAGTCTGGCTGGAGTCAGAGCTCCGCAGACCGGGGCAGGAAAAGGCTGTCTGTGTCACTAGAAACAGTGTGGCACGGGCTGGTGCATGGGTTCTAGAGCAGATCGCCCAAGACTGAAAACCACTGTAGCCTCTAACCCCTCTGCCTCCATGTCCTCCATAAAGTCAAGCTAATAACACTTCCTTCATAGTGTTCCTCAACGGATACGGATAGGATGAGTCCATGCACACCAAGCCTCTGGAAAAATGCCTGGCCTGCAGGAAGCATGAATGGGGGTCGGCTACTGCGCTTAACACCCCTGCTCCTCTAGGCCCCTCTCCAGTGGGATAGGGCTGCTCAGCCATCTTCTGCTTCTCCTTCCCTCACTCCCACCCTGCAGGAAAGGAGAGCCCAAAGGCAGGGGCCAAAGGCCTCTTTACTCCCTGGAGACCTTGTGAGAAAGAATGTGGTAAGGCACAGCTGCCAGGCAGCCTCTGCCCCTCGTGTCCCTCTGCACCTGCCCATCACACTGCCGGCCTGAGAGCAGCACCGTAGTGGGGAGGGTGGGGCCCCAAGTCACCCCTCCCTAGCTACATGACTCTGACAGAGCACTCACCTCACTCAGCCTCCCTTTCCCCCCATAGCACCTACACCTCCTAGTGGGGTAAAGACCAACAAGATCACTCCTGTCTGGTGCTTAACCCAGTGCCCAGCACTCAGTAAGAGCCCCCAAAGGGTAGCTACTGTTATTCCGTCTCTGTGCCTTTGGTCCTGCTGTTCCCTGCTGGAAATGCCTTTCTTCTCCCACCTCTCTCCTGGAAAACTCCTGGGCATCTTTTGGAGTTGGAGGTAGATGATTCTTCCTCGTCGAAGATTCCTCTGCCTCCCCAGAGGAGCCCGCGTCCCGTTGCACGCACCCTCATGGCAGCACACCTCCACCTCGGTGTAGCACCTGCGTGCAGGAGCCCAGCAGCTGACAACTCCACTGGTCAGCCTTGCCCAAAGGGCCATGGGCTCCTCCAGAGCAGGGATGTGCCTCTGTCTCCCCAGAATCTAACACCTTCCAGGTACATGACAAGTGCTCAACATATACTTGATGAATCAGTTGAAGAGAGAAATGAGTGCGCTCTGGGGTCAGATAGTCCAGCCCATGGTGGCCTGAAACCTCGCCCTCTACTGCCCCAGAGATAGGCTAGGGCTGCTGGTGGCACTGAAATCAGAATCCATGGTGGGCAGTGCCAAGCTCCCAGACGGGGGAGCTGCTGTCACGTGTGTCTCGGACTAGAGGAAGAGAAAGCAGAGAGAGAATGCTGAAGTTGCCTTTTCAGAGTTCAGGAACTCACCTCCCTCGCTCTTTTCTTTGAGATTCTCCATGTAGTTGGTTTTCCTCAATTCTCCGATGATACCCTTGTTGGCATCGTCCAAGGCCTGTGGATGGTAGAGGGAGCTTAACCCGTGTGTTTGGCACCTACACCATTAATTTTCCCCACCCAGATCAATCCCAGAAGGCAGGGCTCTAGTGGGAACCTGCCACCCTTGGTTTCCCTCTGGCCCCTCCGATGACCCCTACCCTCAGGTTAATCTACACCGACTCAGAATGATCCACACCAACTTGTGTCTGAGAGATACACGACTGCGAGTCGGTCAAACGCGTTTCTCTTGGGCTTAGGCATGTATTGGGAGTTGTGTCTATCTACTCATTTCTACCTTTAGATGAACCACCTAAAGCTGCTTTTAGCTTCAGTCAATGCAAAAAGACAATCCAAACCTGCAAGCACTCAGCAAGCCAGCACTGAAGGGACCCAGAAACACACCAAGGCGACAGGACTGCCTTCAGAAGGGCCTTCCAGGATGTCTGCAGTTTCCCCAACTCAAGTGTGCGATCCCTAGAGGCCTGGAGCTCAGCCTGTGAGCCTCTGGAGGGCAGGTCTTGCCTTCTTGCTCATAGCAGGCCCGTGGCTGGCACTGACAGTGTCTCCCGAGCAGCTCCAGGGCCTGGACGCACTCTCTTGTGGTGTTGGTCTGCTCACCCCCGCCCCCCCAACTGTGAACCTTCCTACCTGGAGTTGCCAATCCAGGAGGGTGAGGGGTCAGGGGTCTGGTCCCATGAGGAGTCACTGAGGGTCACAGGGACCTTCTCTCTGCCCCTAACCCTTCAAAACCACTGCCTAGCCTTCAAGGTGACCTCAAATCCTCCTTGTTGGAAAGCCTCCAGCTCTGCCTCCCAGCGGAGGCTCTCTCACTCTGAATTCTCCTAGTCCCCTATGGCGCTGGTCATGAACCAGGGTTTGTGCTTTTTTTTTTTTTTTTTTTTTTTTTTTGAGACTGAGTCTTGCTCTGTCGCCCAGGCTGGAATGCAGTGGCACCACCTCTGCTCACTACAAGCTCCACCATTCTCCTGCCTCAGCCTCCCGAGTAGCTGTTTTTTTTTTTTTTTTTTTTTTTTTTTTTTTAAGAGAGAGGGTCTTCCCATGATGCCCAGGCTGGTCTAGAACTCCTGGACCCAAGTGATCCTCCCACCCTCAGCCTCCCAAAGTGCTGGGATGACAGGTGTGAGTCACTGTGTCTGGCCTTTTACTGTAATCTTGTGGGCCAGGACCATGGCTGTACACCTTTGGGCTTGGCAGCCTGGAGCCAATCTACACTCAGTGAGTATTTCCTGAACTGAACGGCCATGCTCTCTGTCTGCAGGGCGATCACACGGAAGTATGTGGCGCATGGCACATCTGGCAGGGCTGCAGTGAGGTGGGTGCTCTTCGCCTGGAAGCCAGAGCTGGGGACATGGCGTATACGACGAGGATGACAATGTGCTAGGCCTGGGCTCCCCTGGGCCGTGTGGTGGCAGAGGATAGACTGCGCCTGCTGGGGTCTTTTGGGTATGATTGCTCCGCTCTGAGAGGGCAGTGTTAGCCTCACCACAGTCCTCACAAACAGCTCACCATGAACCTGCCTCCCAAAAGACAGAGGGGATCCGGTCACTTCTCTGCTGTCCACAGCCCTTCAAGTCCAGGCTGGTGTGCTAACTGTCTGGGGCTTCGTCACCCCACCCCCGCCATCGGGAACCCCCAAGCTCTTGGACCCAGGCCAGGATCTCTCTTCTGCCGGCCACCGGCCCTCAGCGCCGGCCTCCCACGTCTTCAGTGCACTTGCACCTCCTTGGCCTGGCCAGCTCTGCTATCCTAGTCCTTCAGAGCACAGCATGAGGTCTTCCTCCAACTGGGAGTGTCCTGAGCCTTCACTTCTCAGGGTCCCTGCTCCCTTTGCCCAGGGCCTACAGACCCCAGGCTGGTCCCTGAGGCCATGCCCCTTTGCTGCCCACAAGTTATGCAATCTGGTTTCTTTCAATCATGGCACAAGCTCCCCGAGGACAGGGGCCTCATTTACTTCACTCCAGCAGATACTTCCTGGGGTCCAGCTGCGTGTCAGTGGTGCTCTGGAATTTGGCTATGGGAAGGGCTTAGGGAAGCTGTCTGGTCAGCAGCGGGAGGAAGAGGCCTAGGTGAGCGCGCACCTGTGAGGTCCGTGTGCAGACTTTACTGAGCTTGTGCGTCTGTCTACCTGGATGCACTGGGAGTGGGTGGGATGGAGGAGCCCAGACCACCTCCAAGTTTCTCCTCTGGTCTCTGCCTCCTGACACAGTGTAGGCCAGGCCAGCACTATTCAACAGAAATTTCTGTGACAATGGGAATATTCTAGATCTGTATTACGTAGCACCCATAGGCCACAGGTGGCTGGGTTTTTTTTTTTGTTTTTTTTTTTTTTTTTTTTTTTGAGATGGAGTCTTGCTCTGTCGCCCAGGCTGGAATGCAGTAGCAAGATCTTGGTTCACAGCAACCTCCACCTCTCAGGTTCAAGCGATTCTCCTGCTTCAGCCTCTCAAGTAACTGGGACTACAGGTGTGCGCCATCACACCTAATTTTTTGTATTTTTAGTAGAGACAATGTTGGCCAGGATGGTCTCAATCTCCTGACCTTGTGATCCACCAGCCTCGGCCTCCCAAAGTGTTGGGATTACAGGCGTGAGCCATCACACCCGGCCTCACATGTGGCTATTAATGACTTGAAATGTGGCTAGTGTGGCTGGGTGCAGTGGCTCATGCCTGTAATCCCAGCACTTTGGGAGGCCAAGGCGGATGGATCACGAAGTCAGGAGTTCAAGACCAGCCTGGCCAAGATGGTGAAACCCCGTCTCTACTAATAATACAAAAAAATTAGCTGGGCATGGTGGCACATGCCTGTAATCCCAGCTACTCTGGAGGCTGAGGCAGAGAATTGCTTAAACCTGAAGGGGTGGATGTTGCAGTGAGCCGAAATCGCGCCACTGCACTCCAGCCTGGGTGACAGAGCGAGACTCCGTCTCAAAAAAAAAAAAAAAATGTGGCTAGTGTGACTGATAATTTTATTTATTTATTTATTATTTTTTTTTTTTTTTTGAGGCAGAGTCTCGCTCTGTTGCCTAGGCTGGAGTGCAATGGCATGATCTTGGCTCATGCAACCTCCACTTTCCAGGTTCAAGCGATTCTTCTGCCTCAGCCTCCCAAGTAGTTGGGACTACAGGTGTGTGCCACCATACCCAGCTAATTTTTTGTATTTTTAATACAGATGGGGTTTCACCATGTTGGCCAGGCTGGTCTCAAACTCCTGACAAGTGATCTATTCGCCTGGGGCTCCCAAAGTGCTGGGATTACAGGCATAAGCCACCACGCCCAGCCTAGTTTTAATTAACTTTACTCTAAGTAGCCACATGTGGCTAGCAGCTGCCTCCTTGAGCAATGGAAGTCTAGGCAATTACAAGTGCACAATGTGGACTTTGATGGGGGACATATCGAGGCTGTGAAAGCCAGATGTGAGGGCTCCTCACCCAGACTGAGGGGTCAGAGAAGGCCGCCTCGAAGAGGGGATATCTAACCTGAAACCTAAAGGTTGAGTGGGAGTTAGCCAGGTGAAGGAGGTGGGAAGGGAAGGTTTAGAATATTCCAGGCAGAGATAACAGCATATGTTATGAGGCATAAAGCTGTTCAGGCCGGGTATGGTGGTTCACACCTGTAAACTCAACACTTTAAAAGGCTGAGATAGGAGGATCGCTTGAGCTCAGGAGCTCAAGACCAGCCTGGGCAATATAGCAAGACCTCATCTCTACAAAAAATAAAATTTAAAAATATCAGCCAGGCATGGTGGCCCACACCTGTAGTCCCAGATACTTATCCCTTGAGCCCAGAGATCAAGGCTGTAGTGAGCTGTGGTCATACCACTGCACTCTAGCCTGGGTGACAGAGCAAGACCTTGTCTCAAACAAAAAAAAAAAAGAAAGAAAGAAAGAAAAAGAAAGGAAAAAGAAAGCCTGTTTAAGAAGACAGGAAGCTGGTATTGGCTGGAGCTGGAATACAAGGTGATGGGCGCTGGGGACTGGCCAGCAGGAAAGCTGGAGAGGCCCACAGGGGAGAGCTTACCCAATGCCTTCCTACCCCTGAGAGGAAAAGTCAGGAACAGAGACACCCAGGTAGCAATAAAGGGTTTAGGCAGGAGAATGAGGAAATCACACTAGATTTCTTGTCTCCTGGAAGAGGTAGTATTTTTCAAACTTCCAAGTCCTAACGTCAAGTTAGACCAGGGGTCCCCAACCCCTGGGCCACTGACTGGTCCATGGCCTGTTAGGAACCGGGCCACACAGCAGGTGAGTGGAGGGTGGGCAAGTGAGCATGACGCTGTCAGATCAGTGGCGGCGTTAGATTCTCATAGGAGGGAGACCCCTATTGTGAACTGCACATGTGAGGGATCTACGATGCACGCTGCTCATGAGAATCTAATGTCTGGCCGGGCGCGGTGGCTCAAGCCTGTAATCCCAGCACTTTGGGAGGCCGAGAGGGGCGGATCACAAGGTCAGGAGATCGAGACCATCCTGGCTAACACAGTGAAACCCCGTCTCTACTAACAAAATACAAAAAACTAGCTGGGCGAGGTGGCGGGGGCCTGTAGTCCCAGCCTCTCGGAAGGCTGAGGCAGGAGAATGGCGTGAACCCGGGAGGCGGAACTTGCAGTGAGCCGAGATCTGGCCACTGCACTCCAGCCCCGGCGACAGAGCGAGATTCTGTCTCAAAAAAAAAAAAGAGAATCTAATGTCTGATGATCTGAGGCGGAACAGTTTCATCCCGAAACCATTTCCCCCGCTACCAATCCATGGAAGAACTGTCTTCCACAAAACTGGAGCCTTGTGCCAAAAAGCTGGGGGACTGCTGATGAAAGAAAATGAGGGCTGGGTACAGTGGCTCAGTCCCAGCACTTTGGAAGCCCAAGGCGGGAGGATCACTTGAGTCCAAGAGTTTGAGACCAGCCTGGCTAACAAAGTAAGACCCTGAGTCTACAAAGAATAAAAAAATTAGCCCCCAGCATGGTGACATGCATCTGTATTTCCATCTAGATGGCAGGCTAAGGTGTGAGGATTGCCTCGGCCCAGGAGGTCAAGGCTACAGTAAGCTATGCTCTCACCACTGCACTAAGCCTGTGTGACAGAGAGACACTATCTAAAAAAAAATAAAAGTAAAAAGAAAAAGAAAATAAGAAAATAAGGTTAGGCATGGCTGGGCGTGGTGGCTCAAGCCTGTAATCCCAGCACTTTGGGAGGCCAAGATGGGCAGATCATGAGGTCTGGAGATCGAGACCATCCTGGCTAACACGGTGAAACCCCGTCTCTCCTAAAAAAAATACAAAAAACTAGCCGGGCGAGGTGGCGGGCACCTGTAGTCCCAGCTACTCGGGAGGCTGAGGCAGGAGAATGGCATAAACCCGGAAGGTGGAGCTTGCAGTGAGCTGAGATCCGGCCACTACACTCCAGCCTGGGCGACAGAGCGAGACTCCGTCTCAAAAAAAAAAAAAATAAGGTTAGGCACAGTGGCCCATGCCTGTAATCCCAGCACTCTGGCAGGCCAAGGCAGGAGAATCATTTGAGGCCAAGAGTTTGAGACTAGCCTGGCCAATATACCGAGACTCCTTCTCTACTTATTTATTTATTTAGAGACAGGGTCTTGCTCTGTCACCAGGCTGGAGTGCAGGGGTGAGATCACTCCTTGTTACAGCCTCAACTTCTCAAGCTTGAGTGGTCCTCCCACCTCAGCCTTCCAAGTGGCTGGAACTATAGGCGTATGTCACCACACCCAGCTAACATTTTTTGTTTTTTAGAGATAGGGTTTTGCCATGTTACCGAGTCCCAGCAATACGGGTGGGTCCCAGGCCAGGTCCCACCATGCCTGGCCCTGTCTCTATTTAAAAAAAGAAAAAAAAAAAAAAAAAAAAAAAAGGCCGGGCATGGTGGTTCACACCAGTAATCCCATCACTTTGGAAGGCCGAGGTGGGCAGATCACCTGAGGTCAGGAGTTTGAGACCAGCCTGGCCAACATGGCTAAACCCCATCTCTATTAAAAATACAAAAATTATGGCCAGGCGCGGTGGTTCACACCTATAATCCCAGCACTTTGGGAGGCCTAGGCGGACAGATCATTTGAGGTCAGGAGTTCCAAACCAGCCTGGCCAACATGGTGAAACCCTATCCCTACTAAAAATACAAAAATTAGCTGGGCGGCCGGGCGCGGTGGCTCAAGCCTGTAATCCCAGCACTTTGGGAGGCCCAGACGGGCGGATCACGAGGTCGGGAGATCGAGACCATCCTGGCTAACATGGTGAAACCCCGTCTCTACTAAAAAATACAAAAAACTAGCCGGGCGAGGTGGCGGGCGCCTGTAGTCCCAGCTACTCGGGAGGCTGAGGCAGGAGAATGGCGTAAACCCGGGAGGCGGAGCTTGCAGTGAGCCGAGATCCGGCCACTGCACTCCAGCCTGGGCGGCAGAGCGAGACTCCGTCTCAAAAAAAAAAAAAAAAAAAAAAAAAAAAAAAAAAAATTAGCTGGGCGTGGTGGCGGGGGGCGCCTGTAATCCCAGCTACTCGGGAGGGCAGGTGAATCGTTTGAACCCGGGAGGCGGAGGTTGCAGTGAGCCGAAATCGCACCATTGCACTCCAGCCTGGGTGGCAGGCGAGACTCAGTCTCAAAAAAAAAAAAAAAAAGGCCAAGCACAGTTTACACCTGTAATCCCAGCACATTGGGAGGCTGAAGAAGAGGGTGGATTGCCTGAGCTCAGGAGTTCAAGACATAGTGAGACCTCATCTCTACAAAAAAACTTTAAAATGAAGCAGGAGGATAACTTGAACCCAGAAGGTCTAGGCTGCAATGAGCCATAACACTGCCACTGCATTCTGACCTGGCCAAAGGGAGTGAGACCCTGTCTCAGTAATAAATAATAATAATAAATAAGAAAACAGAATGCAATAGGAAATATCAGCATGCAGAGTACATAGCAGAGGTAAATAGATTTTGTAAAATTTTTGTTTCTGGGCTGGGCACGGTGGCTCATGCCTATAATCCCAGCATTTTGAGAGGCCGAGGTGGGCGGATCATGAGGTCAGGAGATCAAGACCATTCTGGCTAACACAGCGAAACCCTGTCTCTACTAAAAATACAAAAAATTAGCCAGGCATGGTGGCGGATGCCTGTAGTCCCAACCACTCGGGAGGCTGAGGCAGGAGAATGACGTGAACCTGGGAGACAGAGCTTGCAGTGAGCCGAGATCATGCCACTGCACTCCAGCCTGGGCGACAGAGTGAGACTCTGTCTCAAAAAAAAAATAAAATAAAATAAGTAAATAAATATAAATAAATAAATAAATTTGTTTCTGATTTTTGTTTGTTTTTCAAATAAAACTGTGTCCTGGGTTACTATACAAACTGATGGCAATAGCAGACACTTCGAAGCCATTACCCCATCTAGAGTGTGTCCTACAGTTGGTGGATAATAAACGGCTGTGGGGCTGCGCATAGTCGCTCACGCCTGTAATCCCAGCACTTTTGGGGAGGCCGAGGTAAGTGGATAACCTGAGGTCAGGAGTTCGAGACCAGCCTGGCCAACATGGAGAAACCCTGCCTCTACTAAAAATACAAAAATTAGCCGGGCCTGGTGGCATGCACCTGTAATCCCAGCTACTTGGGAGGTTGAGGCAGAAGAATTGCTTGGACTTGGGAGGTGAAGGCTGCAGAGAGCCAAGATCATGCCATTACACTCCAACCTGGGCAATAGAGCAAGACTCCATCTCAAAAAAAAAAAAAAAAAAACCAGAAAAAAAAAAAAAACCGACTCTGGAATGGCCACCCAAGCAGGCCGAGGGGGAACTGAAGGCCTGACCACCGGACCCCACTCCCAACACCCGAAGCCCAGCGGGTGGAAAGGCTCACGCTGATGATGGCCTGCTGCGCCTCATTGTTATGCACAAGCTTCGCTCTCTCCAGGGCCTTCTCAAAATTGTTCACGGCTGACTCGAAGTCTCTCAGCTTCACTGGAGAGCAAGGGGAGAAGGCACAACACAGGTAGAGTGTGACTATGTGTGGGGCGTGATGGAGCCTCTGGCTGCTCGAGCACTGCCAGGGCCCATCAGAAGCTTGTGTGAGCTGTAGTCCATCCCAGGCCCCAGGGAAGCATCACTGAGCTGCTCAGCACCATCCCTTCCACCGTGTTCCTGGGCTGTGTCACCACTGAGAACCAGGGCTGAGGAACCTGGGCCTTGGGTTTCAAGTCATTCAAAGGGGTTGGTTAGAGAAGGGGACTGTGGTGCAGTCTAGTGCACACATCATGTGTCTCTAGAGTGGAGGAGAAAACCGCATCCTGCTCCATCTTTAGATTGTTCCGGAAGAGGAAATTCTTTTGGTTTTTTTTTTTTTGAGACAGAGTTTCACTCTTGTTGCCCAGGCTGGAGTGCAATGGTACGATGTCGGCTCACTGCAACCTCTGCCTCCCAGATTCAAGCGATTCTTCTGCCTCAGCCTCCCGAGTAGCTGGGATTACAGGCATGTGCCACCACACCCGGCTAATTTTTTTTTCTTTTTTTTGAGACAGAGTTTCACTCTTGTTGCCCAGGCTAGGGTGCAGTGGCGCAATATCGGCTCACTGCAAGCTCCGCCTCCCGGGTTCACACTATTCTCCTGCCTCGGCCTCCCGAGTAGCTGGGACTACAGGCGCCTGCCACCATGCCTGGCTAAGTTTTTGTATTTTTAGTAGAGATGGGGTTTCACCGTATTAGCCAGGATGGTCTCGATCTCCTGACCTTGTGATCCTCCTGCCTTGGTCTCCCAAAGTGCTGGGATTACAGGCGTGAGCCACCGCGCCCAGTCTCATTTTGTTTTTTCAGTAGAGATGGGGTTTTGTCATGTTGATCAGGCTGGTCTCAAATCCTGACCTCAGGTGATCTGCCTGCCTTGGCCTCCCAAAGTGCTGGGATTACAGGTGTGAGCCACTGCTCGGCCAGAAATTCTTTTTTTGAGACGGAGTCTCGCTCTGTCGCCCGGGCTGGAGTACAGTGGCCGGATGTCGGCTCACTGCAAGCTCCGCTTCCCGGGTTTACGCCATTCTCCTGCCTCAGCCTCCCGAGTAGCTGGGACTACAGGCGCCCGCCACCTCGCCCGGCTAGTTTTTTGTATTTTTTTAGTAGAGACGGGGTTGAAATTCATATTTTTTAAATGGTCATTCATTTTTTTCAAAAATGATATGCAGACCAAACAAAACATGGAGGGCTGGATGCAATCCATAGGCCAGCTGCTGGAACCTCAGCTGTCTCGAGTCCAGGCCCTACTCAGGTACAATCTGAACCCATAGAAAAAGTGGCTCATCTGGGCTCTCCATGCCAATTAGTGCTGGAGCTGGGACTGAAATGATTAACAGATTGAGTGACTGATTTGAGTCCTCAGAGCTTCATTTCATTTTCAAAAATTAAATATATAGGTCAGGCCGGGCGTGGTGGCTCACACCTGTAATCCCAGCACTTTGGGAGGCCAAAGCGTAAATCAAAGGTGGGCGGATTGCTTGAGGTCAGGAGGAGTTTGAGACCAGTCTGGCCAACATTGTGAAACCCGGTCTCTACTAAAAATACAAAAATTAGCCAGGCATGGTGACGGGCGACTGTAAACCCAGCTACTCTGGAGGCTGAGGCACAAGAATTGCTTGAACCCAGGAGGCAGAGGTTGCAGTGAGCCAAGATCGCACCATTGCACTCCAGCCTGGATGACAGAGTAAGACTGTCTCAAAAAAATTAATTAATTAAAAATGCATACATACATATATACACACATACATAGGCCAGGTGCAGTGGCTCAAACCTGTAATCCCAGCGCTTTGGGAGGCTAAGACAGGCAGATCACTTGAACCAGGAGTTCAAGACCAGCCTGGGCAACATAGTAAGACCCCATCTCTACCAAAAATACAAAATTAGCTGGGTGTGGGGCCGCACGCATGTAGTCCCAGCTACTCAGGAGGCTGAGATGGGAGGATCCCTTGAGCCCGGAAGGTCAATGGATCTTCAGGTCAGTGAGCCCAGATTGTACTGCTGCACTCCAGCCTGGGTGACAGAGTGAGACCCTGCCTCAAAATATATATATATATATATAATTAAATTAATAGAGACAGGGTCTCACCATGTTGCCCAGCCTGGTCTCGAACTCCTGGCCTCAAGCAATCCTCTACCTTGGCCTCCCAAAGTGCTGGGATTACAGGCGTGAACCTCCCTGCCTGGCCAAGAGCTTCATAAAGGAGAAAGTGCTTACCAGCCAAGGTCTTCACAGACCACTGCTTTCTTTTACAATTGAGTATATCCAAGATCTATCCTCCTCCTAAGCACTGCTTTGAGACCCATGGGGAAAATAAGCCCTTGTGCTCATAAGTCAGACTTTAAAAGGCCATTACAGCCAGTTACGGTGTCTCACGCCTGTAATCCCAACAATTTGGGAGGCTGAGACAGGCAGATCACAAGGTCAGGAGATCGAGATCAGCCTGGCCAACACGGTGAAAGCCCATCTCTACTAAAAATACAAAAATTAGCCAGGCATGGTGGTGGACGCACGTAATCCCAGCTATTTGGGAGGCTGAGGCAGAAGAATCACTTGAAATTGGAAGGCGGAGGTTGCACTGAGCTGAGATTACACCACTGTACTCCAGCCTGGGTGAAAGAGTGAAACTCTGTCTCAAAAATAAATAAATAAAATTAAATAAAAGGCTATTACACTTGGCCAGACACAGTGGCTCATACCTGTAATCCCAGCACTTTGGGAGGCCAAGGTGGGAGCACTGCTTGAGCTCAGGAGTTCCAGAACAGCCTGGGCAACATAGGGAGACCCTGTTTCTACCAAAAAAAAAAAAATTTGCCAGGCATGGTGACATGCACCTGTGGTCCCAGCGACTTGGGACACTGAGGAGAGAGAATCACTGGAGCCTGGGAGGTTGAGGCTGCAGTGAGCCATGAATGCAGGGATGTGACACTGCACTAAAATCTGGGTGACAAAGCAAGACTCTATCTCAAAAAAGAAAAAAAAAAGAAGGCTATTACACTTGAAAGAAAATTTAAATGTAATTCTGAAAATATATGGAGTCACAGTATTCCTTCCAAGACCAGTGGGACTCTGACATTAAAGGTCTGCAGAGGAGTCACATGCTTATTCAAGAGCGTAACTCATTCAGGACTATTCTTTCATTCTTTCTCTTTGTTTTGTTTTTTTTTTTTTTTTTTTTGTTTTTTTTTTTTTTTTGAGTGAGGGTCAGGGTCTCGCTCTGTATCCCAGGCTGGAATGCAGTGGTATGATCATAGCTCACTGCAGTCTCAACCTGGGCTCAGGCGATCCTTCCACCTCAGCCTCCCAAATATTTGGGATCACAGGTGCCTGCCACCACACTCAGCTAATTTTTTTTTTTTTTTTTTCACAGTCGCCTGGACTAGAGTATAGTGGCGCGATCTCAGCTCACTGCAACCTCCACCTCCCAGGTTCAAGCAACTCTCCTGCCTCAGCCTCCTGAGTAGCTGGGATTACAGGCGTGCACCACCACGCCCAGCTATTTTTTTGGATTTTTAGTAGAGATGGGGTTTCACTATGTTGGCCAGGCTGGTCTTGAACTCCTGACCTTGTGATCTGCCCACCTCGGCCTCCCAAAGTGCTGGGATTACAGGCATGGGCCACCGTGCCTGGCCCTAATTTTTTATTTTTTGTAGAGATGCAGTCTCTTTATGTTGCTTTATTTTTTATAAAGATGAGATCTCCCTATGTTGCCCAGGCTGGTATCAAACTCCTGGGCTCAACCGATCCTCCCACCTTGGCCTCCCAAAGTGCCAGGATTACAAGTGTGAGTCACTGTGGCCAGGATAATTTTTTTTTTTTTTTTTTTTGAGACAGAATCTCGTTCTTTCACCCAGACTGGAGTGCAGTGGCACAATCTGGGCTCACTGCAACCTCTGCCTCCCAGGTTCAAGCAGTTCTCCTGCCTCAGCCTCCTGAGTAGCTTGGACCACAGGTGTGTGCCACCACACCCAGCTAATTTTTGTATTTTTAGTAGAGATGAGGTTTCATCTTGTTGGTCAGACTGGTACCAAACCCCTGACCTCAGGTGATCTACCTGCCTTGGCCTCCCAAAGTGCTGGGATTACATGTGTGAGCCACCGCACAGGGCCCCAGTCTAATTTTTAACTGAATATGTAATTTAAAGTTATCTCAATGTGACAGGAAAATCACTTGACCCTGGGAGGCAGAGGTTGCAATGAGCCAAGATCGTGCCACTGCACTGCAGTCTGGGCGACAGAGTGAGACTCCTTCTCAAAAAAATAAATAAATAAAGTTCAGCAGCTAGTAAGGATAAAGTTCAATGATTTTTAGAAAATTTACAGAGTTGAGGCCGGGCCTCCCAAAGTGCTGGGATTACATGCGTGAGCCACCGCACAGGGCCCCAGTCTAATTTTTAACTGAATATGTAATTTAAAGTTATCTCAATGTGACAGGAAAATCACTTGACCCTGGGAGGCAGAGGTTGCAATGAGCCAAGATCGTGCCACTGCACTGCAGTCTGGGCGACAGAGTGAGACTCCTTCTCAAAAAAATAAATAAATAAAGTTCAGCAGCTAGTAAGGATAAAGTTCAATGATTTTTAGAAAATTTACAGAGTTGAGGCCGGGCCTCCCAAAGTGCTGGGATTACATGCGTGAGCCACCGCGCCTGGCCCCAGCCTAATTTTTAACTGAATATGTAATTTAAAGTTATCTCAATGTGACAGGACAATCACTTGACACCAGGATGCAGAGGTTGCAGTGAGCTAAGATCACGCCACTGCACTCCAGCCTGGGCGACAAAAAAAAAAAAAAGGTTCCCTCATGGGGCTTGGAGAGTCTACTGAACCTCTCTGTGCCTCAGTTTCCCTATCTCTAAAATGAGGATGATTATAATGCCTACATCATAATGATTCAATACAAGAATGCTGGCTGGGTGTGGTGGCTCATGCCTATAATCCCAGCACTTTGGAAAGCTGAGGTGGATGGATCACCTGATATCAGGAGTTCGAGAACAGCCTGACCAACGTGGTGAAACCCCATCTCTATTAAAAATACAAAAATTAGCCAGGCATGGTGGTATGTGCCTGTAATCCCAGCTACTCTGGAGGCTGAAGCAGGAGAATTACTTGAACTCAGGAGGCCGAGGTTGCAGTGAGCCAAGATCAAGCCACTGCACTCTAGCCTGGGTGACATAGCGAGACTTCGTCTCAAAAAACAAAACAGGGCCAGGCACGGTGGCTCATGCCTGTAATCCTAGCACTTTGGGAGGCCGAGGCAGTTGGATCACCTGAGGTCAAGAGTTTGAGACCAGCCTAGCCAACATGGTGAAACCCTGTCTCTACTAAAAACACAAAATATTAGCCAGGCGTGGTGGCAGACGCCTGTAATCCCAGCTACTCGGGAGCCTGAGGCCGGAGAATCACTTGAACCTGGGTGGCGGAGGTTGCAGTGAGCCGCGATCACACCACTGCACTCCATCCTGGGCAACAGCAGCGAAACTCCATCTCAAAAACAAAACAAAACAAAACAAAAAAAAGTACCAAGGCAGAAGGAAAGTGGCTCAATACATGGGCTCTGTTGTGAGGACGACATGCTGTGTGGGTGTGCAGCTGAGCTCCTCAAGGGCAGAGGTAGGCTCAAGGTGCCCCAAGCTCTAACCAAGCTTTGCTTAATGTAGGCACTCACCACGTGCTGGTCAAAATGGGGTGGCTTATCCCCACTCTCAGAACAATCTGGGAAGGAAAAACACTGGGATGGTAAACTCAGTCCACAGGACTCCTAGCCCTGGTGTGAGCTGGGCCTGAAGGCTGGGAAAGGTAGGGTGGTCATCTCTGAGCCCATACCTTGTGCCTGGGCCACCAGAACACTGGCATTCAGTTGCCACTCAATGTCCCCTTCCTCCTCGGCACACTGCTGGGACTTCTCGCCATAATTCTGGGCCTGCCAGGCCTGGTCCAGCTCCAAGTAGCAGCGGCCAATCTCATGGAACAGCCAGGTCTTCTCCAGGGTGGTTTTTGCCAGAGGGATCTTTTCTTCCCACCTGGGGACATGAAGAACAAGGGCCAGCTTCATCCCCCAAAACCATGCACTAGGCCACAGGATGCCAAGGCTTCCTGCTGGGTGGCGGAATAAAACTTGTTCTCCAACTACCAGTTCTTTTAGATACAAGGGTGGAGTTCATAAGCATAACAATATTTTAAGACTACTGAGACTATTTTGGTAACATCTATGGAACGTGGAATTTAATACAACAGTTGAGGCTGGCGTGGTGGCTCATGTCTCTAGCACTTTGGGATGCTGAAGTGGGCAGATCATCTGAGGTCAGGAGATCGAAACCAGCCTAGCCAACATGGAAAAACCCTCTCTCTACTAAAAATACAAAAATTAGCCAGGCATGGTGGCAGGCGCCTGTAGCCCCAACTACTCAGGAGGCTGAGGCAGAAGAATAACTTGAACCTGGGAGGTGGAGGTTGCAGTAAGCCAAGACTATGCCACTTCACTCCAAGACTGGGTGACAGAGCAAGACCCCGTCTCAACACACACACACATACACACAACACAAATAATGTTTAAGAATATTATCAAGTATGGTGGCTCATTCCTGTAACCCCAGCACTTTGGGAAGCCAAGGCGGGTGGACTGCTTAAGCCAAGGAGTTCGAGCCTGGGCAACATGGCAAAACCTCATCTCTACAAAAAATTACAAAAATTAGCCAGGCACAGTGATGTGTTAGCCAGGATGGTCTCGATCTCCTGACCTCGTGATCTGCCCATCTCTGCCTCCCAAAGTGCTGGGATTATAGGCGTGAGCCACCGCGCCCAGCCTTTTTTTTTTTTTGATGGAGTCTCACTTTGTCACCCAGGCTGGAGTGCAATGGTGCAATCTTGGCTCCCTGCAACCTCTGCCTCCCCAGGTTTAAGTGATTCTCCTGCCTCAGCCTCCTGAGCAGCTGGGATTACAGGCACGCACCACCACGCCCAGCTAAATTTTGTATTTTTAGTAGAGACGGGGTTTCACCATGTTGACTAGGATGGTCTCGATCTGTTGACCTCATGGTCTGCCCATCTCAGCCTCCCAAAGTGCTGGGATTACAGGCGTGAGCCATAGGGCCCGGCCCCGGCCTAGCTTTTTAATAAACTTCCACTCCTCATTCAAAGTCTTTCTTCTGAGGAGGCAAGAATTGAGGTTGTTGTAGACCTGTACAGATTCACTGCCAATAACTTGGGATATCTTCCACCGGTAACATGTGGTCTAGGCTGGAGTGCAGTAGTGTGATCATGTCTCACTGCAGCCTCAACCTCCCAGGCTCATGTAATCCTCCCACCTCAGCCTCCCAAGTAGCTGGGACCACAGGCACAGGACAGTATGCCCGGCTAATTTTTTTTTTTTTTTTTTGTAGAGAGGGAGTCTTCCTATGTTGCCCAGGCTGGATTCTTTTTTTTTTTTTTTTTTTTTTTTTTTGAGACGGAGTCTCGCTCTGCCGCCCAGGCTGGAGTGCAGTGGCCGGATCTCAGCTCACTGCAAGCTCCGCCTCCCGGGTTCACGCCATTCTCCTGCCTCAGCCTCCCGAGTAGCTGGGACTACAGGCGCCGCCGCCTCGCCCGGCTAGTTTTTTGTATTTTTTTAAAGTAGAGACGGGGTTTCACCGTGTCAGCTAGGATGGTCTCGATCTCCTGACCTCGTGATCCGCCCGTCTCGGCCTCCCAAAGTGCTGGGATTACAGGCTTGAGCCACCGCGCCCGGCCTGGATTCTTTTTTTATTTTTGAGACGGAGTCTCGCTCTGTCGCCCAGGCTGGAGTGCAGTGGCCGGATCTCAGCTCACTGCAAGCTCCGCCTCCCAGGTTTACGCCATTCTCCTGCCTCAGCCTCCCGAGTAGCTGGGACTACAGGTGCCCACCACCTCGCCCGGCTAGTTTTTTGTATTTTTTAGTAGAGACGGGGTTTCACCATGTTAGCCAGGATGGTCTCGATCTCCTGACCTCGTGATCCGCCCATCTCGGCCTCCCAAAGTGCTGGGATTACAGGCTTGAGCCACCACGCCCGGCCGCCCAGGCTGGATTCTTATCACTGGAAACAAATTTTCATGTTAAGATGAGAAGTTCTAACCATGAAGGTGGGGGAGAGGCAATTCTTGGTCACTCACGTGTCAATGGCTTGCTGGAATTTCCCAACTCTGGCAAAAACTCTGCCAATGTTGTCAAGGGCTCTGGATTTTGCATCAGGAAGGTCACTGTAGGGAAGAAGCAAAATAAGCCATTCACTAGAAAATCAGCTGTTCTAGGCACTGTGGAAATAGGAACGAAGGCAAAGACAGGATCCCTGGCCTCAGAAACTCAGGGTTTCAGTTGGAGGGACAATGTCCAGCCTGGCAAGGATGAGACACATTTCATCCGTGGACCCAAAACTCCGGCGCTGAGCACGGACTTGGGAAGACAGTCTTCCCTTGGTTTTTAATCACTGCGGGGATGCCTGATTGATTATTCACCCACATTCCATTGGTGTCTGATCACCGCAGGGACGCCTGCCTTGGTCATTCACCCACATTCCCTTGGTGACAAGTCAATTGCGGGGATGCTTGCTTTGGCTGCTCACCCACATTGCAGCCCAGGGCTGCTCCCTACACCCCTTCTCTGTGTCTCTACCTTTCTCTTTAAACTTACCTCCTTCACTATGGGCAACTTTCCGCCCTCCATTCCCCCATCTTCTCCCTTAGCCTGTGTTCTTAAAAACTTAAAACCTCTTCAACTCTCACCTGACCTAAAACCTAAGCATCTTATTTTCTTCTGCAACACCGCTTGGCCCCAATACAAACTCTGTAATGGGGGAATGGAGGGCGGAAAGTTGCCCATAGTGGTTCTAAATAGCCAGAAAATGGTACTTTTGATTTCTCCATTTTACAAGACCTGGATGATTTTTGTCGAAAAATGGACAAACGATCTGAGGTGCCTGACGTCCAGGCATTCTTTTACACATCGGTCCCTCCCTAGTCCCTGTTCTCAATGCAACTTGTCCCACATCCTCCTCCTTTGCCTCCCGCCTGTCCCTTCAGTCCCAACCCCAAGCGTCACTGAGTCTTTTGAATCTTCCTTTTCTACAGACCCATCTGACCTCTCCTCCCTAGGCTGCTCCTCGCCAGGTCCCAATTTTTCCTCAGCCTCCGCTCCCCCACCCTATAATCCTTTTATCACCTCCCCTCCTCACACCTGGTCCCCCTTACAGTTTTGTTCCACTACTAGCCCTCCCCCACCTGCCCAACAATTTCCTCTTAAAAAGGTGGCTAGAGCTACAGGCACAGTCAAGGTTAATGTTCCTTTTTCTTTTTCCCACCTCTCCCAAATCAGTTAGCGTTTAGGCTCTTTTTCATCAAATATAAAAACCTAGCCCAGTTCATGGCCTGCTTAGCAGTAACCCTTAGACCCTTTACTGCCCTAGACCCAAAGGGGCCAGAAGGCCACCTTATTATTATTATTATTATTATTTTGAGACAGAGTCCTGCTCTGTTGCCCAGGCTGGAGTGCAGTGGCACGATCTTGGCTCACTGCAAGCTCCACCTCCCAGGTTCACGCCATTCTCCTGCCTCAGCCTCCCGAGTAGCTGGGACTACAGGCGCCCGCCACCTCGCCCGGCTAGTTTTTTGTATTTTTTTTAGGAGAGACGGGGTTTCACCGTGTTAGCCAGGATGGTCTCGATCTCCTGACCTTGTGATCCACCTGCCTCAGCCTCCCAAAGTGCTGGGATTACAGGCATGAGCCACCGTGCCCAGCCTACACCTTATTCTTAATATCCATTTTATCACCCAGTCAGCTCCTGACATTAGAAAAAAGCTTCAAAAATTGAAATCCGGCCCTCAAACCCTGCAACAGGAATTAATCAACCTCGCCTTCAAGGTGTACAATAATAGAGAGGAGGAAGCCAGACAACAACACATTTCTGAGTTACAGCTACTTGCCTCCACCGTAAGACAACCTACAACCACGTCTCCAGCGTACAAGAACTTCAGAACATACAAGCCACAGCTCCTAGGGGCTCCTTCAAAACATCCTCGTGGACCTTGCTTCAAATGCCAAAAGCCTGGCCACTGGGCCTCAGAATGCCCACAGCCTGGGATTCCTCCTAAGCCATGTCTGTGCAGGCCCCCACTGGAGGTCGGACTGTCCGACTCACACTGCCGCCGCTCCTAAAGCCCCTGGAGCCCAAACCCAACGTTCCTTGGCTGACTCCTTCCCAGATCTCCTCAGCTTAGCAGCTAAAGACTAACACTGCCCAATCACCTCGGAGGCCCCCTGGACCATCATGGATGCCGAGCTTTGGGTAACTCTTACAGTGGAGGGTAAGTCCATCCCCTTCTTAATCCATACAGAGGCTACCTACTCCACATCACCTTCTTTTCAAGGGCCTATTTCCTTTGCCTCCATAACTGTTGTGGATGTTGACGGCCAGGCTTCTAGACCCCTTAAAACTCCCCGGTGCCAACTTGGACAACATTCTTTTACACACTCCTTTTTAGTTATCCCCACCTGCCCAGCTCCCCTATTAGGTCAAGACATTTTAACTAAATTATCTGCTTCCCTGACTATTCCTAGGCTATAGCCACACCTCATTGCTGCCCTTTTCCCCAGTTCAAAGCCCCCTTCACATCCTCCCCTTTATCTCCCCACCTTAATCCACAAGTATAGGACACCTCTACTCCCTCCTTGGCAACCAATCATGCACCCCTTACCATCCCGTTAAAACCTAATCACCCTTACCCCACTCAATGACAATATCCCATCCCACAGCATGCTTTAAAAGGATTAAAGCCTGTTATCACTTGCCTGTTATGGCATGGCCTTTTAAAGCCTGTAAACTCTCCTTACAATTCCCCCGTTTTACCTGTCCAAAAACCTTACAGGTTAGTTCAACAAGTTAGACAAGGCTTACAGGTTAGTTCAGGATCTGTGCTTTATCAACCAAATTGTCTTGCCTATCCACCCTGTGGTGCCAAACCCATATACTCTCCTATCCTCAATACCTCCCTCCACAACCCATTATTCTATTCTAGATAAACCTAGCTGACCCCATAGATCCTAAATCCTTTCCCCACTCCTCTTTCTGTTCCTCGAAGACAGCTTTAAAGACTGCTCCCACACTAGCTCTCCCTGACTCATCCCAACCCTTTTCATTACACACAGCCAAAGTGCAGGGCTGTGCAGTCAGAATTCTTACACAAGGACCAGGACTGCGCCCTGTAGCCTTTTTATCTAAACAACTTGACCTTACTGTTTTAGCCTAGCCCTCATGTCTGCGTGCAGTGGCTGCCACTGCCTTAATACTTTTAGAGGCCCTCAAAATCATAAACTATGCTCTCTACAGTTCTCCTAACTTCCAAAATCTATTTTCTTCCTTACACCTAACACATATACTTTCTGCACCCCCACCACTACCTCTCAGCAAGCTGAACTCATTGCCTTAACTCAGGCCCTCACTCTTGCAAAGGGACTATGTGTCAACATTTACACTAACTCTAAATATGCCTTCCATATCCTGCACCACCATGCTGTTATATGGGCAGAAAGAAATTTCCTCACTACACAAGAGTCCTCCATCATTAATGCCTCCTTAATAAAAACTCTTCTCAAGGCTGCTTTACTTCCAAAAGAAGGTGGAGTCATACACTACAAGGGCCACCAAAAGGCATCAGATCCCATCGCTCAGGGCAACGCTTATGCTGATAAGGTACCTAAAGAAGCAGCTAGCATTCCAACTTCTGTCCCTCATGGCCAGTTTTTCTCTTTCTCATTGGTCACTCCCACCTACTCTCCCACTGAAACTTCCACCTATCAATCTCTTCCCAAACAAGGCAAATGGTTCTTGGACCAAGGAAAGTATCTCCTTCCAGCCTCACAGGCCCATTCTATTCTATTGTCATTTCATGACCTCTTCCATGTAGGTTTTTTTTTTTTTTTTTTTTTTTTGAGACGGAGTCTCGCTTTGTCGCCCAGGCTGGAGTGCAGTGGCCGGATCTCAGCTCACTGCAAGCTCCGCCTCCCGGGTTTACGCCATTCTCCTGCCTCAGCCTCCCGAGTAGCTGGGACTACAGGCGCCCACCACCTCGCCCGGCTAGTTTTTTGTATTTTTAGTAGAGACGGGGTTTCACCATATTAGCCAGGATGGTCTCGATCTCCTGACCTCGTGATCCGCCCGTCTCGGCCTCCCAAAGCGCTGGGATTACAGGCTTGAGCCACCGTTCCCGGCCTCCATGTAGGTTACAAGCTGCTAGCCCACCTCTTGGTACCTAACCTCTCATTTCCTTTCCATTGTGGAAATCTATCCATAAGGAAATCACTTCTCAGTGTTCCATCTGCTATTCTACTACTCCTCAGGGATTGTTCAGACCCCCTCCCTTCCCTACACATCAAGCTCAGGGATTTGCCCCCACCCAGGACTGGCAAATTGACTTTACTCACATGCCTCGAGTCAGGAAACTAAAATACCTCTTGGTCTGGGTAGACCCTTTCACTGGATGGGAAGAGGCCTTTCCCACAGGGTCTGAGAGGCCACTGCGGTCATTTCTTCCCTTTTGTCAGACATAATTCCTCAGTTTGGCCTTCCCACCTCTATACAGTCCGATAATGGACCTGCCTTTATTAGTCAAATCACCCAAGCAGTTTCTCAGGCTCTTGGTATTCAGTGGAAACTTCATACCCCTTATCATCCTCAATCTTCAGGAAAGGTAAAACGGACTAATGGTCTTTTCCCAAAAACTCGCCCATCAAGCAAGTAATTATGCTGAACCCTCTTGGGCACTCTCCAATTGGATGTCTTGGGTCCTCCCAATTACTAGTCCTTTAATACCTATTTTTCTCCTTCTTTTATTTGGAGCTTGTGTCTTCCGTTTAGGTTTTCAATTCATACAAAACTGCATCCAGGCCATCACCAATCATTCTATATGACAAATATTTCTTCTAACAACCCCACAGTATCACCCCTTATCACAAAATTCATTCAGCTTAATCTCTCCCACTCTAGGTTCCCATGCTGCCCCTAATCCCGCTTGAAGCAGCCCTGAGAAACATCGCCCATTATCTCTCCATACCACGCCCCCCAAAATTTTTGCTGCCCCAACACGTCAACACTATTTTATGTTATTTTTCTTATTAATATAAGAAGACAGGCATATCAGGCCTCTGAGCCCAAGCTAAGCCATCATATTCCCTGTGACCTGCACGTATATATCCAGATGGCCTGAAGTAACTGAAGAATCACAAAAGAAGTGAAAATAGCCTTAACTGATGACATTCCACCATTGTGATTTGTTCCTGCCCCACCCTAGGTGATACGATATAGTCTCCCCTTCCCTTAAGAAGGTAGTTTGTAGCCGGGCGCGGTGGCTCAGGCCTGTAATCCCAGCACTTTGGGAGGCCGAGACGGGCGGATCACGAGGTCAGGAGATCGAGACCATCCTGGCTAACACGGTGAAACCCCGTCTCTACTAAAAAATACAAAAAACTAGCCGGGCGAGGTGGCGGGCGCCTGTAGTCCCAACTACTTGGGAGGCTGAGGCAGGAGAATGGCGTGAACCCGGGAGGCGGAGCTTGCAGTGAGCTGAGATCCGGCCACTGCACTCCAGCCCGGGCGGCAGAGACTCCGTCTCAAAAAAAAAAAAAAAAAAAAAAGAAGGTAGTTTGTAATATTCTGCCTCGTGGTTAAGAATGTATTTTATACACCTATCCCAAACCTATAAGAACTAATGATAATCCCACCACCCTTTGCTGACTCTTTTTGGACTCAGCCCGCCTGCACCCAGGTGAAATAAACAGCCTCGTTGCTCACACAAAGCCTGTTTGGTGGTCTCTTCACACGGACACGTGTGACATCCCAAAGTGCTGGGATTACAGGCATGAGCCACTGTGCCTGACCTGTGGTTATTTTTGAGAGGAAGACACATTCTTTTTTAAAAAAAAAAAATTTAAAAATAGCAAGGAACTGCTTTTGTTTTAAAAATCCTACATATGTACATGACTATGTAGGTAAATACATTGAAAAGGGGCCAGAGGACACATTCCAACAAGATCATCCCGGGAAGTGACGGGAAGTGGGTTGTGGGGGACAACTTTCAGGTTTTGCTCTCAGTACCACCCAGTTCCGGTTCAAGCCTGCAAGTCTGACATTATAGTACGTAAAAACAAAACATGGGCACAATGGCTCATGCCAGTAGTCCCAGCTACTCAGCGGGTGAGGCAGGAAGATTGCCTGAGCCTAAGAGTTGGAGGCTGCAGTGAAATACGATTGCACCACTACACTCTAGCCTGGGCAGCAGAGCAATACCCTGTTTCTAAAACAAAACAAAACAAAACAAAACACACAAAAAAACCCCACTATTTTCTGGGCCTCAGTGCCTGAGGGCTGAACCGGTTTCCAGGCATGGCATCCAGACCTCCCACTGCCTGCAGGCCCTGGTCCCTAGCCCTGCCCCACCTGCCTACCTGTGGTTCTCCAAGTCCTCCATCCCTGCCACATCTTTCTGCCCTACCCAAGCTCCCCTTCTTCCTTCCCCTTGCCCACCTTACTGACCCTGCTGCCCTCCCTGAGGCCCCTGCCAAGTTCCCACCTGCCTCTCTCCTTGGTCCCTGGGCCTCACTGTGCACCTGCTGCTGTCACAGCCCATCAGAGTGGATCCCCTCTTCTAGAATGGGTGCTCTGTTCTGGCGAGTTGAATGAGTGAATAAGCTGTAATATGTTCATTTTTTATGACAATATATACTAAAAATCATAATAGCAAAAATAAAGCATGTGATCAAATAATTTACAGATTATTCAGAGAAATAAATGAGTGCCGTGGGCACTGAAAAAAACCACTTAGACTAGTAAGTGGCTAATCAGCAAGTGGCTAATTAGAATGAGGGAGCCCCTGAAGCACACAGGACTCACAAGGAAGACTGGAGTGAGCCTGGGTGAGGCCCATTAGTGGATGTTTAAAAACTAATAGGCTGGGCATGGTGGCTCACACCTGTAATCCTAGCACTTTGGGAGGCCAAGGCGGGTGGATCACCTGAGGTCAGGAGTTAGAGACTAGCCTGGCCAATATGGTAAAACCCCATCTCTACTGAAAACACAAAATTAGCCAGGCTGCCAATAATCCCAGCTACTTAGGAGGCTGAGGTAGGAGAATCACTTGAACCAGGGAGGTGGAGGTTGCAGTGAGCTGAGATCACTCCATTGCACTCCAGCCTAGGCAAGAAGAGTGAAACTCTGTCTCCAAAAAAAGGCCGGGCACAGTGGCTCACGCCTGTAATCCCAGCACTTTGGGAGGCCAAGGCGGGCGGATCACAAGGTCAGGAGATTGAGACCATCCTGGCTAACACGGTGAAACCCTGTCTGTGCTAAAAATACAAAAAATTAGCAGGGCGTGGTGGCGGGCGCCTGTAGTCCCAGCTACTCCGGAGGCTGAAACAGGAGAATGGCGTGAACCCGGGAGGCGGAGCTTGCAGTGAGCCAAGATCGTGCCACTGCACTCCAGCCTGGGCGATGAGCAAGACTCCATCTTAAAAAAAAAAAAAAAGGAATTGAACTAAAATTAAGGAACACCTCTGTTTACTTATTTAGTCACTTAGCACACATTCATTACATGCCCACTGTGTGGCAGGTGCTGGGAATAGCACCTTCCAAAGTCTAACAGGGCAGACAGGCTACCTGTGGAGAGGGAGCCCAGGGGAGGGATTTGTACCCCCTGAGGCAAGAGGCAGGCTTTTTTTTTTTTTTTTTTTTTGAGATGGAGTCTCGCTCTGTCGCCCAGGTTGGAGTGCAGTGGCCCGATCTTGGCTCACTGTAAGCTCCGACTCCTGGGTTCACACCATTCTCCTGCCTCAGCCTCCCAAGTAGCTGGGACTACAGGCGACCGCCATCACGCCCGGCTAATTTTTTTGTATTTTTAGTAGAGATGAGGTTTCACCATGTTAGCCAGGATGGTCTCGATCTCCTGACCTCATGATCTGCCCACCTCGGCCTCCCAAAGTGCTGGAATTACAGGCGTGAGCCACCGAGCTTGGCCTAGGAGGCAGGCTTTTCAACCTTTATTGAAATGTTGAAGAATGGGTGGAGGCAGCCTGATAAATTAAAGTGCTGGGGAAAAGGAAAGCATTCCTGGGGCTGGAGGATATGCACAGAGCTCTGCACTGGCTGGGGCCCAGAATGCCTGGGGGCCTTGAGAAAGCCAGGTCAAGAGAGGCCAGGAGAAGTCAAGTGAAGAAGGGCAACCTGTGTTGAGCAGGGCATTGAAACTTCATCCCAACCACAGGAGTTGCTTTTCAGAGAAAGGTCAGCTGAGCTGTAGGAAGCCCAGGTCAGAGGAAACAGGCAAGAAGTAAGGAGGGTCTGGACTGAGTTGTGGGAGGGAAACAGAGAAAGCACAGACAGGACAGGACATGGCCGGTGCTGGGCATGAACAGTGAGGGGGCCAGGCGCGGTGGCTCACGCCTGTCATCCATACCAACCTGAGCAATATAGCAAAAACAGTGAGGGGAGGGAGGTGTCTGGGAAACCTCCGGGCTTCTGGCTTGGGGATTGAGTGGCCAACACTGCTATCCTCGCAGATGGGGAACCCTCAAGAAGTAACTTTGGGAGGAAGATAAGGGATTCTGATTTCAACATGTTAAGTTTAGGATTCTTGTGGGACATCCAGATGGAAATGTCTTAGAATCTGCTGGACACAGAGGTCTGAGGCTCAGGAGAGAGGTCTGGTGAGAAGTAAAGATTCCTAACTCATTTGTGCATTGGAGATGGCTGGATCCAAGGTACCATATGTATACATCATATCTAATCCCCACAATCCCTGTGGGTTGGTATTACTATGCCTTCATTAGAGATGACGAAACTGAGTAGAGGAGCAACTTAATCAAATCCACGCAGCTTCTAAGTGGCAGAGCCAGGGATCAAAGACAGGTCTGTCCCGAAAGCTGTTTTTTTCTAATACGGGATGGCCAATATGGGATATTCCTGCTCAGCACAGTGGAGGCAGGCGAGAAATGAACTGGGAATGGAAAGCATGTGGGGCTTGGATCAGTGAAGATGAAAGTGCAGGAGGCAGTAATGTTCAGGAACGTTTGACCCCAAGGGAAGATTGCTATAAGAGGGCAAGGGTGGGTTTAGAGAGGGCCTGAGGGTCAAGCAAAGGGGCTTGATCTTTAACCTGCAGGCAGTGAGGGGCCCAGGCCCACTTGTGAGCAGGGGAGGGAGAGTTCATAGCATGTGTCTCTGGAGATTTGCAGGAGGAGCTGGAGAGAGACGGCAGAGGCAGGGAAAGCAGCAGGACTCAGGTCGGCTGAGGGCTGGGCGCTGTGAGGGCAAATGGGATGATGGGAGACCAAGGAGGCTCAGACTGGTGAGATGAATAGAAACCAGGCAGGAGGAAGTCAAGAATGACTCCAGGCCAGGCGCGGTGGCTCACGCCTGTAATCCCAGCACTTTGGGAGGCTGAGGCAGGTGGATCACCTGAGGTCAGGAGTTCGAGACCAGCCTCAACATGGAGAAACCCTGTCTCTACTAAAAATACAAAATTAGCTGGGCGTAGTGGTGCATGCCTGTAATCCTAGCTACCTGGGAGGCTGAGGCAGGAGAATTGCTTGAACCTGGAAGGCGGAGGTTGTGGTGAGCCGAGATCGTGCCATTGCACTCCAGCCTGGGCAATAAGAGTGAAACTCTGTCTCAAAAAAAAAAAAAGAAGGACTCCAAAGGGTAGAACCAGGATGCTGAGAAAGCAATGGAACCTCTGGGTGGAAGCCAGCAAGTCTTGAGAAGAGCTCATTTCTGGAGAGCTGGTATTACTACTACTGTGGATACCAGGTACTGTCCTAAGGTCTGTACATGTACTTCTGCATTTCATCCTCCCTTCCACCCTACAGGGTGCCCAGCTAACAGAGGAGACCCTGAGGCTGAGGGAGCTAAAGTGACTTGTCTCAGGTCCCACGGCTGTGCGGCCCAAGTTCCACAGCCTAGATCTGCCTGACTCCACAGCCCGTGCTCTTGGTCAGCACCAGTTTTACAAGACCCTGCTTGATCTGACCCCTGCCCACTTCCTTCAGTCTCCTCTTGGCCACTCTCCCTGGCAATATGCTGTGCTCTCCAGCCTTAAGTACCCTCCTGTCTCAGGGCCTTTCCATAGGCCCTGTGTGTTTCCCAATGTCATCAAGTCCTCCTGGAATGTATTTCTCACCACACAGGATTCTGTACTTTTCTTCTGTGGCACTTATCACCATTGCAATTAATTAGTTATGTCCCTTTTTGCTTGATATCTGCAAGGAAATGACCCTTGTGTCTGGTTATTACTGTGTTCCCACACTAGCAGCATCTGGCATGTCTGGGGCTTCATGCGTGCTTGTCAAGATGATGTAAGAATATAAACACCCCTAAGAGCCAGATCATTGGGTAGCTTTTTGGAATTTTGAGCCACTACCCTTTTTGTGGCAAAGAAGCTAACAGTCTAGATGCCCCCACCCTCAGTCCTGGGCAGGTGGTCCCCACCTCCGGGAGAATCTACCTCGGGCATGCAGAGCAGAAAATGGGAGTCAAGCCACCAGCAGCCCTGGCAAGGGCCTCAGATAGCCCCAGGTGTCCTTCTCTGTAGGCTCACGCCAGTGGCCTCCCCTAGGGCACTCACTATTCCTTGGCGATCTCCAGGTCCTTTCTGTGGCTCTGCAGGGCTGCCGCCATCTGCCCCAGCTCAATCTGGGCATTCCCTATGCAGCTATACAAGTTTCCAACCAGTTCATCCTTGTTGGGTACCTCTTCCTTATTCCATTCCAGTACCTTCTTCAGCACTTTCTTGGCTTTCTGAAGACTCCCTTCAGCACTGCCGCTTGTGAGCACTGGGAAAGGAAAGGGGTGCTGTGGAGGCCAGGGCAGCCTCCTCTTGGCTGACGGGGAAACTCCTCTTCCTGCAGACACCATCTGCAGGTCAGAGAGACCAGGGGCTCAGACACCTGGTTGCTCCTTCCCCACCTGACAAGGCACTGGAGGCACCTGCCCCACCCTCTGAGAACAACACCCACACATGTCAATGTCCTCCAGGCTCTTGAGGATGTAATGGGCTGTCTGTGAGGGATGGCGTTTGTGGTCCCGCAGCCATTTCTCTTGCATCAGCTTCCGGTCCCGCTCCCTAGCATAGATCGGCTTTTGCTGCCTCCAGAAGTTGCTGTGAGTATCCAGGTAGTTGATGCCCGTCATGATGAGGTCCTCCACAGTCAGGCCGCCCTTCATGGTGCCTTTGATCAGGTCTGTGGGGAAGGGGTGTGAGGAGGCGCCAAGGAGAACAGGCCTCTAAGGCGGTTGCCTCCTGTTGCCTCCCGGTAGCTGCTGCAGGGCCCTCTGTGAAGAGCTCTGCCTGGAGTTGTTGAAACAGAGAGGAATGTGAGTGCGCATGGTGGCAGAGTGGGTTTATCCAGGCCAGGATGCAGCCAGAGCCCCACTTTCAGAGAGTTCCATGGTATGGGCACCTTATGGCAAGATATGAGGAGCTAACCAGAAGGGGCAGCTGGTGGATGGCTCACTGAGAAGCCTTGGGGCTTCCCCAGTTCAAACTGTGTCCTCAGAGAACACTGGGTCTAAATGCACAATCTGGCCCAGGCTGCCAGTGCTCAGTGATTTCCCAGGTGCCCAGTGGGCCTGTGCATGCTGGGAGCTGGAAGGGGAGTGCCCAACTCCTGCTCACTGCCTGGCCAGAGGTTACAGCCAGTAGCAAAGCTACAAGGCCACTTGAGGTAATATTCAAGCCACCCCTTCCCTCTGCAGCAGGTCCTCTGGAGAACAGGAGGCATTCAGCCTGTTGCCAAGGAGATGTGCCAGCAGTGAAGCTGTTCCTGTGTCACGGAACAGGGAACCCTATATATGACCTTGGGAAGCCAATTCTGGAGAAGAGGCATTTGGTTCACAGGTGACCCTGCTCAGGCTTATCAGCTAATGGCAATACTCCCATCCCCATGTTAATGCGAGACGTTCATCTCAGGCCTCTGTCCTTCATCCTGTCACTGGCAGCAGTGTGGTGGGAAGAGCACTAGACTGGCCAGGTGTGGTGGCTCACACCTATAATCCCAGCACTTTGGGAGGCTGAGGCGGGCAAATCACTTGAGGTCCGGAGTTCGAAACCAGCCTGGCCAACATGGTGACACCCCATCTCTACTAAAAATACAAAAAATTAGCCGGGCGTGGTGGTGGGTGCCTGTAATCCTAGCTACTAGGGAGGCTGAGGCAGGAGAATCGCTTTAACCCAGGAGATGGAGGTGGCAGTGAGCCAAGTTTGCTCCACTGCACTCCAGCCTGGGCGACAGAGCAAGACTGTCTTTAAAAGAAAGAGCACTGGACTGGAGGTCAGAGGCCTGGGTTCTGCTGGTGACTCCACCACAAACTTGTTTGTCAACTTGTAAAAGTTCCTCCCCAATCAGGGTCTCTATTTCCTTATCTATGAAAGGAGTACTTGGACCAGATGATGTTTCAGAACATCCTAGAACTAATATCCTCGGATTCAAGCACCTGTGTGCTGGATTCGTTTGCCCATTGTAAAGATTGAAGGCAAAGGGGATGTCCCTTCAGGGACTATGGTGGTAAAGGAGACCAAATCTCTGTTGTTCCCTCCCAGGGTACCATAGCACTTAGGAGCATTGCTCTAAAATTGGACTTCCTGGATTCGAATGTAAGCCATGTCATTGCCTACCTATATGTGACCTTAGTTTCCGTTGGTCTGCGCCTCAGTTTCCTCATCTGTAAAATGAGAATGCTAATAAAACCCGTCCATAGGTACATGTCAGCTAGTATTATATGACAGGTTCTGCCTTCGGCTCATGCATGAAGCATCCACCCAAATTTCCTTTCCCCCAAGGCCCTGTGCCAACAAACTGTCCGAAACCTTCATCCAATAGGAGCTTCTCCAGATACTCTTTGTCCACGTAGAGCTCCCCCAGAAGCTGGCGAACAGTCTTCTCACTCTTGAGTGAGCCCTTCCGCTTGGGCTCTCCCTTGGTGGGGTGTAAGAGGTGTCTCATGGGCTGAGGCTTCTGCTGGGCTTTTATAGTCTAAGAAAATGGAGCAACACCCAGCAGAGCTTCAGCAAGGAGCAGAATATACCCAGCCATGGCCCTAGGGTCTGTGATCCCAGATTCCTCCAACTCCAGGACCTTTCTGTGGGCCAAGAGCCACGGAGTATGCCTGGTCGGGTTGCAGCTAGACTCCCAAGACCCCTTCTCAGGCACACACAGCCTCTTCCCTTGGAGGGATACAACCGCAGAACCAGGGCCCTTACCTCAGCCTGCTTGCTTAAGAAGGAGAGGTCCCCTTTGTTCTCCAGCTTAATGGAAGAAGGACCTGCAAGGAAAGAAGCTGGAGCTCAGGTAGGCCAGGCCCCCACGGCCAGAACCCCCACGCATGATCTATAACATATTTTTAGGTGGAAATGGCTGCCTTTGGCAGGGGGATGGTGGAGGCTGTGGCAAAGCTGGCCTTAAGCCAGCCTAGTAAGCAAATGGTGCAGGCTGTTTGGTATAACTCCTAGGAGCTAACAGCCCCCACTAGCCCAAGGCTATGGCAGCCAGATTTCCAGACAAAGGGAGGCCAAGGGTACAGGGGAAACTGTCCATTTCCAGGCCCTGCCACCCACAGAGCAAGCTCTCACTTGTTCTCACTTGCTTCCCTTCTACCCCTGCCTTAATGCTGATGGCTAAGGCCAGCCCTTGGTATACGTGTGGTGAGGGAGGAAGCCAGGGACTACAGAAGGCTGGGCTCAGGACCGCGTTTTAGCTTTTGACACCAGGCTAAAGACAGGCCTACTTTGAAACAGCCCTTCTAAGCTGACCTTTAGGAAAACCCAAGGCTGCAGCGCTCAGAGATCAGTGTGTTCGTCAGGGAATGGTCTTCCCGGCGGACAGGTGGCGCCGGCCACCATGCCCAACTAATCCTCAACAACACTGCAGCAGCCAAATCCAAGTGTGGGACTCCCTGCAGGCCTGGTGGTGGCTGCTCACCTGCTGTACCTCAGCCTTCCTCTAAACCTAAGGATTCCAAGGACCTTCCTGGATAAGGGCATAGGCCCTGTGGCCACTCACTTCCCACTGAGTTGTTGATGGCTTCCTGGGCTTTCTGAATGCCAACTTTGAATTCCCGATCAGGCCTCAGCTTGTAGCCTCGATGATAGAATACCAAGGCAAACTCAAAGTCTCCCATGGTGTACAGTGTCTCAGCCTTTTGTAAAATCCCCTGGAATGGGAGGAAATCAAATCAATGTGAACAGATAAGGCCTTATAGGACTCACATGTGGTGGAACAGAAGGGTCCTGGGTTGAGGGTCAAGGTTGGAATACAGGGGGCAGGGACTTAGGCAATGACCTACGAAGAGAAAACGGCATCAAACACTAGGCAGTCTGGCTGCTTCTACTTGTAACAACTACTTGTTACAACTACTTGTAACCCGCAGCTGCTGCAGGCAATAGCAGGATCGAGTCCTCCCGCCCATGCAGTCACCTTACAGAAAGTTGGGTCACTCTGGAGCGAAGCCTCAGCATCCTCCAGGGATCTCTCCAAGTCTCCCATCTTCAGGAAGCACTTTGAGCGAGCAACCAGGCAGTTCTTGTCTCCATCCTGAAGGTAAAGAGCCTGACAAAGAAACCAGTCAGGTTGACAGCCAGCATGAAGAGCAAGGTAGAAGCTGCAGTGGGAAGGGCAGCCCAAACCCTCCTGCAGAGGTTCAAGGGGATTCTTCAGGCCAGCACACAGGCCTCTGGCTCCTAAGCAGCACAACTCCGATCTGCACTCAGTCAACTTGATTATCTGCACATGGCTCACCTTGAACAAGGTCAAATCATGGCTATGATGGAAACCACTGGCTGAAGAGTGGGAATATGCTACTCTGTGGATACACTGACTTTCTGCCAATGTCTGGGAGCCCCCCAGTCTCCTCAGGCAATAGAACTATAGGGTATTTTGTGCACACCAAACTCAACCACAAACCGGAAATGGCAACACATCATACTCAAAGTAAATTTCAAAGGCTAAGCATTCTGAAGTGGACTTGAGGACAATCTGCCATGTGGGTTAACCATTCCAGTAGCCTTCTCTTTTTATGTAGCTAATCAAGAACTAATCACTATACCCGGGAATTACGATGAAAGTGCCAGGAAAAGGCTGGGAGTGGTGGCTCATGCCTGTAATCCCAGCACTTTATTTGTTGTTGTTGTTGTTTTTGAGTCTCAGCTCTGTCACCCAGGCTGGAGGGCAGTGGCCCCATCTCGGCTAACTGCAGGCTCCGCCTCCTGGGTTCATGCCATTCTCCTGCCTCAGCCTCCCGAGTAGCTGGGACTACAGGCGCCCACCACCACGCCCGGCTAATTTTTTTGTATTTTTAGTAGAGACGGGGTTTCACTGTGTTAGCCAGGATGGTCTTGATCTCCTGACCTTGTGATCTGCCCGCCTTGGCCTCCCAAAGTGCTGGGATTACAGGTGTGAGTCACCACGCCCGGCCAATACGAGCACTTTGGCAGGTTGAGGTGGACGGAATGCTTGAGCCCAAAAGCAAGCTCCGCCTCCCGGGTTCACACCATTCTCCAGCCTCAGCCTCCTGAGTAGCTGGGACTACAGGCGCCCGCCACTGCGCCCTGCTAATTTTTTTGTATTTTCAGTAGAGACGGGGTTTTACTGTGTTAGTCAGGATGGTCTCGATCTCCTGACCTTGTGATCCGCCCGCCTTGGCCTCCCAAAATGCTGGGATTACAGGCGTGAGCCACCACACCCGGCCAATACGAGCACTTTGGCAGGTCGAGGTGGACGGAATGCTTGAGCCCAAGAGTTTGAGACAGGATTTTGCCATGGCAAAACCCTGTCTCTACAAAATACAAAAAAATTAGCTGGGTGTGGTGGTCCATGATTGTAGTCCCAGCTACTCAGGAGGCTGAGATGGGAGGATTGCTTGAACCTGGAGAGGTCGAGGCTGCAGTAAGCCATGATCACACCACTGCACTCCAGCCTGGGTGACAGAATGAGACTCTGTCTCAAAAAACAAAACAAAACAAAACAAAACAAAACAAAAAGAGGCCGGGTGCAGCGGCTCACACCTGTAATCCCAGAACTTTGGGAGGCCGAGGCGGGTGGATTATGAGGTCAGGAGTTCGAGACCAGCCTGGCCAACATGGTGAAACCCGTTTCTACTAAAAACACAAAAATTAGCCAGATGTGGTGGTGAGCACCTGTAATCCCAGCTACTCAGGAGTCTGAGGCAAGAGAATCGTTTGAACCTGGGAGGCAGAGGTTGTAGTGAGCTGAGATCATGCCACTGTACTCCAGCCTGGGTGATGCAGTGAGACGCTGTCTCAAAAAAAAAAAAAAAAAAAAAAAAAAAGCCAGGAAAATGAAACTGTGATTTTGACACTAAAGTGGGGTTGAGGGAGATTTTCCCTCTCTTCTGTGTGAGATGATTACCATAGTCTGTGGTGTACTGTCCTTCCTGAGGCATCTAACTGTACCCACCCCTCTTTTTCTTTTTTGAGACAGTCTCACTCTGTCACTCAGCCTGGAGTGCAGTGGCACGATCTCTGCTCACTGCAACTTCCGAGTCCCGGGTTGAAGCAATTCTCCTGCCTTAGCCTCCCGAATACTTGGGACTACAGGCGCCTGCCATCACGCCTGGCTAATTTTCTTCTTTTTTCTTTTTTGAGATGGAGTTTCGCTCTTGTTGCCAAAGCTGGAGTGCAATGGCACAATCTCGGCTCACTGCAACCTCAGCCTCCTGGGTTCAAGCAATCCTCCTGCCTCAGCCTCCGGAGTAGCTGGGATTATAGGCACTCGCCACCACACCTGGTTTATTTTTTGTATTTTTAGTAGAAACGGGGTTTCACCATGTTAGCCAGGCTGGTCTCGAACACCTGACCTTAGGTGATCCACCTGCTTTGGCCTCCCAAAGTGCTGGGATTACAGGCCTGAGCCACCTGACCTGGTCTTCTTTTTGAGATGGAGTTTCACTCTTGTTGCCCAGGCTAGAGTGCAATGGCACAATCTTGGCTCACTGCAACCTCTGTCTCTCAGGTACCCAGCCCTTTCTAAGACCTTATGACTTTTCTAAGAAGAGGAAGTAGCTACTGTCTTTCTGGAAAGTGACTACGTCTCATCCAAGGCTACCCTTCCCTCAGGGTGTTCTTTTTCTCTGCCGGGGTACTTCAGGATGGGACATGATCCAGCAGGAGGAGAATAAGTGGGGACAGGGCTTCTGAACTCAATTGTTCACTTATCTGGTCATCATTTCTGGTTTTAGGGTATGGTTGGTGACTGAAAGGGACAAACAACTCTGGGGAGTTGTTGAGAAGCTTGATCTTACAGGAAGTCTTGAGACTGACGGGTTATCCTACCACTCTATCTAGAATAAGAAGTGGGCAATTTGGAGCAAAAGAAATGGTCATAAAAACATCTTTTTAGGGCACTGTAGCTCATACCTGTAATCCTAGCACTTTGTGAAGCCAAAGCGGGAGTATTACTTGAGCTCAGGTGTTCAATACCAGCCAGGGCAACATAGCAAAACACCTGTCTCTACAAAAAACAAAACAAAACAAAATAGCCAGGTATGGTGGTGTAAGCCTGTAGCTCCAGCTACTTGGAACACTAAGGTGGGAGGATCACTTGAGCTCAGGAGTTTGAGGCTGTATTGAGCTGTGATTGTGCCACCACATTCCAGCCTGGGAGATAGAACGAGATCCTATCTCTAAAAAAAAAAAAAAGAAAGAAAGAAAGAAAGAGTTTCCTTATGCAGATGTTGGATGTGTAGTTTGGTGGTTAGCACCTCAGCCTTGGAATCTAAGCCCAGCTTTGAATCCTTCTTCTGCCACTTGCTAGTTCAGCAACCTTGGACATGTTGCTCAACTTCTGTATATTTCTTCATCTATAAAATTGAGTATACACTGCGCGGGGTGGTTCACGCCTGTAATCCCAGCACTTTGGGAGGCTGAGGTGGGGGGATCACCTGAGGAGGGGAGTTCGAGACCAGTCTGACCAACATGGAGAAACCCCATCTCTACTAAAAATACAAAATTAGCTGGGCGTGGTGGGGCATGCCTGGAATCCCAGCTACTCGGTGGCTGAGGCAGAAGAATCGTTTGAACCTGGGAGGTGGAGGTTGGGGTGAGCCGAGATCATGCCACTGCACTCCAGCCTGGGCGACAAGAGCAAAACTCCATCTTAAGAACAACAACAGGGCCGGGCGCGGTGGCTCAAGCCTGTAATCCCAGCACTTTGGGAGGCCGAGACGGGCGGATCACGAGGTCAGGAGATCGAGACCATCCTGGCTAACACGGTGAAACCCCGTCTCTACTAAAAAATACAAAAAAACTAGCCGGGCGCAGTGGCGGGCGCCTGTAGTCCCAGGTACTCGGGAGGCTGAGGCAGGAGAATGGCGTGAACCCGGGAGGCGGAGCTTGCAGTGAGCTGAGATCCGGCCACTGCACTCCAGCCTGGGTGGCAGAGCGAGACTCCGTCTCAAAAAAAAAAAAAAAAAAAAAAAACAACAACAGGCCGGGCGCGGTGGCTCAAGCCTGTAATCCCAGCACTTTGGGAGGCCGAGACGGGAGGATCACGAGGTCAGGAGATCGAGACCATCCTGGCTAACACGGTGAAACCCCGTCTCTACTAAAAAAATACAAAAAAAAAACTAGGTGGGCGAGGTGGCAGGCGCCTGTAGTCCCAGCTACTCGGGAGGCTGAGGCAGGAGAATGGCGTAAACCCGGGAGGCAGAGCTTGCAGTGAGCTGAGATCCTGTCACTGCACTCCAGCCTGGGTGACAGAGCGAGACTCCACCTCAAAAAAAAAAAAAAAAAAAAAGAACAACAACAACAACAACAAAAATCGAGTATGCTTAGCAGTGTGCCTGAGGCTAAGGCAGTAGCTTGAATCCAGGAGGTGGAGGTTGCAGTGAGCCAAGATCACACCATTGCACTCCAGCTTGGAGACAGAGCAAGACTACATCTGCAAAACAACAACAACAACAACAACAACAGCAAAAAACCAACCAGCACCCAATCCCCTCAGGGTGGGATGATGCAATTTATACTAGGGTTACTATAATAATGTTGCTGGTTGGTGCGGGGGCTCACATCTATAATCCCAGCACTTTGGGAGGCCGAGGCAGGTGTATCACTTGAGGTCACGAGTTCAACACCAGCCTGGCCAACATGGTGAAACCCTGTCTCTACTAAGAATACAAAAATTAGCCAGGCGTGGTGGCACACACCTGTAATCCCAACTACTCCCTAGGGTGAGGCAGGAAAATCGCTTGAACCTAGGGAGGCGAAGGTTGCAATGAGCTGAGATCTCGCTACTGCACTCCAGCCTGGGCGACAGAGCAAGACTTTGTCTCAAAATTAATAGTAATAATAATAATAATAATAATATGTTGCTTACTGTCCACCTTTTATAAGTAACGGTGTGCTGGAGACATTGCAGCTTCTGCACACAACCTCCCATCCAATCTGCCAGCAAATGATGGGCAGTGAAGGCCGCTCTTTGGGAGGAGGCCGGTTAATCATGAAACGTTTAAGTAAAAAAGAGGAAGAGGTCACTGTTAATGTAGAGAATGGAGATCGCAAGTGGGAATTCGTAGAAAATGGCCAAGCACAGGGCTTATCTGTGACAGCAGTGTGTCCATCAACAATCAGTGAATAATACAAACAATAGGGTCCTCCAGGCATCATCAAGACCTCAGTGTTATCTGCAATCAAAAGGTGACTGGGGCGGGCTCAGTGGCTCACGCCTGTAATCCCAGCACTTTGGGAGGCCGAGGTGGGTGGATCACGAGATCAGGGGTTCGAGACCAGCCTGGCCAACATAGTGAAAACCCCGTCTCTACGAAAAATACAAAATAATTAGCCGGGCATGGTGGGCGGCGCCTGTAGTCCCAGCTACTTGAGAGGTTGAGGCAGGAGAATCGCTTGAACCCTGAAGGTGGAGGTTGCGGCGAGCCGAGACCGTGCCATTGCACTCCAGCCTGGGCAACAAGAGTGAAACTCCGTCTCAAAAAAAAAAAAAAAAAAGTGACGGGTGACGGGGTGATGGATAGGTTGAGAGCTCGACTCACGTTGCTGAAGCTCTGAGCGGCTTTAGAGAATTCCCCGCACAGGTAGAGCCGCTCGCCTTCCGCCATGTAAGAGGGAAAGGTGCTTCGCAAGGTCTCGCCTTCGGGGTCCGACATGGTGACCGGATTTAGAGACGCTAAAGCAGAGACAATCGAAGAAAAGCTGGAGAACCTCTATCTGGTTCTGGTTTGTGGAAGCTCCGTCTCTTAGCAACCGTGAGACGTACAGCGATTTCCGGTTCCGTCCCTGTCTGGCAAGGGCCCGGATTCTGGGCGCAACCTGCCGGCGTGCGCGTGCGCCAGTTCTGCGGCGCACCGGGCCAGGGAGTGATGAGTGCGTGGCCGGCGGCTGAGCTCCTTAGTGTTTGCTGTTGCACGCTCCGTCGGTTCTCTCTGGAGTTGCTGCGTGAAAAGGCTGCCTTGTAAGACAGCCAAGAAAACAGGAAGAGGGTTGGAGGCAAAGTTCCGAATAGGGATAAGGCATACGTGGTAAGGATATGTGCCCCGCGTACCGTCATTAGGGGGAGAGAGCACGGGGCTTGGAGTCAGCGGACTTGGGCCGACTTCACTCCTGTCACTTCCTAACTGCGTGACCTCTCGCGGGGCATGTAAGGGCTCCCAGCCTCGAATGTTCCACCTGCCAAATAAATATGAAAATAATGGAACACTTAGGGATGCGAGGATTTGCATAAGAAACCATGGAAAATAACGTTGGGTTCAACGTAATTTAATGCAGTTATTTGAGCAGCTGCTAGTAGCGGGCCTTGACCAAGGCATATTCTGACGTCCTTCCCCATTCCCCCTCACCATCATCACTCCTCCAAAAGTGTACTAGGGCTTCTTCTGGGCTCCAACGATACTCTAAGTCGCTTGCTTAACTGCCTTTACTACGTTACTTCCAAAACGTCCTAATGTCGTTCTTAAACTTTAAATAGTAAAAAGATGTCCTTAACTACAAATACAGACACACACACGCACGGCATACATGTAAAATTGGGGATATTTGAGTAAGAGCAGTGGATTGTATCAGTGTCAATTTTCTGGTTCTGTTATTGTACTAAAGTTTTTAAAGATGTTACCATTGAGAGAAACTGAGAAAAGGGTACATGGGATCTCTTTTGTATTTATTTCTTATGAACTGCATATGAATCTATGATTATCTTAAAAGGTTTCATTCAAAAGATAAAAAATAATATGATCCCTGCTTGAAAGAGTTCTATCTAATAGGGGAGAAAGAGGTATAAACAAGTAATGGCCACTTAAAGTGATATTAGCTAGTAATTAAAAGTTCTAGCCGGGCGCAGTGGCTCACACCTGTAATCCCAGCACTTTGGGAGGCCGAGGCAGACAGATCACGAGGTCAGGAGATCGAGACCATCCTGGCTAACATGGTGAAACCCCGTCTCTACTAAAAAATACAAAAAATTAGCGGGGTTCAGTGGCGGGCGCCTGTAGTCCTAGGTACTTAGGAGGCTGAGGCAGGAGAATGGCGTGAACCCGGGAGGCGGAGTTTGCGGTGAGCCGAGATCGCCCCACTGCACTCCGGCCTGGGTGACAGGGCGAGACTCCGTCTCAAAAAAAAAAAAAAAAGGTTCTGTGTGCCTGTGAGGGAGATGAGGACAAAGTGGTGTGAAACCCAGGCAAATGAATGATTCAGCCAGGGTCTGGGATGAGTTAGAGACAGCTTTATAGAGGGGTAACATTTGAGCTGAGGGTGAGTAGGGTGGTGCCCAGTGGACGTAAGTGGAGAATGAGGGCTAGGCGTGGTGGCTCATGCTTGTACTCCCAGTACTTTGGAGGCTGAGGTGGGAGGATTGCTTGAGCTCAGGAGTTCGAGACCAGCCTGGGCAACATGGCGAAGCCCTGTCTCCACCACAAATACAAAAGTGAGCTGGGTGTGGTGGTGTGTGCCTGTAGTTCCAGCTACTAAGGAAGCTGAGGCAGGAGGATCACTTTAGCCTGGGAGGTCAAGGCTGCAGTGAGCCATGTTTGGGCCACTGCATTGTAGCCTGTGTAGCAAAGCAAGACCCTGTCTCAAAAAATAAATAAATAAATAAAAGGAAATAAGATATGCAAAGGCTGGAGGTGTGTACATTCACAGGGTGTTTAAGGAGCAGCAACATGACCTGCAGTGAAACCGGTCCTGTTCTAGGTTAAGGTGGGCTCATTGATGAGTTGAGGACTGCTGCTGGAGCAATCAGGATTAATCAGAAAAAAAACCTCCTGCAAGGAAGAGATCTATAGATTCAATGCAGTCCCAATCAGAATTCCAGCAGCTTCTTTTTTTTTTTTTTTTTTTTTTGAGATGGCATCTCACTGTGTCACCCAGGCTGGAGTGCGGAGTGCAGTGGCGTGATCTCAGCTTTCTGCCACCTCCACCTCCTGGGTTCAAGCGATTCTTCTGCCTCAGCCTCCCAAGCAGCAGGAACTACAGGTGTGCGCCACCATGCCCGGCTAATTTTTGTATTTTTGATAGAGACAGGGTTTCACCGTATTAGCCAGGCTAATCTCAAACTCCTGACCTCAGGTATTCTGCCTTAACCTCCCAAAGTACTGTCATTACAGGCGTGAGCCACCACACCTAGTCTAAACCTTGACCCTTATTTCATACCATATACAAAAATTAACTAGAAATATATATCTATATCTATATCTATATATTTTTATATATATATATTTTTTGAGATGGAGTCTCACTCTGTCGCCCAGGCTGGAGTGCAGTGGCACGATCTCAGCTCACTGCAAGCTCCGCCTCCCGGGTTCATGCCATTCTCCTGCCTCAGCCTCCCCAGCAGCTGGGACTACAGGCGCCCGCCACCACTCCCGGCTTATTTTTTGTATTTTTAGTAGAGACGGGATTTCACTGTGGTAGCCAGGATGGTCTCGATCTCCTGACCTCGTGATCCACCCGCCTCGGCCTCCCAAACTGCTAGGATTACATGCGTGAGCCACCGCGCCTGGCCTAACTAGAAATATTTAAATGTGGCCGGGTGCCGTAGCACACACCTGTAATCCCAGCACTTTGGGAGGCCAAGGTGGGCAAATCAAAACCATCCTGCCTAACACGGTGAGCTATGATCAGGTCACTGCACTCTAGCCTAAGCGACATAGTGGGATCCCATCTCAAATAAAATACAATTCTAGAAAATGCAGACTAACTGCCTGGGAACATGGCAGTAGGGAAGTGAGGGGTAGATTACAAAGGAGTACAGGGAAACTCATGGAGGTGAGGAATATGTTCATTATCTTGATTGTGGTAATTGTTTCACAGGTATATACATATATTAAAACTCATCAAATTGGCCGGACGTGGTGACTTAAGCCAGTAATCCTAGCACTTTGGGAGGCTGAGGCGGGCGGATCACCTGAGGTTGGGAGTTCAAGACCAGCCTGACCAACATGAAGGAACCCTGTCTCTACTAAAAGTACAAAATTAGCCGGGCGTGGTGGCACATGCCTGTAATCCCAGCTACTCCGGAGGCTGAGGCAGGAGAATCACTTGAACCCAGAAGGCAGAGGCTGTGGTGAGCCAAGATGGCGCCATTGCACTCTAGCCTAGGCAACAATAGCGAAACTCCGTCTCAAATAAAAACCAAAAAACCTCATCAAATTGTATACTTTATGTGCAATTTATTGTACTTTAATTATATATCAGGAAAGCTGTTTTGAAAACACAGTAAGGCTGGGCACGGTGGCTCACACCTGTAATCCCAGCACTTTGGGAGGCCGAGGCGGGTGGATCACCTGAGGTCAGGAGTTCAAGACCAGCCTAGCCAACATGGTGAAACCCCGTCTCTACTAAAAATATAAAAATTAGCGGGCATGGTGGCAGGCACCTGTAATCCCAGCTACTCGGGAGGCTGAGGCACGAGAATCGCTTGAACCCGGGAGGCAGAGGTTGCAGTGAGCCGAGATCGTGCCACTGCACTTCGGCCTGGGGGACAAGAGCGAGATTTCGTCTCAAAAAAAACAAAATGACAAAAAACAATAAAATACCAATCATAATGTGTGCTTTTCCGCAGTTTATAAAGCACTGTGAGCTTCACAACACCCTAGTGAGGTAAAGAGCCAGTCAGTAGTTTCCTGGTTTCACAGATGAAACACTGAGGCTGAGAAAAATGACAAGGTTTGCTCCAGGCTACAGCACAAGGATATAAGTGAGCCAGATTGGGGTCTATGCCTTGGGTTGGATTAGCAGGGTAAAGAGTGCTAGAATTGGATTCCAGCCTGTCCCAGCCATTTATAGCTGGGTTCCTCAAGTTATTGCTTTATTTATTCTTTTATTGTGAAATAGAACATAAGTAAATAAACATACATAAAACATACATGTCTGGCCAGGTGTGGTGGCTCACTCCTGTAATCCCAGCACTTTGGGAGGCCGAGGCAGGCAGATCACCTCAAGTCGGGAGTTCAAGACCAGGCTGACCAACATGGTGAAGCCCCATCTCTACCAAAAATACAAAAATTAGCCTGGTGTGGTGGCACACACCTGTAATCCCAGCTATACCAGAGGCCGAGGCAGGAGAATTACTTGAACCCGAGAGGCAGAGGTTGCAGTGAGCTGTGATCACGCCACTGCACTCCAGCCTGGGCGACAGAGCAAGACTCTCTCTCTCAAAAGAAAAGTACACCCATGTAGTCAGCACACAGGTAAATCAAGAAACATATTGCTAGCAGAGGGTCCCATGAGAGGCCCCTCCCCACTCACAGCTCCCTCTCCAGGTAACTACTGCCTTCACTATGAGCCTTCATCATCTCTCTCCTGGATTACTTCATCATCCTTCTAAGTGGGTCTCCTTGGCCTACCCTCCCCCACTTCCTTCTCAACACAACAGTCAGAAGATTATTTATTTATTTATTTATTTAGACAGAATGTCTGAATAAAGGCTGGAGTGCAGTGGCACAATCTCAGCTCACTGCAACCTCTGCCCTCCTGGGCTCAAACAATCCTCCCACCTCAACCTCCCCAGTAGCTGGAACTACAGGTGCATGCCATCACACCCTGCTAATTTTGTTTTTTTGTTTTTGTTTTCGTTTGTTTGTTTGTTTGTTTTGGTAGAGAAGGTGTTTCACAATGTTGCCCAGGCTGGTCTTGAACTCCTGAGCTCAGGCGATCGTCCTGCCTTGGCTTCCCAAAATGCTGGGATTACAGGCATGAACCATCATGCCCAGCCAGAAGACTCCTTTTATTTTTTTATTTTTACTTATTTATTTATTTTGAGACAGAGTTTCGCTCTGTTGGCCAGGGTGGAGTGCAGTTGCAGGATATTGGCTCACTGAACCTCCATCACCCCGTGTGCGGGCACCTGTAATCCCAGCTACTCTGGAGGCTGAGGCAGGAGAATCGCTTGAACCCGGAGGACAGAGGTTGCAGTGAGCTGAGATCGCACCACTTCACTCCAGTCCGGGCAAAAGAGCGGAATTCTGTCTCAAAATAATAATAATAATATTAATAAACTCATTCAGAGATAAGGTTAAACGTGTCATATGTAAAAGTCAAGGGTAAGTGATTTGTGTGTGTGTGAGGGGCTGCACAGGTTCTTCCTGAAAGAGGAGGGAATTGTATAGGAACACACCTGGTGGGGAGGAGGCAGTGGCAGTTTTTGAGAGAGAGTCAGAATGGAGTGGGGGTGACTCTGGGAAGGTGCCAGCCTGGACCTGGTTGGGCTGCATGGAGAAACTTTATTCCCTGAGCACAGATGCTGCATCCCCAGAGAGATAGCTGCTGCCCAGGAGTGGAACTGGCCATCCCTCCAGCTTGCCTGGTGTCAGGCAGCCTCTGTCAGGTTAGAGAGAGGGGCCCTGGCTGCATCTCCCTGGAGAGCCTTCCCCAGGACACACAGGCCCTTTGCTCTGATGGAAGGTTGGTCAGTACTGGGCGAAAGTGAGTGGTGCGGAAGTTAGAATCCTTGGCTCTTCACAGGGTGGATGATGATGGGGCTTTGCTGGAAGCTCCTGTCTTGGGCTGTTGCAAGGAGAGAGGTGGGTTTAGAATTGGATACTCTATATAAACAGAAAATGCATTTGAAAAAAAGTAGTAGAACTGGGCCGGGCGTGGTGGCTCATGCCTGTAATCCCAGCACTTTGGGAGGCCAAGGCGGGTGGATCATGAGGTCAGGAGTATGAGACCAGCCTGGCCAACATGGTGAAACCTTGTCTCTACTAAAAATACAAAAATTAGCTGGGCATGGTGGCGGGCGCCTGTAATTCCAGCTACTTAGGAGGCTGAGGCAGGAGAATCGTTTGAACCCGGGAGGTGGAGGTTGCAGTGAGCCGAGATTGCGCCATTGCACTCCAGCCTGGGCTACAGGATGAGACTGCATCTCAAAAAAAAAAAAAAAAATGGCAGAACTGAACACTTAGATAGACCCTTCTCCAGGCTGCATCTCCTCCCTCCTCTCCCTACTCTTCCCCTACAATTGCTTTCTTTCATTCACATATTATATGAGCCTTTTAAAAGTCATGTTTACAGTGAATGCTTAATATGTGCCCAGTCCCATGCTAGGCACTGGGGATGCCAAAATGAACAAGGCACTCTCCTAGGCCTTGGGTTGCTTACAGTCAGATGAAGGAGACCCACTGGATAGGATCTTTCCCTCTTACTCACCTGCAGCAGGTTGTAGGGTACAGGCCCAAGGACTTGGAGTCTGAAGATCATTAGGTTAGTTGATCATAGGCAAAATGATGAAAACACTTAGTTAGCTCAAGTGGTTGCTGTGAGTAGTATGCCTTTCACATAGTAGGTGCTCAATAAATATTAACTAAAATTGGTCCAAATCTAGGAGGAAGTCCTTAACCAGTTTTAGGCTTCTGGAACCCAGGTAGAATGCCCAAAACCTGGGCGTGGAGATGGTGCCTGTAATCCTCTGTATTCTGATATGGACCTGTCCTCTAGTCCAGTCTAGAAGAGGAGGGAGATGTGATTCAAATGGGAAGATCAAGAGAGTTTAGAGCTTTTATTTTATTTTTGTATTTTTTGTAGAGATGGGGGTTTTGCCATGTTAGCCAGACTGGTTTTGAACTCCTGAGCTCAGGCAGTCCACCTGCCTTGGCCTCCCAAAGTGTTGGGATTACAGGTGTGAGTCACTGCACCCAGCCTGGTTTAGAGCTTTTAAGTTAGAAAATAGAATGATGAGAAGATGGGTTCTAGATTGATTAATTCGGGGCAGATGAACCTCTGTGGATGCATGGTGGGGTAACGAGAGACTTCCTTGAGGAGGCTGGGGGTTGGGGGCAGAGACCTGGTATGAGACCACTGAGTGAACTGGAAAACCTCAGTGGCTGGCTCATGGGCCCTCGGGCCAGCACCTCTCCTCCCTCACTCCCTGGAGAGTTATTTTTTGTTGTTCCTGCCCAGGAATAGTCAAACTTAGGCCTAGCAACACCTAAATGGAGGACAATCACTCAGCAAACATTTACTGAGTACTTGCTATGTACCAGTCCCTATTTAAACTGCTAGAAATACAGCAATGAGGAAAATAGACAAAGATCCCTATCTTTATCATGCACATATGCAAGTATATCTGAAGGGTAAATTATTAGAAATGGAATTACTGGACCAAAGGGCAAGTGAATTTAAAATGTTTATTGATATTACCAAATTAACCTTCAAAGAGTTTATGATATTTTATGTCCCGCCTGGATGACCATTTCCCCAGGAGTGTATCTGTCTTTCTTTTTTTTTTCTGAGACAGGGTCTTACTCTGTCACCCAGGCTGGTGTTCAGTGGGGCAGTCATGGCTGACTGCATCCTTTTTTTTTTTTTTCCTTGTCTCACTCTATCACCCAGGCTGGAGTACAGTGGTACGATCTTAGCTCACTGCAACCTCCGCCTCCCGGGTTCAAACGATTCTCCTGCTTCAGCCTCCTGAGTAGCTGGGACTACAAGCATGTGTCACTATGCCCAGCTATTTTTTTGTATTTTTAGTAGAGACTGGGTTTCACTTGTTAGCCAGGATGGTCTCAATCTCCTGATTTTGTGATCCGCCCGCCTCAACCTCCCCAAGTGTTGGGATTACAGGCGTGAACCACTGCTCCCAGCCAGCCTCCCGAGTAACTGGGATTACAGGCATGTGCCACCACATCTAGCTAATTTTTTGTATTTTTAGTAGAGACAGGTTTCGTCATGTTGGCCAGGCTGGTCTCGAACTCCTGACCTCGAACTCAGGTGATCTGCCCACCCTGGCCTCCCAAAGTGCTGGGATTACAGGCGTGAGCCACCACACCCCGTCTTTTTATTTTTTGCAGAGATTTGGTGGGGGGGGCAGAGGCGGTCTTACCATGTTATCCAGGCTGTACTTGAACTTCTGGGTTCTAGCAATCTGCCTGCCTTGGCCTTCCAAAATTCTGGGATTACAGGCATGAGACAGCATGCCTTGCCTGGAGTGTATCTTTTTTTTTTTTTTTTTTTTTCTTTTTTGAGATAGAATCTCCCTCAGTCGCCCAGGTTGGAGTGCAGTGGCGCAATCTCGCCTCACTGCAACCTCCACCTCCCAGGTTAAGGGATTCTCGTGCCTCAACCTCGAGAGTAGCTGGGATTTATAGGCGTGTGCCACCATGCCTGGCTAATTTTTATATTTTTTGTAGAGATGGGGTGTTGCCTTGTTGGCCAGGCTGGTCTTGAACTCCTGACCTCAAGTGATCCCCCACCTCGGCCTTCCAAAGTGCTGGGATTACAGGTGTGAGCCACCATGCCTGGCCACCCCCATTTTAGAACAAGAGAAGAGAGGTAATAAGGAACTGCTATTTCAAAAAGATGAATGGGAGGGAAGGGACCAGAAAGGACATCATCAGATAACACTTGGTTCAGGCATGGGTAGCAAGTTCAGTTACCTTACTCTTGGCAGCAACAGGATTGGGAGAGGGGGTCTTGGAGAAGATTTTGTCTGGAAGTGTCGCAACACTGTTGCAGTGTGAGTATGACCCAAAGTGCTTGGCAGGGACACAGGCTTGCTGCTTCCCTACATTCTGGACTGACCTCTTCACCTGAGCCGGTCAGTGGATGCTTCTGGCCTCCTTCCTGGAGCTAGACAGCTGTTAGGCTTAGGGAGCAGCTCCGACCTACAGGGTTGGGGTGCAAGTAGGGAGGGAGGCTCCTGCATGTCAGAGTGGTAAATACATGTCCTGATTTCCAGGACTGATTTCACGTATGCTGCCCCACAAGTTCACCAGCACCTGTCAGACTGGATGTCCCAGTTTTTGGTTTGGAAAATACGATCTGTCTCAGGTAATAGAGAAGGGGGAGACAGCAGTTCATTCATTACAGTGTCTAAGCCTGGGGTTAGTGGGAGCAAGAGACTGTCAGAGATGGCTCCAGCCCTGCGCTGGAATCTCTCATTGAATTCCTAGCTCCGCCCTAATCCGTGCTGAGGCGAGTAGGTGAGTGGGACGGACGGCGCTGTGCCTGCACCACTTGCTTACCGCAGCCCCTGCCCTATCCCACACTGAGAAGTATGCTCTATTAGCCTCAGCTCAGCCTTGCCCCATCGGCCCAGGGAGGGGAGAGGCGCCACGTGCTAATGGAAAGCGGCCTGCCAGCCACGGCTGCTTAAAGAGACTGTCTAAGCAGTCGGGTTCGGTGCGGCGCAAATGCAGACGTCCGTTTCTCCCAAGGGAGGGAGCAAGGGGACTCCAGGTCCCAAAGCTGCGTTACAGCCAGCTGGACTAACATCCCATCCTCCCCTCCCCCAACTCCCCGAGTGGCAATCCTTCCAGCCCCCCAAGCGGTCAGGCCACAGCCCCCCAGCCCCGCACGTTCTCCTGTTAGCCTAGTCCGACCCATCTCCCCATCCGGGGCCACGCCCTCGGCCCCGCCCCGGCCCCGCCGGCTCCCAAGAGGCGGTGGACGGGCCAGCAGGACTACAAGTCCCAGCAGGCCTCGGGGCCCGCCCTCGTGGGGTGGGGCCACGCCGGCAGCGAATTGGGAGGAGCCCTGGCGCTCAGGCTAGGGAACGCGTGTGGCCAATCGCGGGGCCGCTCTCGCCGTGAGCTGATGGGGGCGGGGAGAAGCCCGGCTGGGCCGGGACAAAAGCCGGATCCCGGGAAGCTACCGGCTGCTGGAGCGCTCCGGATTTTGCGGGGTTCGTCGGGCCTGTGGAGGAAGTGCCGCGTAGGGACTTTCGCAGAGGTGAGCATGGGAGGCTGTTTTCGCTGGCTGGAGCCCGCTCGCCCTAGGAGCTTCCTGCCTCCACTCCCCAACCTGGAACCGCCTTCTCCGACGCGGGCTCGGTGCCCACGCGCCCTCCCTACACCTGCTTGGAAGTTCTGAGGGTCTTAGCTTTAGGTTAGCCTTCGCCCGGGGTCCCGGCCGGTGGCCGCGTGTCGACGCCACTCCCCTCCCCCCGCGCGGTACACACATATTCCAGTTCTTGGGAGTTTGCACGGGGCTTGCCGCCGTCCGTGCTTCTCCTCCCTCTCCCACATTGCATGGGCCCCCTCCTGGCGCGCCTCGCCCCTCCCTGGCACAGCTATTGAGGCTCCTCGGGCTCATCGGGCCGCCTTTTGGCCCCATCCGGGTTCCCCCATCGGATGCCTGGACGGGAAGTAGAGAAAGCGGTAGCGACTGGTCCCACTCCGATCCCTCACTGGCCGGGCTCAGGCCCTTCCCTTGCTTCTGTGGGGACAGAATTGAGCTCCACGCCCAAGTGGAGGGAACGAGCTGGGAGCACCTCCGGGGTGGGCCACGCGGGGCCAGGGTGCCCGAGGCCTCGTCTCGTCTCGCCGCTAGGACTGAAATCTCGCAGAAAGGACCCTCCTCGCACTGGAGGTGCCATGGAGTCCAGCCCCTAAGCGACAGATGGCCGGGGTACCACCCCACCCCTGAGCTGAAGCCAAGCCTGGCCGGGGAAAGGACCTCAGGGGGCTGGAGGTTGCTGCCGCCGCCCTCCTGTCGAGCCGGGCAACGGGCCAGTCCCAGCGCCTGCCGCCCTCTCCAACCTTGGCAGATACCGTGCAGTGCCAAGGAGTTCTGCCGTTACGGGGTCCCTGGAGGTCTTCCTGGGAAGAGGATTTTGGAAGAGATGATAAGGAAAAGTACACAGCACAGTTTGGTCAGCTCACCTACTCCTCTCCACCCTTAACTTTGCTCTGTGTTTTCAGCTGGCTCAACTGAACTAAAATGTGGGGTGAGGGACAGCTGGTAGGTCCCAGTTGCCCAAAGGGGCGATTTTCACCTTTTAGAAACCTTCCTAAACAGCTTGCGGGGTGGTAGTGGGAAGAGCCCTCAGACACTGGGCAGCTGATGGCTCCATCCCCATTCTGACACTATGTCTGCTGCAGTAGGAGGCACTCACAGAATTCTGCCTCTTTAGAATTTCCTCCAGGGATTGCCTGTATTCTCAATCAGTCAATCAATCAATCAATAAATCCCAATCCTGCAGATACTAACCTTCAAATGAGTGTTTTTGTCTTTCCCAGAGGCACCCTAAGTAGCATCCCCGGTAATTCCCTTCCAATGGCTGTGTCCCAGGGGTGTGTCCTGGGGAACAGCCCTCTTTCATTCAGCCTCCTGTGTGGGTCGCTTCTCTCAGTGTCTGCTAAAAGTGAACTCAATCCTGGGTCACTCACCCGTCCGCAGAAAAGACCCCATTCAGCTCAGAAGGCCCCACCCTTAGAGAATGTGTGTATGTGTTCAGGTTCCTTGGCATGATTTCCCCCAAATGGTTTACACATTTAGCTGTTACCAAGTAACAGTTCCTGGAGTCCAAGCTCAGCCCAATCATCTGTCACTAGTTTGACAGCACATTCAGCTACTGTGGAGGCAGACTAAGATGTTGGGAGGGAAGTTCCCAAACCCAGATAGGTATTTGTAGGTATTTGCTCACTCCACTGGAGCAAATATTCTTTTTTTTGAGATGGCGTCTCACTTTGTTGCCCAGGCTGGAGAGTACAGTGGTGGATCTCGGCTCACTGCAACCTCTGCCTCCTGGGTTCAAGCGATTCTCCTGCCTCAGCCTCCCCGGTAGCTGAGACTACAGGCGTGCACCACCATGCCCGGCTAATTTTTGTATTTGTAGTAGAAACAGGGTTTCACCATATTGGCCAGGCTGGTCTCAAACTCCTGACCTCGTGATTTGCTCTCCTTGGCCTCCGGAAGTGCTGGGATTACAGGCGTGAGCTACTGCGCCCAGCCGCAAATGTTCTTAACTGGTGGTCAGTCTGTGGGCCATCGGATCATTGTCACAGGTGAGCACCTTGAAATGATATGCACAATTGGATTTGTGTACCTTTTTCTGGGGTTTTCTTCACTCTCAAGAGTCTGAGAACTCAAAGAGGGTAAGAGCCACTGCCTTAGAGAGACTTTTAAGACCTCACTGAAGGCTGGGCACAGTGGCTCATGCCTGTAATCCCAGCACTTTGGGAGGCTGAGGCGGGTGGATCACGAGGTCAGGAGTTCGAGACCAGCCTGACCAACATGATGAAACCCCGTCTCTACTAAAAATACAAAAAAATTAGCTGGGCGTGGTGGCATGCATCCCAGGTACTGAGGAGGCTGAGACAGGAGAATCACTTGAACCTGGGAGGCTGAGGTTGCAGTGAGCCGAGATCACTCCATTGCACTGCAGCCTGGGCGACACAGCGAGACTCCTCAAAAAAAAAAAGAAAAAAAAAGACCTCACTGAACCATTAAAGTTGCGATTTTTCTCTGCTGAGTCCACTCCCTGGGTTTGTGAGCCGTTTGCCTTCTCTGTATTGGTGAATTTGCAGAGACCATTTTTTATTATGTTGTATATATTCCTTGTCTCAACCTACCCTCTCTAAGCCAGAATGCTCTAGTGGCAAATCTCTTGTTTTGGTAAACTGGCAAATCTTGTTTTCTATCGTGTGTCATCCCCTTGTATCTTCTCTCCTATCCTTTCCTTCCAAAGACCCTATGGAGATGGACTCTTGGACCTGAAATTTGATCTGGGTCTCAAGAAAACTGATTTCTCAGCTGCAGGGGTCTGTTTTCTCTCCCTTGTCCTTTCCAAAGTTGGGTCTTTTGTCTGTTTTGGAGGTGCCAGCTTCAGGGGACTGTTTTACCGGGAGTCTCAGACTTTTTTCTTCTAGAGAGGCATTGCCCAGGGACTTCCTTTCCCCTGGAGTTATGGAAGGAGTCTGAATTGCTGAGGATAGTCAGCCACTGCCCCCTCCTCTCTGAGTGTGCCTTGATCTGCCCTGGGCTGCACTCTCTTTGGAAGAGGGGTGGGGGGTGTACCCATTCCATTTCAGGACCAGTTTTTCTGGTCTGAGTCAAGAAGATTGGGAAATGGAGCAGTGGGTGGGGGGTGGAGGACCGTGGGGGCAGTGGGGCTGGTCCGCGCGTCTCTGGAAACTTACATTGAGAAGGAATCTCAAGTAATTCCAGGGGAAGGCCAGAAAAGGGAACATCTCTGAGCCCCTTCCCAGCTACCCCGCTTTAGGCAGATACCAGGCTGAATACACCCATTGTGCCATGCTGGATACTAGCTGGGAGGCTGACAGAGGCAGCCAAGCCAGGATTAGAACCTGAAACCCCACCAGCCTGGCTGATTGGGAGGGGGCGCAACGTGGCCCCTGGAATGTTGGCCTTCTCTGAACTGGGAATGGAGACCCAGCTTCCAGCACGTGTAAACCAGCCTGCTCCTTTACTCTTCCCTCCTTTATTTGTACTTGACTTTTTTCTCCCCCAGCAAATTCAACAGCTTTGCCTCTGGGCCTTGGTGGGGGAGACGGGAGTGACTTTTTTCCTGATCGAGTCAAGCTCTTGGCCTGAATTCCCATATCCGCCTCCCCCTATTCCCCTCCCCAGCTCACTCCTTGAGTTGCCCACAGGAGAATGGATGTATCAGGACAGAGTGGTGGGGAGGGGAGATGACGAAATTCTTGTCATAGACTCTTTGAAGTGAAAAGGACACATGGGCCTGACTCTTGGAAAAATGGTCTTTTCTCGGGCTGGTGTGGATTTTTCTGGGGACCTAGGTGTAAGAGGGTTTGGGTTCGAGTCTTGTGTCACACCTTGCTTATTATTAGGTGGGCTTCTTGGGCAAGTTATCCTAACCCCTCTGAGATTTTATTCCCCATCTCAGAAATGGGGTTGTAAATCTCAGTGTACCTCCCAGAGCTCATATGAGATGAGTTTCTTTTTATCTTTTTTTAGACACAAGGTCTTGCTCTGACACCCAGGCTACGGTGCAGCAGTGCAATCATAGCTCACTGTAGCCTCGAACTCCAAGATGAGTTTCCTTATACATGTGATGGAGGATGGTTTCTGCCTCTTCCTCCTCCTCCTCCTCTCAGTCTGGCTCAGTTAGAAGTGACCACTACAGGGTGGTCCCCAGAGAGGCCTCTGTTTTGCTTTAGTGAGTTTTGCTCTAAATTAGCAGCTGGATGACTCAGTGGGGCGGGTGGGATGTACTAAAGGTCAGTTTCCCTGCCCTGTATCTGCCCCATACTCAGGGTTGGGAGGCTAGTGTCCGGGAGAAAAGAGGAGAAAAGAGCTTTGTGATGATCCTCCCCCCTCCCCTGCTCCCCTCCTAACCAAGACCTGGGGGTGTGACCCTGTTTGAGGCTAAGTAAACTTGCTGGCTTGGCCATTGGCCTGGTGCTGTGTAAGGGTATGTGTAGGGGTAAATCTGGGTGTGGGGGAGATGAAACCTGTAGGGAGAGAAAGGCTAGCCTTTTGCAGTTCCAGCCGTACTCTGCACTGGTCAGAGAACAGAAAGGTGTTTCAATGTCTCTGCCCACATCAAATGGGACCAGCACTCAGATTTGGGTCAAAGCGCCGGTATTTCTGGCCTCCTAGCCAGCTGCCTTTTGCTCCAGGATGAGTGTGGTTGTGGGTTAGCTAGTTTGCCTAGAGGGAATGGGGCAGGGTGAGGCAAGAGTCTCAGGGCAAATGGCACCTTTGTTTTTCTCTATCTTCCCTCACCCATTGTCTCTGGATCTTCTTCCTCTGCTGGCAAAAGTGCTGCTTGATATCTCTCTTCCATCCTTCCTACTGGGACAGCCTTCTTTCCTTCCTCTTGAGAAACGCTGAGATCTGGTTTTATTGTCTGGGGGCAACTGGAAGTGGGTCTGTCCTGCTGGGGAAGATAGTGCCTCCACCCGCCCGCCCCCTTCTGACCAGCTGCTCTCTCCCAGACAGGTAGAGCAGGTCCCTCTGCAGCCATGTCAGCCAAGGCAATTTCAGAGCAGACGGGCAAAGAACTCCTTTACAAGTTCATCTGCACCACCTCAGCCATCCAGAATCGGTTCAAGTATGCTCGGGTCACTCCTGACACAGACTGGGCCCGCCTGCTGCAGGACCACCCCTGGCTGCTCAGCCAGGTGAGCCCTGCCTCCACGAACGGGGTCTGAGGAAGAGAAAGCCATTGGTTTGTTGCAGATGCGGATGGGGTCACGGGGTTGGAGGCTGCCGGCAGCAGCTGTGGGAAGCATGCCATGGGCTGAGCGGGGTTTGTGTTCACGCTGAGCCCTGCATGTTGAGGTACCCCAGCATGGTGTACCCTGCCATGGGCTTGAAACTGGACAAACTGGTGTCTAAATCACAGCCGTGTCTATTAACCATGTGGCCTGGGGCAAGCCATTTCACCTCTTTGAGTTTTAGATTCCCCATCTCTCCAGTGGGATAATGCTCACTCTGAGCTGTAAGGATTAGCAAGACGCATTTAGCCTGCCTGGTGCCTGGCACATGGTAGGTGCTCAGTAAAAAGTAGGTATGTGTCCTCTCCTTCCCTAAGTGGAGTAGATCAGGAATGTATCAAGGCAGTTAGGAAGAGTGACCTTGTACTTTGTGAAGAATGGCCCTGACCCTGGAGGGTCAGCATGGAATAGAGGCTCCGTTCTTGAGATCTCTGCAGGGCCATTGTTAGAAAGCTCTTAGATTTCCCTGGCAGGGCCCAGAAAGCAAGCCTAGGACTAGTGGTGGGGTTTCTTCCCATTAGGAGACAGCTTACCACAAGGGGATGGAGGGAGTTTCCTGGCCCTGGAGATGTATGAGGAGTGGTTAGGGGCTGCTGGCGGGCCTGTTGTAGACAGGGTTCAGGCACAGGGATGGGGTTGACTAGATGATATCTAAGGTTCCTTGCTGCCCCAAGGCTCTGTCTCTCTGTTTTCCTCTTTGGAACACGGGTTCTGGTCCATATTCTGAGGGGCTTACTGTTGAATGAAGAAGCTAATGTATCACATAGGGAGGGTAGGGAATCACTTATTCACTCAGCAGGCATTTGCTGAGTGCCTCCTCTGTGCCAGGCTCCATCTAGGCACGAATGCCTCTAGATACCTGGTTGTCAAAAGCAAGGTATTGGCTAGGGTAGGTGGGGGAAGCATCCAAGAGTTGACCCTGAAGGATGGGTGGGGCTGGCTTTGGAGCAGAGTGAATGGGAAGTCAATCCCTGCTGTCCTCTATTTGGATCTCCAAAATACTACCCTTTATCTAATTCTTCCTCACTCTAAATACAAACCGCTCTCGTTCCAGAACTTGGTAGTCAAGCCAGACCAGCTGATCAAACGTCGTGGAAAACTTGGCCTCGTTGGGGTCAACCTCACTCTGGATGGGGTCAAGTCCTGGCTGAAGCCACGGCTGGGACAGGAAGCTACAGTGAGTGGGCATGGGGTCAGGGTGAACGTGTGTGGTAACAGAAGCAAATATGGTCGCCTCCAGGTCAGCAGTTCTGTGGATCACCCCCACAGCCAGTCTCATTGTAGCTCAGGGAAGACAGAAGTCCTGTGGCGCTGATCCAGTCAGGTAGCCACCAGCAGTAGGCCCAGTCTTGGGCCTACTGAGACCATTCCCAGCTCCCTCATATTCCAAACTTCTTTCTTTTATTGGTTTGGGCAAGATGTGCCGCAGAGGTAACCTCAGTGTAATTCAAGAGCCAGGTGGAAATGGTCTGATTCTTTTTTTTTGAGACAGGGTCTTGCTCTGTTGCCCAGGCTGGAGTACAGTGGTGTGATCTTGGCTCACTGCAATCTTGGCCTCCCAGTTCAAGCGATTTTCCTGCCCCAGCCTCCTGAGTAGCTGGGACTACAGACACTTGCCACCATGGCAGGCTAATTTTTGTAATTTTAGTAGAGACGGGGTTTCACCATATTGGCCAGGCTGGTCTTGAACTCCTGACCTTGTGATCCGCCCGCCTCAGCCTCCCAAAATGCTGGGATTACAGGTATGAGGCACCGCCCCCGGCCTGGTCTGAGGTTTTTTTTTTTTTTTTTTTTTTTTTTTTTTTTTGAGGCAGAGTTTTGCTCTTGTTGCCCAGGCTGCAGTGCAGTGGTGTGATCTCAGCTCACCGCAACCTCCGCCGCCCGGGTTCAAGAGACTCTCCCGCCTCAGCCTCCCGAGTAACTGGAATTACAGGCATCCACCAACATGCCTGACTGATTTTGTATTTTTATTAGAGATGGGATTTCTCTGTGCTGGTCAGGCTGGTCTGGAACTCCCGACCTCAGGCCTCCCAAAGTGCTGGGATTACAGGCATGAGCCACCACTCCCAGCCCCATTCTAGGAACTCCTTTCTTTCCAGTTTCCAAAAAGGAAGGGTTATGGTAGCTTGTGATAGCATGTGTACTTAAGGAGTGGATTAAAAAATATGAAAAAGGCAGACACACAGTCATGTAGGCAGAAGGACATACTGGGTCAAGAACCTAGGATGTGATAGTTAATAACGTTGAAGAGTAAATTCAGTTCTTTTTTAAATTTTTATTCATTTATTTTTGAGACAGGTCTCGCTTTGTTGCCCAGGCTAGACTGCAGCCTCGATGTCTTCTGCTCAAGCATTCCTCCCACCTCAGCCTCCTGATTAACTGGGGCTACGATGCTACAACACCTGGCTAATTTTTTTTTATTTTTTTTATTTTTTTTGAGACGGAATTTCGCTCTTGTTGCCCCAGCTGGAGTGCAATGGCCGGATCTCGGCTCACTGCAACCTCTGCCTCCCAGGTTCAAGTGATTTTCTAGCCTCAGCCTTCTGAGTAGCTGGGATTACAATCATGCACCACCATACCTGACTAATTTTGTATTTTCAGTAGAGACAGGGTTTCTCCATGTTGGCCAGGCTGGTCTTGAACTCCTGACCTCAGGTGATCTGTCTGCCTCGGCCTCCCAAAGTGCTGGAATTATAAGCATGAGCCACTGTGCCTGGCCTACTTTATTTTTTTTATTTTTTTTTTTTTTATTTTTATTTTTTTTGAGACGGAGTCTCACGCTGTTGCCCAGGCTGGAGTGCAGTGGCGCGATCTCGGCTCACTGCAAGCTCCGCCTCCCGGGTTCCCGCCATTCTCCTGCCTCAGCCTCCTTAGTAGCTGGGACTACAGGCGCCCGCCACCGCGCCCGGCTAGTTTTTTGTATTTTTAGTAGAGACGGGGTTTCACTGTGGTCTCGATCTCCTGACCTTGTGATCCGCCCGCCTCGGCCTCCCAAAGTGCTGGGATTACAGGCTTGAGCCACCGCGCCCGGCTACTTTATTTTTTTAAGACAGGGTCTCACACTGTCATTCAAGGTTGTAGTGCAGTGGCACATTCATGTCTCACTACAGCCTCCACTTCCCAGGTTCAAGTTATCCTCCCACCTCAGCTTCCTTAGTATTTGGGACTATAGGAGAATGCCACCATGCCAGACTGCTTTTTAAATTTTTTTTGTAGAGATAGGGTCTCGAATGTTACCCAGGCTGGTCTCGAACTCCTGGCCTCAGGTAATCCTCCCGCCTCAGCCTCCCATGTAACTGGGACTACAGATATGTGCCACCAAGCCCAAATTCAATGACTGACTTCTCCCAGCTTGGTGATGAATTTCAGCCACGTAGATGAGAGAGAGTGAAGCATGGTTTAGGAAGGCTAAGAAATGCCTGGAAATAAAATTATGTTTCTTCTCACTCCTCAAGGGAGCTGGAGGACTGAGGGAGGGAGTGGGACTGAGTCTTGGCCTAGCCTGGGAAGAATGTGCCATCCACAGCTGGCTCTGTAGAGCACGTGGTTCTGAAGGGCCTGGTGCTCCTCTGGGGTGAAGCTGTACCAGGGATGAACTTCCTTGACTGCCTCGGGTATAGCAATGAAGGTGGTGATGGAGATGTCTTCCTCCCTCATTGGGCTTCCTCAGAGTAGCCCTTAATGTTAATTTCCCAGTTTCTAGCCTTCATAGGTAAAGAGGGATCCTTGAAGTTGCACATGGACCCGGGCATGAAGCGCCCTGACCCTTGAGTTCCCAGGCCTTTGGAGAGAGGATGGTGGGATGGGAGGGAGGGATGCTGAGCACGTCCCCAGGGAGCACATCCTGCTTCCTTCTGCTGGCCTCTGGGAGGGGAGGGTGGGGGACATCAGACATCTGAGCTGGCAGCAGCCTTGGGCCAGCAGGAGCGGCTCATTACCTCTGATGGATTGCTGTCTGGTCCCTGACTCAGCAGTGACGCACAGGCTGGGCGGGGGGTTTGGGACTTACCGGGATGAGGGCTGTCTCGCCGTGGCTGCCGCCAGGGAATCACTCAAACTGATTAGCTCTGCAGGCCTGTGGTCCTTAGCCAGGAGAGTCTGTGTGGAGAAGTTTCCGTGATTAAGCCCTGGCTCCCCACTTCTCCACCCGTTCCCCGCTCCTGGACCCATGTCCTGAGGCTGAGTCACTGTGCCTTCCTCAAGGCCCATGAAGCAGAATGGTCACTCCCTCCTACCCGGTTTCCCCTCCCCTTCAAGCTCTGCCACAGCCGTGACTTGTTGGATCCCTTTCCCTTATGCAGGTCCTGTGTCACCCTCCAGAGGAGGCCAAGAGTGGGCAAGGCACAGCTCGCACCAGAGCAAGGGGTGAAAGGGCATCTCATGAGGACTTACTGAGCTTAGGGATCTGTGACCCCATTTTTTCTGAAAAAGTCTCTCTGCTGGGTGTGGTGGTGGGGGTGCTTGGGCACCGCCTCTGTGCAGTCCCTCCTTCTGCCCTGGGGGCAAGACGTGCCATCCCTCTGACTTTCATTTCCCTCAATTTTTCTGTAGGTTGGCAAGGCCACAGGCTTCCTCAAGAACTTTTTGATCGAGCCCTTCGTCCCCCACAGTCAGGTATGTGTGAGGCAGCTCCAGGCTGGGTCTTCTCCCTCCTGGAACCTTGGGTTTGTCTGCCGTAACATGATGAAAGAAGTCAAGCTGATGAGGACAGTCAGAGGGACCAGGGTCCCTGAAGCTGCACTGAGGATCTGAGGGTGCTGTGGACTCAGGAGTCCAGAGGGGAAGGAAAGGACTTGGTCTGCAGCAGGGAGGAGTTAGGACTGGTAACAAAGGGGACTTCCCAGCGCAGGGATGAGAACGACCTGCAGGCGGGCCCCATTCCTCAGCTGGAGTCACACTGATTTAGTCTGGACCGTCAGCCAGTGAGTTAGTGGCTTCTTCTGCTTATCTTTGGGGAAAAGATGGTAGACAAGTCTCTGGATGAATGTTTTTTACTGGGTTTTAGAAAATGAGACCATGGGGATTGGTTTCCTCTCCCAGTACATGGTAGACCCCCCCCATCTTCCCCGGTTCAGTGCCCCTCACCAGCTTCACCCCCCAACCCCAATCCCACTATCCCGTCTCTTCACCTGCAAGGCGGAGGAGTTCTATGTCTGCATCTATGCCACCCGAGAAGGGGACTACGTCCTGTTCCACCACGAGGGGGGTGTGGACGTGGGTGATGTGGACGCCAAGGCCCAGAAGCTACTTGTTGGCGTGGATGAGAAACTGAATCCTGAGGACATCAAAAAACACCTGTTGGTCCACGCCCCTGAAGACAAGAAAGAGTTGAGTAAAAGGGACGGTAGGGAGGTGGCAGTTGGGATGAGAAGACTGACAGGCTCTGGGCATAGACCAGGGAGAGCAGAGTGGTCTCCTCTCTGGGTGTCAGGTGGTAGGCACAGCCCTGTCCTGAGGAAGACAGCTGGATGCAGGGCGGGGACTGGCTCGCAACCAGACTGAAATATGCCGCCAGCATCTCTCACCTCCTTGCCCCTGTCTGTCTGACGCCTCTGCCTCCAGCTTCTCTCCTGACAGCTCCTTTCCGCCTCAGTGGCTGAAGAGCGATGTCCAGGGAGCAGGGGTTGCAGAGGAGATGGACGGGCCGGCGGGATGCGTGTCGGGAAATGGAGCTGTCAGTGGCAGTGAGATTGCTGTGGGGCGCCTGGGGTGCTGCCGAGCTGCTCCCTGATCGATGAACTGTCCCTCTCTCCCTCCCACCTCTAGAATTCTGGCCAGTTTTATCTCCGGCCTCTTCAATTTCTACGAGGACCTGTACTTCACCTACCTCGAGATCAATCCCCTTGGTAACTGGGTGTGCTAGGCTGGGAGGGGGCAAGGGTCCCAACCAGACTCCCACTTGCTAGAGGGCAGCACAAGACAGATGTGCACAAGCGGAGGGCTTCCCATGCTCATTTAGTGCCAGTTCCTGTTTCTGAGCTCTCAGAAGACTGTAGTTCTCTTAGTCAACTCCAGCCTCTCTTTGGTCTTAACTTGCTCTGAAGTGGGGAAGTCCTGTTTTGTTTTGTTTTGTTTTGTTTTGTTTGTTTTTGAGACAGTCTTGTCCTGTCGCCCAGGCTGGAGTATAGTGGCACAATCTCGGCTCACTGCAACCTCCACCTCCTGGGCTCAAGCAGTTTTTCTGCCTCAGTCTCCCGAGTAGCTGCGATTACAGGTGCCCGCCACCACGCCCGGCTAATTTTTGTATTTTTAGTAGAGACGGGGTTTCACCATGTTGGTCAGGCTGGTCTCGAACTCCTGACTTCAGGTAATCTGCCTGCCTTGGCCTCCCAAAGTGCTGAGATTACAGGCGTGAGCCACCACGCTCGGCCAGAAGTCCTGGTTTTGATCTGACTGTGTGCTGCTGCTCCTCATGCCAGGTCAGGCTGTCTGACAGCAGGAGGTTGGCAGCCTCTGCACTGCTCTCACCCTCTGGCCCTTCATTCTTCCTGGTGCACTCAGAGGCCCCACACTTGCCTCCCTCTGTGGGAGTTGGTCAATCATTAACCCTTGACGCTGGGAAGAGCTTGTTCTTAGCCTCTTGGGATGTGAAGGAAGCAGGTGGTGTTGGGGGAGAGTGGCGTGGGCTGGCTCTGGCCAGGACTTCTCAGGGCAAAGTCCAGGAAGGCGAGAAATCAAATCATTCTGGCTGAGGATGCAGCCCCTCTAATGGACCAGATGGCCTTGTGCTAACTCAATCAGCTAAATGGCCCTGGGGGAGGAGGAAGATGGGTGTCCAGTGAGGTAGTATAAACGAATCCTGCTGACTGAGAGTCCAGTGCACCCCGCGGCTCCTGCTCCACCTGACACTGTGGCTTCCCCTAGCCAGGCCCTGGGAGACATAGATGTGCATGCCGGTGGGGGGGTCTTCTGTCAGCAACAGGTGCCTTTAAACACTTTTAAAAAGTGGCCAGACCATGGGTTTGCGCATGGTTAGATATTCAAAGCAGGGAGTGTGGCGTTTTGTACAGATGTTTGAAAATTGCCATGGCAACTAATACAGACCTCCATGTCCCATTACCTGTAGGTTAGGGAGAGGGAAATGGCCTTGTAGAATTTGTTTTGCCTTTAATGGAGAAACGCTCTGTCTCCATAAGGGCCACTCTGGTTTCTTATTGAGCTTAGAGAGTTCTGAGGCCTGAATGGACCACCATGGGAGCGATGTTTGTGGAGGGGTTGGAGGTTGGTGGTCGTCTCTATCCAGAGCCGGTGTCTGATGGTTGCCTCTGCTCCCCCTTGAAGTAGTGACCAAAGATGGAGTCTATGTCCTTGACTTGGCGGCCAAGGTGGACGCCACTGCCGACTACATCTGCAAAGTGAAGTGGGGTGACATCGAGTTCCCTCCCCCCTTCGGGCGGGAGGCATATCCAGAGGTAAGGCTGGTTTAGAGAGGAGATGGGGACTGGGGGGAGGGCGGTGGGGAGGTGACTCATCTCTGATGTGCATTTGGCCCCCCTTCATGAGCTGTTTATTTGGCAGGGAAAGGAAGACCGAGAAGCATTTAATTTTCTTAAAACCCCAGTGGGGTGGGGGTGGGGGTAAGCCAAGCCTCTGAATCCCAGCCAGAAATCCTTTTAGATTTCTCTCTCAATCAGCCTCCCTCGACTCTTCACTTGATTTGTTGCCTCTCCGTGATTCCAAGTGGCTCCCCCTAATCCTGACGGAAGGTCGTTCTCTCGGCTTCTCACTGGGAGTTTTAATTGCTCTTTCCCACTCTGTCCTCTGAGAAGTCTTCACAGCAGGGTTGGGCTTTCTGGGAAGTACCCCAGGCCCAGGGAAGAGGCTGGGCTGGGAGACAGTCTGGCCTGGGGAGTCCTGGGGTGGTGGGGGACATGTGATGGGCTGGGCAGGCAGATGCTGGGGTGAGGTCACGGTTAAGCAGAGGGACATGGTGAGGCTCAGGACTTAGGCAGAGGGCCAAGGACTTGACATCAGAGAAGGGAGATGGGAAGTTTGTCCCCAGGCAGTGACTGTGACTAAGGGTGGTTTTGGTACTTGGAGATGCCATCAAGTGTCTTCAAGGCATGTGGGGCCCTGATTAGCCCCTTTTTCCCACCCCATTAAAGTGATTAGTGACCTCTTCGTGTGCCTCCAGGGAAAGCGGGGAGGGATCCTAGGATCTGGGACCTGGTAAAGGGGGCACCCCGAGGGCCTACCTGTTGCTGTCTGCTCCCCAGGAAGCCTACATTGCAGACCTAGATGCCAAAAGTGGGGCAAGCCTGAAGCTGACCTTGCTGAACCCCAAGGGGAGGATCTGGACCATGGTGGCCGGGGGTGGCGCCTCTGTCGTGTACAGGTGACTGAAGGGGGTTGCTGAAGAGAGGCCAGCCCAGCTACCCAGCATCCACATGTGTGTGGCCTGGGGGGTGGGGTCCTGCCACTTTGGTGTGGGAATTTGGGGCAGAGGAAAGCAGTGGCATCCCAGAGGGCTTCGAGGGATGATGGCGAGGGCCTGCCCTGCTCTCAGTGTCTCCTATAACTTTCTTTTTTGTGTCAAAATGAAGCTGTTTTGAGTTTTAATTGTGAAAATTGTGTGCTCCATACAAAGGTACAGCAAATATAGAAAATGAACTAGAAAGTGAAAGTTGCCTGGCCATTTCCCCATCCCCTCCCTGACCAGGTCACCCCAGTTAGCAAGTTACTGTATGTCCTATCAAGCATATATAAATATTTATACTCTTTGCTTTATAGAAATATTAGGATCATATTCTACACCCTTTACAATAATTAGCAGTTTTTTCACTTTAAGCATGGTAGACACCTGCTCATTTCTGTATGTGCAATCTGCCATTCCCTTCTGTGTGTGACTGGCACTGTTTCCTCTGGCTGCAGCACGCCTTCTCTTGGGCAGCCCGTCAGGGACTCCTGCGGTGTGTGATTTTTCTTGTCTTTGTGTTAGGGGGTGCGCATTGTTCATTTTACCTGCCATTGTCTGTCCAGGGCTCCCCAGTGCCCTAGGGCTGGCAGAGCACACTGCCCAGGAGAGTCTGATGTAGCACTGTTAACCTGCAGGCCAGACTTGCGTGGGAGCTGGGGGCTGGAGGCCCAAGAGGCCAGTTCCACAGGCTAACTCCAGTGTTTTGAGGGATCCATATGTCCTCCCAGGCACCAGGCTGCCACCCCCTGCCCGAAGTATGAGAGCCATCACTGACTTCTGTGTCTCCTTGGCAGCGATACCATCTGTGATCTAGGGGGTGTCAACGAGCTGGCAAACTATGGGGAGTACTCGGGCGCCCCCAGCGAGCAGCAGACCTATGACTATGCCAAGACTATCCTCTCCCTCATGACCCGAGAGAAGCACCCAGATGGTGAGATATGCGCACGCATGCGCGCGCGCACACACACACACACACACACACACACAGCCCTGTCCCCCCTTCCCCAGAACAGCCCAGCATGCTGCAATGGGACAGCTTCGTCTGAGGAGTCACCAAGGCTGTGTGTGGTCCTGGTCCTTTGCAACTTGAGGCTAATCGTTGAACTTTGGTTCTCGGTTTCTCTGACTGCATAGAGGGTAGGGACCACATCTGTCAGTGGGAGGGGACTGAGAGGGAAAGAGGTGATGTGTGATAAAACCCTACAAACAAGTGCAGGTGAGGAGGTGGCTGTGGCATGTGTCTGCTACAATTGCAGTAAACTCAGTTTATCCGATTGCCATAAACTGATTGCAATAAACTCAGTGACTTTCTTATATTACCTGGCCTCTGTGATTCTCAGTGCCCCTTTGCCACCTGTGTTTTGGGTCTCTGCATACCAGTTCCTCTTCCCTTGAGCCAGAGAGAGAGAGAGATTCCCTCCAGAGATATCTAGAAACCAACCTGGATTTTTGGATGTTGGTTAGGAGTTATGTAGTGCTCCTATGGGTTTGTTCTGACCCCTGTCTGGTGGCATAGGTAATGGAGAGTTGAGCTGATAAAGTGGAATGTCTGGAGAGACTGTCCTGCTCACTCCCTAATACCTCCTGGCAGATGGGGGACCCTCATTCAGGGGAACAAGAACTTCCTCAGTTGGATTGCTGGGAAGATGCTCAAGTCTACCTCTGTAACTGTTTTTGATTTCTCTCTGACTCCAAATCCAGGCAAGATCCTCATCATTGGAGGCAGCATTGCAAACTTCACCAACGTGGCTGCTACATTCAAGGTAACAGCTGCAGCAGTTTCTGGGGAAAGTGGTTTGGGGAAAGCAGGGAAGGGGCCTTGAAAGCAGAGTTTGAGCCAGAGCCAAGTTACCATGAGTTCCCAGGTCAGGTAGGGGGCTCTTGCCCCAAGATCTCTTAAGGGGGTAGAGAAGACACTGGGACAGGAGCTGCGCATCTGACGCTGTGTGTCTCTGGGCAAGCAGTTGCCAGGCTGGACCATAACTCTCCCACCTGAAGGATGGGAGGCAAATTTCTGCTTTCTTCCTTCCCAGGACCAATGCTTTGGAGCACTGGCTCAGTCCTTCCTTCCTTCCTTCCTTCCTTCCTTCCTTCCTTCCTTCCTTCCTTCCTTCCTTCCCTTCCTTCCCTTCCTTCCCTTCCTTCCCTTCCTTCCCTTTTCTTCCTTCCTTTCCTCCTTTGTTTTCCTTTGCTTGCTCTTTTCTTTTCTTTTCTCTCTCTCTCTCTCTTTCTTTCTTTCTTTCCCCCTCTCTCCTGCTCTCTCCCCCTCTTTCCCCCTCTCTCTCCTTCTCCCTCTCCCCCTCCCCTTTCAAGTTTCACTCTTGTTGTCGAGGCTGGAGTGCAATGGCACAATCTCAGTTCACTACAACCTCTGCCTCCTGGGTTCAAGTGATTCTCCTTCTTCAACCTCCTGAGTAGCTGGGATTACAGACACCCACCACAATGCCCGGCTAATTTTTGTATTTTTAGTGGAGAGGGGGTTTCACCATATTGGCTAGGCTAGTCTTGAACTCCTGACCTCAGGTGATCCACCCGCCTTAGCCTCCCAAAGTGCTGGTATTACAGATGTGAACCACCATGCCCAACCGACCGATCCTCCTTACTTTCTTTTTTTTTTTTTTTTTTTTTTTTTTGAGACAGAGTCTCGCTGTGTCTCCCAGGCTGGAGTGCAGTGGCGTGATCTCGGCTCACTGCAAGCTCCGCCTCCCGGGTTCACGCCATTCTCTCGCCTCAGCCTCCCAAGTAGCTGAGACTACAGGCGTCCGCCACCACGCCCGGCTAGTTTTTTGTATTTTTAGTAGAGACGGGGTTTCACCATGTTAGCCAGGATAGTCTTGATCTCCTGACCTCGTGATCCACCCGCCTCGGCCTCCCAAAGTGCTGGGATTACAGGCTTGAGCCACCGCGCCCGGCCACCGATCCTCCTTACTTTCAACAGTCTTGTGAGACTCTGGTTTCTCTGCATCTCCTTGGTCTTTTTTTTTTTTTTTTTTTTTTTTTTTTTTTCTGAGATGGAGTCTCGCTCTGTCGCCCAGGCTGAAGTGCAATGGCACAATCTCGGCTCACTGCAACCTCCGCCTCCCAGGTTCACGCCATTCTCCTCCCTTAGCCTCCCAAGTAGCTGGGACTACAGGTGCCCGCCACCACACCTGGCTAATTTTTTTTGTATTTTTAGTAGAGATGAGGTTTCACCGTGTTAGCCAGGATGGTCTCGACCTCCTGACCTCGTGATCTGCCCACCTCGGCCTCCCAAAGTGCTGGGATTATAGGCATGAGCCACTGCGCCTGGCCATCCTGTTCTTATATCTCAGTCATGAGCCCTTTTTCCAAAAGATTGGAATGAAGAAAGTGCTTTGATGATCCAGGGCTCCTCTTGTCCTACCAGGGTCTTCTCAGCCTGGGTGCCTATTCACGGGTCAGGGCTGTGTTTGCACATGCTTTAAAAGCACATGTGACTGCTGTCAACAAGGATGACAGAGCTAATGTGTCTCAAGAGTCATCCCTTTCAAGATAGCCACCCAAGGAGGCCATTTATTAATATTCCATACTGTCAGATGCTCAGTGAGTATATTCAAAAGAGTGTGCCACATCTGGTGGATCCATGTGAGTTTTGAGAATAATGACTAGATAAGTGTCAAACTTTAAAGTCTGAGATCTCGCGGCCGGGCGCGGTGGCTCAAGCCTGTAATCCCAGCACTTTGGGAGGCCGAGATGGGCGGATCACGAGGTCAGGAGATCGAGACCATCCTGGCTAACACGGTGAAACCCCGTCTCTACTAAGAAATACAAAAAATAGCCGGGCGAGGTGGCAGCGCCTGTAGTCCCAGCTACTCGGGAGGCTGAGGCCAGAGAATGGCGTGAACCCGGGAGGCGGAGCTTGCAGTGAGCTGAGATCCGGCCACTGCACTCCAGCCTGGGCTACAGAGCGAGACTCCGTCTCAAAAAAATAAAATAAAAAAAAAAAAAATAAAAAAAAGTAAAGTCTGAGATCTCAAGAAGTGAAGGGCTGGGTGTAGTGGCTCATAACTATAATTCTAGCACTTTGAGAGGCTGAGGCAGGAGGATCACTTGAGCTCAGAAGTTCAAGACAAGGCTGGGCAATATAATGAGACCTCATCTCTACTAAAATTCAAAAAAAATTAGTGGGCTGAGCTAGGAGCATCACTTGAGCCCAGGAGGTCGAGGCCGCAGTGAGCCGAGATCGTGCCACTGTGCTTCAGCCTGGGCAACAATGAGACCCTGTCCCAAAAAATAAATAAAATGTGGGACCAGACCCCATCAGTCCTGCCAAAATCAGGGTGTCCATAACTGGACCTGATTTAACAGACAAATCTGGGACAGGGGAGCCTCAGCAGTTTTGATTTAACTTCTGAGCTGCCCTGCACTGATCCTTGGTTAGGGCACTTGGTTTGGAGCAGGTACTGTACGTGGAGCTTTGTGTGAAATGCCTTGGGTGACAGAAGTCAGACTCCAGGCTCAAAATCTAGCCTCTGTCTTGAGAAACATAACTGGACACACCTTTCCACCCTCTCATTTTTCCAAAGTGGATATCCATTGTAAGAATTGTTCTTACACCGTGCTGGGCGCCGTGGCTCACACTTGTAATTCGGCACTTTGGGAGGCCGAGGTGGATGGATCACCTGAGGTCAGGAGTTTAAGATTAGCCTGACCAATATGGTGAAACCTCATCTCTACTAAAAATAAAAAAAAATTAGCCGGATATAGTGGCAGGCGTCTGTAGTCCCAGCTACTCGGGAGGCTGAGACAGGAGAATCGCTTGAACCCGGGAAGCAGAGGTTGCAGTGAGCCAAGCTCGCACCACTGCACCCCAGCCCGGGTGACGGAGCGAGAATTTGTCTCAAAAAAAAAAAAAAAAAAAGAACTGTTCCCGCACATCACTTAAGAAGCTTTTGTGGGACACTGACTATGTCTTAGTACCTCTGAGAACCCTTGCATAGAGCCCAACATAGATATCCCCACCAAAAAAAAATGTAGTAAGAGGCAATAATGACTGTAGACGGAACAAAAGAGAGACCAGCAAGGCCTTGTTGACGATAGAGGCCTGGAGCCTCCATGACATTAAGGGGTGTCAATCCCGGGTACCCCACGTTCCCACCTCAGCAACATTCTGAGTGATCATATCCCAGGCCGTGGCTGCTTGTGCGTGGTCCCATGCTTCCTGGGGAGCAGCTCTTGTCACATACACCTGGTACATTTGTTTATTCTGGTTATAAATCATTGAGTTGTGGCTGCCTTGTTTTTAGTCACATGTCCCTTTGGGCTTCCAGGGCATCGTGAGAGCAATTCGAGATTACCAGGGCCCCTTGAAGGAGCACGAAGTAACAGTCTTTGTCCGAAGAGGTGGCCCCAACTATCAGGAGGGCTTACGGGTGATGGGAGAAGTCGGTAAGATGGGGACCTTTTCTCTCCCCCTCGCCCTGAGTGTGGGTGACCTTCCTCTTTGGGATTCCTGATTCCTGAGCATCAGTCTTGGGCTCTTTCACTCTCTCTCCACTCCCCTTCCTGGGTATGCAGTTTGGGTTTCCATTCCCTGTCCCAACACAGAGTGCTGTCTTAAACTTTGGTGTGGTCAGGAAAGCAGTTTCATTCAGCTCTACACTCAACAGATATTTATTAAAGACCACTCGCTCTGTGCTGGGCTTTGTGCTGGCGATGAGGGTTACAGCCACAAATGGACAGACAGCAAGCCTTCATGGAACAGAGGACGCAAACTGTGGTGTCAGAGGGTGCTGAGTGCCAGGAAGGAAAACAAAGCAGGGAAAGGGAGAATGCGTGTGGGAGGGGCCAGGGCAGCCTTCATCAGGGAGATCAGAAAATGCTTGATCAAACTTGATCAAGGCTGGGCATGGTAGCTCACATACTTTGGGAGGTCGAAGCGGGAGGATCCCTTGAGCTCAGGAGTTCAAGACCAGTCTGGACAACATGGCAAGACCCCGCCTCTACAAAAAAAAAAAAAAAAATACAATAATTAGCTGGTCATGGTGTTACACACCTGTAGTCCCAGCTACTTGGGAGGCTGAGGTAGGAGGATCACCTGAACCGGGAGGTCAAGGCTGCAGTGAGCCATGATCATGCCACTGTGCTTCAGCCTGGGTGACAGAGTGAGACCCTGTATCAAAAAAAAAGAAAGAAAGAAAAGAAAGGAAAATTACATTTGAGCAAAGACCTAGAATGAGGGAGCAGCACCATGGTGACTCTTGGAGAGGGAAGGACAAATTCCAATACCTGCAGTGGTAGGGGGCTGGGGCTGAGAGAGTGGCAGTGAGACACTACAGGTCACAGGAGGACTTGGCCATCACTGTGAGATAGTAGGCACAAGAGGTGTTTAAGCAGAGGAACCACATATTTATTATTATTATTATTTTGAGACAGTGCCTTGCTTTGTCACCCAGGCTGGAGTGCAGTGGTACCATCATAGCTCATTGCAGCCTCGACCTTGTGGGCTCAAGTGATCCTTCCACCTCAACCTCCCAAGTATTGGGGACCACGGGTGCGCACCACCACGCCTGGCTAATTAAAAAAAAAAAAATTGTTGTAAGATAATGTCTCACTGTGTTGCCCAAGCTGATCTCAAACTTGTGGTCTCAAGTGATCCTCTTGGCTTTGCCTCCCAAAGTGCTAGGGTTATAGATGTGAGCCACTACACCCAGCCAAGTGACACAATTTGACTTAGGTTTGAATTGAATAGGGTTAATTTTTTTTTTCTCTCTTTCTTTTCTTTTCTTTTTTTTTTTTTATGAGACAGTTTCGCTCTGTCGCCCAGGCTGGAGTACAGTGGTGTGATCTCTGCTCACTGCAAGCTCTGCATCCCGGGTCCACGCCATTCTCCTGCCTCAGCCTCCCGAGTAGCCGGGACTACAGGCACCTGCCACCACGCCCGTCTAATTTTTTTTTTTTAATTTTTAGTAGAGACCAGGTTTCACCGTGTTAGCCAGGATGGTCTCAATCTCTTGACCTCGTGATCCACCTGCCTTGGCCTCCCAAAGTGTTGGGATTACAGGCATTTTTTATTTTTTATTTTTTTTGGAGACGGGGTCTCACTGTGTCACCCAGGCTAGAGTGTAGTGGTGTGATCACAGCTTACTGCAACCTCTGCCTCCCAGACTCAAGGGATCCTCCCACCTCAACCTCCTGAGTAGCTGCGACTACAGATGCATACCACAATAAATACAATTTTTGTACAAAAAATTAGCACACGCCTGGCTAATTTTTTTGTAGACGAACTTTTGCCATGTTGCCCAGGCTGGTCTCGAACTCTTGGACTCAAGCGATGCAGCCGCCTAGGCCTCCCAAAGTGTTGGGATTACAGGTGTGAGCCTTTTGTTTTATTTTTCATAGAGCTGGTTCAAAGCTGAGGACCTGCTATGTGCAGTGGGGCAGGCCTGGGGATGGCACAGTGAAGTTACCAAATCATGCTCTTAAAATTAGAACATTCCACAAATAAACAGTAGGAGAAGATGCTAAGGGTCTGTCTGTACAAGGAAGAGGGGAGTGTGGCATGGGAGAGAGTGACCGTCAAGGTCAGAGGGGGCCTTTTTCAGGAGACGGCACTTGGGTTGAGCTGGGAGACCAGAGAGCAGCCAGGGGAAGCTCCATGGAGAGTTCCATGCAGACGGAGGAGCAGGGCCAGAGCCCTGGGAGAATGGGCTCAGGGTGTTTAGGAACAGAGACCAAGCACTGGTGGATGCATGTGATGAAGGCTAAGGAAAGCTGGAGAGCTGGGGTCCAGGCTGCGAGCAGGAGGAATACAGGCTCTGATAATTTGGGTACTTGAATCTTGCTATCTTGCCAGTAAATATGTTTCTTGTTTTTGTGTTTTCTTTTGGAGACAAAAGTCTCGCACTATCGCCCAGGCTGGAGTGCAGTGGCGCGATCTCAGCTTGCTTTGCAACCTCTGCCTCCCAGTTTCAAGGGATCCTCCTGCCTGAGCCTCCGAGTAGCTGGGATTACAGGCGCACGCCACCTGGCTAGCCTGTAAGCCACCAAGCCTGGCTAATTTTTTGTGTTTTTAGTAGAGACAGAGTTTCACGACGTTGGCCCAGCTAGTCTCAAACTCCTGACCTCAAGTGATCTGCCAGCCTCGGCCTCCCAAAGTGCTGGGATTACAGGTGTAAGCCACTGCACCTGGCATGTTTCTTGTTCTTGTTATCAGGAAGTGGCCTTTAGAAAGCTTTGTCTGGTGGTGAATTATGACAGCTGATTTGCCCTGGATATTGGTCTTGCACTGAATGCGCCAAACACTGATCATGGCTCTAAAAGGGCCTTTGCAGGATCACGTGGACTTGGGCACTTATCTGCGTACTTGAATTATGGATGTTTTTTCCTTCCCTTACAGGGAAGACCACTGGGATCCCCATCCATGTCTTTGGCACGGAGACTCACATGACGGCCATTGTGGGCATGGCCCTGGGCCACCGGCCCATCCCCAACCAGCCACCCACAGCGGCCCACACTGCAAACTTTCTCCTCAACGCCAGCGGGAGCACATCGGTAGGTGCCAGCCTCCCCCAACCTTATGGGAATGAACCATCTCATCTTTTCCACTAGAATACAGTCCTCCTTCTCTGTTGCCTGGGGGCATAGAGGAAATACAGCAGGAGTTAGTGCATGGTTGGTTTTTGGCTCTCTGCCAATTTTTTTCCTGCTCTGATCAAAGTAGTATAATGGAAGGACCAAGGATTTTAAAATTGCAACCAAGTTCAAATTGTGGCCGGGCATGGTGGCTCACGCCTGTAATCCCAGCACTTTGGGAGGCCGAGGCTGGTGGATCACCTAAGGTTAGGAGTTCGAGACCAGCCTGGCCAACATGGTGAAACCGCGTCTCTACTAAAAATACAAAAATTAGCCGGATATGGTGGTACATGTCTGTAATCCCAGTTACTCGGGAGGCTCAGGCATGAGAATCGTTTGAACCCGGGAGGCAGAGGTTGCAGTGAGCTGTGATGGCGCCATTGCACTCCAGCTCTGGGCAACAGAGCGAGAATTAATCTGAAAAAGAAAAGAAAAGAAAAACTTAAAAATTGTTACTCTCTTACTTTTTGCTGAGAGAGCAACCTTAGCCAGTATTTTGTCCACTCAGGGCCTCAGTTTGCTCATCTGTAACATGGGATAATATTAATTCGTATCTTAGAGGATTGTTAGTACTTTTGGAAGCAGCTTATAAAGAGCATTGCCGTGCATAATTTTTATTAGTTTTCTTTGGGGTCTTTGAGGACCAGTGACTTTTTTCCCAGCTGTGACTCTTACCTCTTACTCTCCTTGTCTCACCCCAGACGCCAGCCCCCAGCAGGACAGCATCTTTTTCTGAGTCCAGGGCCGATGAGGTGGCGCCTGCAAAGAAGGCCAAGCCTGCCATGCCACAAGGTAACTCCCTGAGGCTTCAGGCATGTTCCAGGGAGTGGCCTTTCGGTACCCTCTGTATCTCTCTCCCCTTTCCCTTTCCTGCCTGGGCTGGCAGAGGTGGATGAAAAGTGGTTTGGGTTTTGCAATGGGAGTGTGCCTGGGACGCGAGGATGGTATGACTTGAGCCTCCCCTGTGGGCGCTCCTGAGGCGGAGGACCCATGCTGTGCCTGGTCACCTCCATTCCCCCTATTCTCTTCTACCCCTGTGCTTCTTATGGGGGTGTGAACTGGGCAGGGAGGCTGTGGAGGAGATAGGGTTACAGAAATTCCAGGAAGTGGAAAATTCTCTGAGACTCTTCTCCCAAGTGGAGGGCAGACGCCGGGACCCCAGGATGACAGAGCCAGCTCCTACAACAGCAGTTCCCAGCCCACCCCCACCATCCTGGGGCCCTAACAGACATTCCCTCCTCTGAATCCCCAGCAAGAAACACCCTCGCCTGTCAGCCCATCTGTATTTCAACTAATTTTTCTCTCCATGTAGATGTGATTCCTGCCGGCCAGCCCTTGCAGCCAGCTCTACATAAGTGGTGTTAGTTACCCCTGGGCTGGTACACCTGTGCAGCCTCTTCCTGGGACACACTTTGCTTACGGCATTTTGGGAAATAGTGACACTGTCCCAAATCAGCATCTTTATCCACAGCACAGGTCAACCCCATGCTGGCCGATCATCTCATAGTGTTTCGTGGAGACAAAAAGGGATTGGCATTAAGAGGGTGGGACCGTGCCAGCTGGAGAACCCAGAGTTCAAGTCATCCAGCTGTCCCTGCAGAGGGCCTGGGGGAGGCGCTGGTGTTGAGCACACCTGCCCAGCCTTCGTCCTCCTCCTACCCACTCTCTGCCCCTTTGGTCTTTGCTCTTTCTTGCTTCCATTCTGCTTATCGGTGCTTTCACCTCTTCTGCTGGCCTTACTCCGTTGTCCATTGCAGAACAGGAGAGGGATGGTGAGGGCTTTAACCCTGAAAGGCTTGTCCATGGGACCCTTCCCTATTCCCACCCTCTCCCTCCAAAGCCTCCAGCCATCAGTGGGTCACTCAGTTGCCTTGGTCATTTTCTTTGACAGATTCAGTCCCAAGTCCAAGATCCCTGCAAGGTAGGATGCCCCCACCCTGCCCCCACTCCGCGTGTGGCTTTGTTAGCGGGTGACAGTTTTACTGTGTGCTCTGTTTCCCCTCCCCTGGTGGGTTGCAGTGTCGTCTGGTCTATTTTCTGTCCCTGCCTTGGTGTGGCCTGACCCCAAGTCCTAAGTCTTCGCTCTTCCTCCCCTCCTATCCCTGCTCAGTACACGTCCCACTCAGCACTCTCCTCACTGTGTGGCTGTTTCTGGCTCCAGACTTGGGAGGGGGTAGAAACTTTGGAAGGAGCAAGAGCCAGACCCACAGCCCTGGAGAGTGGAGTGGTGTCAAGGAGAGAGTGTCGCCTGGGAAGGAGGGAGCCATCCAACTGAATGGGGAGTGGCAGACAGCCGTGGGCATCTGTCACTGCTGGGTGCAGAAGGGGAGCCACAGGTCACCCCTGCTTCTCATTTACATCTCCTGATGTCATTTTCTCACCTTTTCTGCCTCAGCTTCACCACTGCCAGCTTCATCCTCAGGCTCCAGGGACCAGTTTATCTTTTTCTGGGGGTTGTGGAGGAACAAGAGAGGTGGAGAAGGAGGTAGACAGAAGCGCAGAAGGGTGTGCAGCGGATCTAGAGACTGGGTAATTGGAAGGGGTATGAACATTGTCTGGCGTATGAGGTCACATTTTATAGTGGGCACTTCTGTGCATGTGCATTCACCCACTGGCCTAGCTGAGTAGATTAATTGGTTCATAGCATCAGAGCTTCCATTTAACTTTGACATTCACAGCCGTGGAGGCAGGGAAGTCTTTGTTGTCCCCTTGCTAAGGGATGGGGGAGGAGTAATTGGCAGAGTTGATAACCAGCTGGAAAGGCCCGGAATGCAGCCCTCTGACCACCTGGCTTTAATCCTGATGTTTTTGTCTCTGGAAAAAGTTAAGAGCAGAGTTAGCCCAGTGTGGAAAGAACAGGGACCAGCCCTGGTTCTCCAGGAGCTCTCTGTGCTCTGAAGGGGAGGAAGGTTATGAGGAGGGGGCTTATCCTTGTTACTTTCTGGAGTGTGAGAAATAAAAGGAGAGTGCGTCAGGGAGGGAGAGCAGATGATGGCTGAGCGAGCCCTCCCCTCAGTGAGGCCAGAGGAGGCCTGGTGTAGGCGGCATAGCCCCCGGCGCAGAGGTTCTCTTGGGCCTCTCTGCTGCTGGTAAGCTGAGGATACATACACCCTTCAGCTTTGGTTTCTCTGTGCTTGAGGAAGGGCCACTTCACCTCCGCCGTTTCCTGCTGGAGATGCTGGTAGGTTTGTAGATTCCAGGCTTTGTCTTGATTTCTGTAGCTGGCAGGGTAGATAGATCAGAGGCATGTGCACGTGTGTCACCTGTCGGGAGTGACATGATGTAGGCTTCCCCTGAGGATGGTGGGTCATGAACTCACACTTATATTCTCCCTCCTCACTTTCACAGTTGAGCTGCATTTTAAGTGATTATGTAATCCTGGCTCTGATGCTGGATGACCTCGGACCTCAGTCATTTGGCATCTCTGGGCTTCAGTTTCCTGGGACTGGGAAGTGGGGGAACTGGATTAGGTGGCTTCCCTTGTTCTGTGATCTCATGTCTCAGCAGAACCCAGGTGGGTCTAGGTGACAGTAAATTCCAGGTATTTGCAACATCAGGAAACTTCTGCCATGAGAAGCTTAAGGCTGTGATGGGAGGCAGGCCTGTACAGGGATTTAATGAGACCATGAACTTGGTTAGCCAAGCCTGCTCTAGTACAGTAGGTTGATTAATACCAGATGCCACTGGGCTAGATGCATCATTCTCCCTAGGGGAGCTCAGAAACTCCCTGAGGGCTGCTTTCCTCCTCTAGGACTTGCAGGGACCCAGAGGGGAAGGTCAGCTGCCTGAAGTGTGGTAAAAGTCCTTTGCCTTTACGCTAAGGACTGCACTTTTTTTTTTTTTAATATACTTGCTGCATTAAAATCTTCTTTCTAAAATTTTTGTGAGTACATAGTGGGGGTGCATGAGATATTTTGGTACAGGCGTGCAATGCGTAATAATCACATCATGGAAGGTGTTTTGTTGTTTTTTTTTTTTTCGAGGTGGGGTCTCACTATACTGCAGAGGCTGGTTTCGAATTCCTGGGCTCAAGTGATCCTCCCACCTCAGTCTCCTAAGTAGCTAGGATTCAAGCATGCACCACTAGACCCACCTATAGAACTGTACTTCTGCCAGCTCCTTTTGTTCCCTTACCTTTTGTTTTGTTTTGTTTTGTTTTGTTTTTTTGAGACAGGGTCTCACTCTGTGGCCCAAGCTGGAGTGCAGTGGTGCGATCTTGGCTCACTACAACCTCCGCCTCCTTGGTTCAAGTGATTGTGTGTTGGTTTCCCAAGAAGCTGGGATTACAGGCACATGCCACCACACAAATTTTTTTTTTGTTTTTGAGATGGAGTCCCGGGCTGGAGTGCAGTGGCGCGATCTCAGCTCGCGGCAACCTTTGCCTTCCGGGTTCAAGCGATTCTCCCTGCCTCAGCCTGGGATTACAGGTGCCCACCACTACATCCAGCTAATTTTTGTATTTTTATTAGAGACAGGGTTTCACCATGTTGGCCAGGCTGGTCTTGAACTCTTGAGCTCAAGTGATCTACCGGTGTCAGCCTCCCAAAGTGCTGGAATTACAGGCGTGAGCCACTGCACCTGGCCTGCACCTTACCTCTTAAGTGCCCACTGGAGGGTCTGTCCAAGAGCACTGTCCTGAGCAGGAAAGAGCCACCTGGTAGAAGGGAGCAGGACAGGAAAAACAGGAGGGCAGGTTGAGGGCACTGGCCCTGTGTAACTAGCTTGCTGCTCCTGCCTTGTGCAGAGCCCTGGCGGGAACCTCAGTTAGCGATAAGGCTGCTGTGTCCTCAGCCCCGGCTGCAGCAAACCTCTTCACTGGACCTACACTGACCTAGAATTAATGCTGATTCAAACCCTAACTGAAGCTGGTTTTATGTCCAGATTTACAGGGTGATAAGCATTGTTGGGACATCGTTTGTAAGTCCTGAGCCCACCGAAATTGGGAGAGCTAAACATTTTTTTCCAATTACTTTAAAAATAATTTGTCAGGACCTCATTTGCATATAACCTGATGACACACCTTGCCTGGGAAATGAAGCAGGTCCTGTAGGAATTCTCCTGGGCATTTTTGACTGTGGGGCCCTTCTTTCTCTGTTCTTTGCAGAGCTACTTACCAGATAGGCAGGCCCTCTTAGCTTGATTTGCTCTTTCTGCCACCTTCTTCCAGAAAAATCGAGGCACCTCCTCCCCAAGTTTTCAGAATTCTGTCCTCTTGACATTCCTTTACGGTTGTGATGTCCACATCACCCTGTGGACATGGGGCGTGGAGGGGTCTGGCAGGCAGCCCTGGCCCCTGCAGGTCTCCGGGGGGTATGTGTTCTGGGTGCACTCTCTGTGTCTGCCCACCAGGAAAGAGCACCACCCTCTTCAGCTGCCACACCAAGGCCATTGTGTGGGGCATGCAGACCCGGGCCGTGCAAGGCATGCTGGACTTTGACTATGTCTGTTCCCGAGATGAGCCCTCGGTGGCTGCCATGGTCTACCCTTTCACGTGAGTTACCCCATGGTGGGAAGTATCTCCTTCCTCTGCTAAGACAAAGCTTGGGGCTGGGCACAGTGGCTCATGCCTGTAATCCTAGCACTTTGAGAGGTTGAAGTGGGAGAATTGCTTGAGCCCAGGAGTTTGAGACCAGCCCTTGGCAACATAGGGAGACCCCCATCTCTATAGATAATTTAAAAATTAGCCGGGTGTGGTGGTGTGCACCTGTAGTCCCAGCTACTTGGGAGGTTGAGGCAGGAGGATTGCCTGAGCCTTGGAGGTTGAGGTTGCAGTGAACTCTGATTATGCCACTGCACTCCAGCCTGGGTGACAGAGCAAGACCCTGTCTCCAAAAAAAAAAAAAAAAGGCAGGGCTTGGGGAGTCAGCGAGCTCATTCCCTTTGCTGGGGAAGGCTTTGCCCATCCTAGAGACAGGGGCGTCAGTATTCCTTTGTCCCTTAGATGAAAATTCTTTGAGGGCAGAGACCATGCCTTTTCTACCTTCTGGGTGAAATTCCTCCCCTCAGCTTCCCCTTCCCCAGTCCTGATAGGTTAAGGATGTCCTAATTCTTTTACTTTCTCACAGTGGGGACCACAAGCAGAAGTTTTACTGGGGGCACAAGGAGATCCTGATCCCTGTCTTCAAGAACATGGCTGATGCCATGAGGAAGCACCCAGAAGTAGATGTGCTTATCAACTTTGCCTCTCTCCGCTCTGCCTATGACAGCACCATGGAGACCATGAACTATGCGCAGGTAGATCACTGGGCAGGGGGTGGGGGTGGGGACATGAACTATGCGCAGGTAGATCACTGGGCTCTGGGGGGTGGGGGTGGGGAACATGAACTATGCGCAGGTAGATCACTGGGCTCTGGGGGGCGGGGGGTGGGGACCATGAACTATGTGCAGGTAGATCACTGGGTGGGCTCTGGGGGGGGGGGTGGGGACATGAACTATGCACAGGTAGATCACTGGGTGGGCTCTGGGGGGTGGGGGTGGGGACATGAACTATGCGCAGGTAGATCACTGGGCTGGGGGGGTGTGGAGGGTGGAGACCATGAACTATGCGCAGGTAGATCACTGGGTGGGCTCTGGGGGGTGGGGGTGGGGACATGAACTATGTGCAGGTAGATCACTGGGCTCTGGGGGGTGGAGGGTGGAGACCATGAACTATGTGCAGGTAGATCACTGGGTGGGCTCTGGGGGGCGGGGGTGGGGACATGAACTATGCGCAGGTAGATCACTGGGTGGGCTCTGGGGGGTGGGGGGTGGGGACATGAACTATGCGCAGGTAGATCACTGGGTGGGCTCTGGGGGGTGGGGGTGGAGACCATGAACTACTATGCGCAGGTAGATCACTGGGCTCTGGGGGGCGGGGCGTGGGGACCATGAACTATGCGCAGGTAGAGCACTGGGTGGGCTCTGGGGGGTGGGGGTGGGGACCATGAACTATGCGCAGGTAGATCACTGGGTGGGCTCTGGGGGGGGGGGGGTGGGGACCATGAACTATGCGCAGGTAGATCACTGGGTGGGCTCTGGGGGGTGGGGGTGGAGACCATGAACTATGCGCAGGTAGATCACTGGGTGGGCTCTGGGGGGTGGGGGTGGAGACCATGAACTATGCGCAGGTAGATCACTGGGTGGGCTCTGGGGGGTGGGGGGGGGGGACATGAACTATGTGCAGGTAGATCACTGGGCTCTGGGGGGTGGAGGGTGGAGACCATGAACTATGTGCAGGTAGATCACTGGGTGGGCTCTGGGGGGTGGGGTTGGGGACATGAACTATGTGCAGGTAGATCACTGGGTGGGCTCTGGGGGGCGGGGGGTGGGGACATGAACTATGCACAGGTAGATCACTGGGCCCTCGGGGGTGGAGGGTGGGGAAGCAGGAACGGCTCCTGTATGATGTCCTGTCACTGCTGCCTGGGACAAAGGGCTGGAGATTTGGGAGTAGCCAGTGGTTTGGGTAGAAATGGTTGGAGACACGTGATCTTCAGAAGTCAGAATAGTGACCCAGGGCAGGTCAGTCTGGGCAGAGGCTGCTTACCTGGGCTTACAAAGAGGCTGCTCAGGCCTGGGACAGTGGCTCATGCCTGTAATCCTAGGACTTCGGAAGGCAGAGGCAGCAAGATTGCTTGAAGCCAAGAGCTCAAGACCAGCCTAAGCAATAAAGCGAGACCCATTCTCTACAGAAAGTTTAAAAATTAGTCCAGCCAGGCATGGTGACTCACACCTGTTAGTCCCAGCTACTCAGGAGGCTGAGGCAGGAGGATCGATTTATCACCCGGGAGTTCAATACTGCAGTTACCTATGATCATTCCATGGCACTCCAGGCTGAGTGGCAAAGCAAGACCCTGTCTTTAAAAACATTAAATAAAGTAAAATAAAATATACGCTGGGCATGGTGGCTTGTGCCTGTTATTCCAGCACTTTGGGAGGTCAAGGCAAGAAGACTGCTTGAGCCCAGGAGGCCAGTAAAGCAAGACCCTGTCCCTACAAAAAAAGAAAAAAAAAAAATTAGCTGGACATGGTGGCATGTGCTGGCTGAGGCAGGATGATCACTTGAGCCCGGGAGGTCAAGGCTGCAGTGAGTTGTGATCACACCACTGCACTTCAGCCTAGGCAACAGAGTGAGACTCTAAATAAATAAATAAATAAATAAATAAATAAATAAATGTTAAATATATAAATGAGGCGGCTCAGGCTCCACCCCACCCCCACTATATCCTCTCTGTGCTATCCATAACTGGCTTGAAAACCAGGATTGACTGGATGCCGTGGCTTGTGTTTGTTGGGAGGCAGTGGTGGGGGGATTGTTTGAGGCTAGGGGTTCGAGACCAACTTGAACAACACAGCAAGACCTTGTCTCTACTTAAAAAAGGATTAGCCAGGCATGGTGGCACTCACTGGTCCCAGTTACTAGGGAGGCTAAGGTAGGAGGATCGCTTGAGCTCAGGAGGTTGAGGCTGCAGCATGCTGTGATCATGCCATTGCACTCCACCCTGGGCAGCAGAGCAAGATCCAGATCTTATCTCAAAAACAAAAAAACAAATCAGGATTAAAGCACTTTATTTTATTTATTTATTTATTTTTTGAGACAGGGCCTTACTCTGTCACACAGCCTCCGCCTCCCAGGCTTGAGTGATTGTCGTGCCTCAGCCTCCCTAGTAGCTGGGATTACAGGCACACATGCCACCACACCTGGCTTTTTTTTTTTGTAGAGATGGGGTTCCACCATGTTGGCCAGACTGGTCTTGAACTTCTGGCCTCAAGTGATCCACTCACCTTGGCCTCCCAAAGTGCTGGGATTACAGGAGTGAGCCACTGCACCCGGCCTATTTTAATTAATTAATTTTTTTTTTAATCTGTCAGCTTCCTAAGCCAGAGGAGGCCCAGAGAGACTCCAACATTTCATGATAAAAATATTATATATTTATTATAGAACAGCTTCAGAATACTGATGAATATTGTTTTGTTGAAAATAAATACTTAGGCCGGGCGCGGTGGCTCAAGCCTGTAATCCCAGCACTTTGGGAGGCCGAGGCGGGCGGATCACAAGGTCAGGAGATCGAGACCACAGTGAAACCCCGTCTCTACTAAAAAATACAAAAAATTAGCCGGGCGCCGTGGCGGGCGCCTGTAGTCCCAGCTACTCAGGAGGCTGAGGCAGGAGAATGGCGGGAACCCGGGAGGCGGAGCTTGCAGTGAGCCGAGATCGCGCCACTGCACTCCAGCCTGGGCAACAGCGTGAGACTCCGTCTCAAAAAAAAAAAAAAAAAAAAAAAAGAAAATAAATACTTGAGGTCCCATTTCAGAAAAACATGACTGCTACTATGAGAGTGTGTCCTTATCTACACCTTTTTCTAGATTTGAACAAAGGGAATAATACTGTATGCCACTCATATAATCTGCTTTCTTCAGTTGCTCTTTCCACATCAATAAGCATTTATTAGCAGCATCACTTTTGCTTTTGCAAATCTTGCGATGGGCAATCTCGGATTAACATTTGCCTGTATCTTTAATTATTCCCTAAGCATAAATTTCTAGAAGTTGAACTATTGCATCAGAAGGTGCAGGTTTGAGGCTGGGTGCGGTGGCTCACACCTGGAATCCCAGGACTTTGGGAGGCCAAGGTGGGTGGATCATTTGAGGTCAGGAGTTCGAGACCAGCCTAGCCACTGCCTCTACTAAAAATAAAACAGCCAGGTATGGTGGTGGGCACCTGTATTGCCAGCTACTTGGGAGGCTGAGGCAGGAGAATGACTTGAATCCGGGAGGTGGAAGTTGCAGTGAGCCAAGGTGCTATTGTACTCCAGCCTGGGCAACAAGAGTGAGACTCCATCTCAAAAAAAATAAAATAAAATTAGGATATTGATTATTTTGTTGAAAATTATCACCTGATCCCAGACTGGCTTATTTGAGTTTATGACCAGAGAACATAAAATTGTTTTGATATCTAGAGGAAGTGAAAAAGAAAACACATTTGTTGAAATGGAGTCTCTCTCCGTCACCCAAGCTAGAGTGAGTACAGTGGCAAGATCTTGGTTCACTGCAACCTCCACCTCCCGGGTTCCAGCAATTCTTCTGTCTCAGCCTCCCAAGTAGCTGATACTACAGGCGCCTGCCACCATGCCTGGCTAATTTTTGTATTTTCAATAGAGATGGGGTTTCACCTTTTTGGTCAGGCTGGTCTCGAACTCCAGCCTCAGGTGATCCACCCGCCTCGGCCTCCCAAAGTGTTGGGATTATAGGTGTGAGCCACCGCGCCCGGCTGCTACTTCTTTAGTCTAGGGCAGAGGTTGGCAAACTGCAGCCCAAGGCAAAACCTAGCACATCACCTAGTTTTAGGGTTGTTTTTTGTTTGTTTTTTGAGATGGAATTTTGCTCTTGTTGCCCAGGCTGGAGTGCAGTGGTGCGATCTCGGCTCATCGCAACCTCTGCCTCCCAGGTTCAAGCGATTCTCCTGCCTCAGCCTCCTGAGTAGCTGGGATTACAGGCATGCACCACTATGCCCAGCTAATGGCTCTCCCTGTGTTGCCCAGGCTGGCCTTGAACTGTTGGGCTCAAGGAATCCACCTGCCTTAGACTCCCAAAGAGCTGGGATTACAGGCATGAGCCACTCCACCTGGCCCCTACAATACTATCTTGACCCTTTATAGAAGTTCGCTGGCCCTGGTTTAGAGCCAAAGAGAGATGATTCCTGGATCCGTCCCATTCCCCTCCCACCCCGTCTCTGGGCTGAGTGTAGAAGCAGCTCATTTCTCTTAAACGCTGACCCTGTCCTATGGGGATGGTGACAAGACTCGGAGGGTACCATGGGGAGAAGCCTTAGATAGCTGCTTTATGAGCAGGCACAGGAGCAGGTAGACAACAGGAGGGTGTGAGCTTTTGGGTGAGAGTGAACGTAGCTGCTATGACTGTAGCAGGGATTCCGAAATATCTGCCTCTGTTGGGTGGATCACTGCGGCGTTAGCTAGTGGAGATCAGTTTCAGCTATCCACCACCTGTGTTTTCAGGAGATGGTTAGAGTGATCAGGAGCAGAGGCCTGTGGGAAGAATGAGATGCATTTTGGTTTTGTTTTTTTGTTTTGTTTTGTTTTTGAGATGGAGTCTCGCTCTATTGCCCAGGCTGGAGTGCAGTGGTGCCATCTCAGCTCACTGCAACCTCCACCTCCTGGGCTCAAGTGATTCTCCTGCCTCAGCCTCCCTAGTAGTTGGGATTACAGGCGCACACCACCATGCCCAGCTAATTTTTGTATTTTTAGTAGAGATGGGGTTTTGCCATGTTGGCCAGGCTGGTCTTGAACTCCTGACCTTAGAAGATCCACCCTCCTTGGTCTCCCAAAGTGCTGGGATTACAAGCATGAGCCACTGCGCCCAGCTGACATGCATATTGTTAACATTACTTTGTTCTTGGACCCTGGAAGGGGACATGGGGAATGGGCCCTTGAACGGTGCTGTCTTGTTGCCCTTTCTGAGGCAGAAAGTTAACGGGAAGGGACTCTTGTCATGCTCTAGATCCGGACCATCGCCATCATAGCCGAAGGCATCCCTGAGGCCCTCACGAGAAAGCTGATCAAGAAGGCGGACCAGAAGGGAGTGACCATCATCGGACCTGCCACTGTGAGCTTCCTGTCCGGAAAGCCTTTTACGTTCGATGCTATCTTATGAAGTTCAGTGCCCTTAGGAAGTTTACTTTTTGACTCTTCTATCTCCCTCCTTGAGAGGGTTCCGGAAGTATTTGTTGAAAATCAGTCTGTCCATTTTTAGCTTTTTTTTTTGAGACAGAGTCTCCCTGCAACGCCTAGGCTGGAGTGCAATGGCGCGATCTTGGCTCACTGCAACCTCTGCTTCCGGGTTCAAGTGATTCTCCTGCCTCACCCTCCCAAGTAGCTGAGATTACAGGCACCCGCCACCATGCCCAGCTAATTTTTGTATTTTTAGTAGAGACGGGGTTTCACCATGTTGGTCAGGCTGGTCTCAAACTCCTGACGTCGGGTGATCCACCCACCTCAGCCTCCCAAAGTGCTGGAATTACCGGTGTGAGCCAACGCGCCTGGCCCATTTTTAGTTTTTGTTTTGGTTTTTTTTTTTTTTGAGATGGAGTCTCATTCTGTTGCCCAGGCTGGAGTGCAGTGGCATGATCTTAGCTCACTGCAACCTCTGCCTCCTGGGTATTTTTTTAAAGGACTCTCTCCCTAGTCCATATCACCTTTATGGTTTCAAGGAGCTAATGAGTAATTTTTTAGTATTTGTCTACCTTCATACAACCATAGCATAGTCTTTGCTAAACCAAAGAATAAACTGCCGGCCGGGCGCGGTGGCTCAAGCCTGTAATCCCAGCACTTTGGGAGGCCGAGACGGGCAGATCACGAGGTCAGGATATCGAGACCATCCTGGCTAACACAGGGAAACCCCGTCTCTACTAAAAAATACAAAAAACTAGCCGGGCGAGGTGGCGGGCGCCTGTAGTCCCAGCTACTCGGGAGGCTGAGACAGGAGAATGGCGTAAACCCGGGAGGCGGAGCTTGCAGTGAGCCGAGATCGCGCCACTGCACTCCAGCCTGGGTGACAGAGCCAGACTCCGTCTCAAAAAAAAAAAAAGAATAAACTGCCTGGTGGCCCAAAGTCTTCATATAAGAAGAAATTATTCTTTTTTGGAGGGTAGGGGGGCACAGAGTCTCACTCTGTTACCCAGGCTAGAGTGCAGTGGTGCAATCTTGGCTCACTGCAACTTCCACCTCCTGGGTTCAAGCAATTCCCCTACCTCAGCCTCCCGAGTAGCTGGGACTACAGGCGGCTGCCACCATGCCCGGCTAATTTTTGTATTTTTAGTAGAGGCGGGGTTTCACTGTGTTGGCCAGGCTGGTGGCCTCAAATGATCCACCCGCCTCGGCCTCCCAAAGTCCTGGAGTTACAGGCGTGAGCCACCGTGCTTGGCCTTTGTTTTTTGTTTGTTTGTTTGTTTGTTTTGCCTTTGAGATGGAGTCTTGCTCTGTTACCTAGGTGGCCCAGGTAGTGCAGGAGTGCAGTGGCACAATCTTGGCTCACTACAGCCTCTGCCTCCTTGGTTCAAGAAATTCTCCTGCCTCAGCCTCCCGAGGAGCTGGGACTACAGGTGTGAACCACCACGCCTGGCTAATTTTTGTATTTTTAGTAGAGACAAGGTTTCACCATGTTAGCCAGGCTGGTCTCAAACTCCCAACCTCAGGTAATCTGCCCCCTTCAGCCTCCAAAAGTGTTGGGATTGCAGGCGTGAGCCACCATGCCTGGCTGAAATTGTTCTTTGAATTATGTTTTGTTTGTTTTTTTAAGAAGCAGGGTCTCACTGTGTTGCTGGAGTGCAGTGGCTTTTCACTGGTGCGGTTATAGCACACTTCAGCAGCCCTGAACTCCTAAGCTCGAGCAGTCTCCCTGCCTCAGCCTCCTGAGTAGCTTGGATTACGGAAATGTTCCTCTACACCTGGCTTATTTTTACTTTTTTTTTTTTTTTTTTTTTTTTGAGAAGGAGTCTGGCTCTGTGGCCCGGGCTGGAGTGCAGTGGCCGGATCTCAGCTCACTGCAAGCTCTGCCTTCCGGGTTTACGCCATTCTCCTGCCTCAGCCTCCCGAGTAGCTGGGAACACAGATGCCCGCCACCTCGCCCGGCTAGTTTTTTGTATTTTTTAGTAGAGACGGGGTTTCACCGTGTTAGCCAGGATGGTCTCGATCTCCTGACCTCGTGATCCGCCCGTCTCGGCCTCCCAAAGTGCTGGGATTACAGGCTTGAGCCACCGCGCCCGGCTTATTTTTACTTCTTACTGTATTAAAAAGTTGAAACTAGTATTTATTTCCAAAGAGCTGAGATTACAGGCCTGAGCCACTGTGCCGGGCTGAGTATATGTATCTGAACCTGAATTAGTGAGCCATGTTTTACAAAGAAGGCTGTCTTTTGTTCTGTATAATGTCTCTTGAGAGAAAGGAGACTTTCCTAAGCAGGAAACCCAATGGGCAAGTGTGATTCCTCTTCGTCATTCTCTCCCCAGCCTGGCCAGAGAGGCAGTAATGCAGGGGCTTTGTGATTCTTCGTGGTGAATCTGGAAGCCACCTTCCTCCCTGATTGTGGTTTCTGCCCCCACAGGTTGGAGGCATCAAGCCTGGGTGCTTTAAGATTGGGAACACGGGTGGGATGCTGGACAACATCCTGGCCTCCAAATTGTACCGCCCAGGCAGCGTGGCCTATGTCTCACGTTCTGGAGGCATGTCCAACGAGCTCAACAATATCATCTCTCGGACCACGGATGGCGTCTATGAGGGTGTGGCCATTGGTGGGGACAGGTAATCACCTGGGAAGCCAAGGAGGGGCTTCCCACATTGAGAGCGGCAGGCTAGGAGATGACGCTGTGTCCTGCAGGCTGCTCGCTGCCCCTGAGTTCCAGGCCCACAGGAATGCTGCTGAAGTCTAAACAATGGGGCATCACTGCTCTTGTCTCAGGACTGACAGAGCATGAAATCAGAAAGCACAGAACAGGGCAATGTGCAGCAGAGACGACTGGGCTTTGGGGATAATTTTGTTTGTTGTGATTGGCCACAGGGAGGCAGCAGAGTGCAGTGGTTAGGAGGGCCAGTTCTGAAATTGGATTGAAGAGGTTCAAATCCCATTTTCCCTCTTTTGTAGGGGGTGGGTGGCAGGGGCCATCCTGGGGGCCGGTTACTTAACCTCCCTAGACCTCCATCAAATGGGTAAATAATACCCCCCACCTCATGGGGTCACTGGAGGAATAAATGAGGTGTAGTACATGGAAGTGTCTGAGCCAGGGCCTGCTCTCAGCAGGTGCTCAGTGAGTTTTTATGGTAGTTAATACTAGTATCCTCATTATTTTTGTTAGTGGGAACACTGATCAGTAGGTCATGAATAGAGTATTATATCTTAGAGTGACGTCTGGCACTTAGTAAGTCCATAATAAATGTTAGCCATTATTGTTTATTATTCCTACTGTTACCACTGCTGTCAGGCTTAGAAACCAAAAGCTGTTGAGATAGAGTCACCTTGTCCGTCTGCCTGGCTTTACCACGTGATTTCCGATAGGATGCCTGGGTGAGGAAGAACTCTCACCAAGGTCTTTAGGGGTGTGGCCTGGGAATCCCCAGTCCTTGGGTACTGCCTGACCAAAGGCTCCGGGAATAAGTCTAGGAAATGCTACTTGTTTAGATTGTCTTCTTAGATTTATAATGATCATATCAAAAGACATGAAGAGGCCTAGAACAGTGGCTTATGCCTGTCATCCCAGCACTTTGGGAGGCTTAGGTAGGAGGATTGTTTCAGCCCAGAAATTCGAGACCAGCTGAGGCAACACAGTGAGACCCCCATCTCTACCAAAAAAAGTTAGCCAGATGTGGTGGTGTGTGCCAGTAGTGCCAGCTACTCTGGAGCCTGAGGCAGGAGGATTGCTTGAACCTGGGAGGCGGAGGTTGCAGTGCACCAAGATTGCACCACTACACTCAAGCCTGGGTGAAAGAGCAAGACTTCATCTCAAAAAGAAAGAAAATATGTGTTCTTAGATTTTTTTTTTTGAGACGATCAAAAAATTCAAGCGATCCTCCTGCCTCAGCCTCCCGAGTAGCTGGGACTGTACAAGCGCTCACCACCACACCTGGCTGATTTTTGTATTTTTAGTAGAGACGGGGTTTCACCATGTTGGCCAGGCTGGTCTGGAACTCCTGACCTCAGGTGATCTGCCCTCCTGGGCCTCCCAAAGTGCTGGAATTACAGGCGTGAGCCACTGCCCCTGGCCTTTTGTGGATGTGTTTTAAAACAACTGCACCAGGGTGTGCTCTCTCGGTCATCTCTTAGTGCTGAGTGAACCTCTCTGGGCTTATTTTGTGCTGTCTTTTCCTTTGCGAGTTAGATAGCTCCAACTCCTTCCCTCCTCTTTCTTCCCTTCTGCTCCATTTGCTACCTTCCCCCTCCTACCCTTCTCCATTATTGCTGGGGCATCTCTGGACCCTTACCGGCCATCCACACCCCCCTAAAATCCAGTGTTCCCGGTACAAGTGTGCTTCCTAACCCTGTACACGCTTTCCCATGCCTCCTCCTGATCCTGTATCCTGATACTCCCTGCCCTCAACAGGTATCCAGGCTCCACATTCATGGATCATGTGTTACGCTATCAGGACACTCCAGGAGTCAAAATGATTGTGGTTCTTGGAGAGGTGAGTTACTTCAAAAAATATATATATATATATGATTTTAAAACTGTAATGCATAATCTCAGTTTTCAAAAAATTTAAACATTTTGGTTACATGTAACTTAAAGGGACAGTCTCTGGTAATCCCACCCTCTAGATGCTGGGGCCCTCGAAGTTGTCACTATTAGTACTGCCATTTATGTTTCAGAGAAAGGAGTTCTTACCTCCCAGTTTAGCACCAGTAAGAGAGAAGCTCTGCTCTGGCTGGCCGTGGTCTCTACGTGGTGGGCAGTGGAAAGCTGGAGTAAAAAGTGCATTTTTTTGCCCAGGTATGGTGGCTAACACCTGTAATCCTTCCAGCACTTTGGAAGGCTGAGACAGGTGGGTCACTTGATCAGGAATTCTAGACCATCCTGGCCTACATGGTGAAAACCCATCTCTACTAAAAATATAAAAATTAACCAGGCGTAGTGGTACGCACTTGTAATCCCAGCCACTCGGGAGGCTGAGGTGGGAGAATCACTTGAACCCAGGAGGTAGAGGTTGCAGTGAACAGAGATCACACCACTGCCCTCCAGCCTGGGAGACAGAGCAAGACTCTGGGAAAAACAAAAACAAAAACCGCTTTTTAAAAAATTTGATGACTTTTGGATAGAACAGTTAAAAAAAATTTTCTAAATACTGAAAAATGTGGGAGTCCCATAACTCCATCCCTTGTTTGCACCTCTGAAGGCAGGTCTAATCCTAAATCATGTTATATCTCTAGATCAGGAAGGGGGAGTCCCAGAGATTCCTCTAGGAGACCTGCTGTTTGTTCCTTTAGAAATCCTCCTTGTATCCAGGCTGAAACTAAACTCCTTTTATTTGGCCAAAGCCCATGTCCCTCCATTTTCTATCCAGTTTTTACGTCAGGATGGGCTCCACTAACTTGGCTTTTTCTCATTCCCCATTCCTTGGCAGATTGGGGGCACTGAGGAATATAAGATTTGCCGGGGCATCAAGGAGGGCCGCCTCACCAAGCCCATCGTCTGCTGGTGCATTGGGACCTGTGCCACCATGTTCTCCTCTGAGGTATGGCTGGGACGGGTCACTCCGGGGCTAGGAGTGGGGATTGCAAGGGGGCATTTGAAGTGAACCATGTAGTCATCTTATTAAGCAGCTAGTTCCTTCAAGAAACGTTTGTTACTTGCTTGGTTACTGCAAAAGTCCAGCCAGGGCCCTGCTCTCATCCAGTTGGAGGAAACCAATTTATAAGCAGATTAAAGTCAGAATCAGGCTCTGAGTCTCTGCTTGGTGTAGGTAGCAACCAGCTGTCTAGAGAAGTTGAGATGGCTTCCCTGAGAAGGTGATGTTTGAACTGTAGTTTAGGGGATGAGAAGGGCTTTGCTGATGGAAAGGAGGCTGAGGAGGGAGAAGGACACAGCCTGAGCTCAGCTGGGTGGGGCTTGGTGAAATGTTTTGTGTGGGGAGAGGTGGTAGAAGGAAAGGTTTGTTCTTCATGTGTTAAAATGATAAAATGTATGTGAAAGTGCCTGGCGGCACCTGATACTGTTGAGCATAAACACTCCTTAGGCTTCTGCTATCTGCTAAGCTTCTGAGCTATCTGTCTTCTGCTGGGGGATCATACACCAGACTTCAGCCCCTGTACTTCAGCTTAGAGAACCCTCTACCACCTTGAAGGTGGCCCACGTGATCATGATGATGAAATTGAAGGAAAAGCCGGGCATGGTGGCTCATGCCTGTAATCCCAGCACTTTGGGAAGCCGAGGTGGGAGGATCACCTGAGGTTGGGAGTTCGAAACCAACCTGACCAACATGGAGAAACCTCATCTCTACTAAAAATACAGAACAAGTCTGGCATGGTGGCACATGCCTGTAATCCCAGCTACTCAGGAGGCTGAGGCAAGAGAATCACTTGAACCCGGGAGTTGGAAGTTGCAGTGAGCTGAGATCGCGCCATTGTACTCCAGCCTGGGCTACAAGAGCAAAACTCCATCTCAAAAAGGAAACAACCACTCATCACCCAATTAGTTTATCAATAGTTGTTAAGCACCCTGTGAGTGTAGGGCCTTCTCTTAGTGCTGTGTCTATAAAAAGGTAAAGCCTTCAAGGCTTCCTGCAATCATGAGAATCCTTAACCCTAAAGTTTTCCTTCTGGTAAGCTATTGTCACTCTTCCTAGAATGCATGCTTTTCCCCTTCAGATTCCTGCCCACCTCAGAGTGGCAATATTTGTCCAGTTGTCAAGTGCATGTCTTCTTTGAATGAGTAATTCCACTTTTGCAGATTTACCCCATGGGTATACATGCAGAGTGTTTCAAAGTATGTGTACAAGAATACTCTGCAGTGTCATAACGGCAAAAACTGGAAACAACTTTTTTTTTTTTTTTTTTGAGACGAAATCTCACTCTGTCGCCCAGGCTAGAGTGCAGTGGTGCGATCTCAGCTCACTGCAACCTCTGCCTCCCTGGTTCAAGTGATTCCCCTGCTTCAGCCTCCCAAGTAGCTGGGATTACAGGTGCATGCCACCATGCCCAGCTAACTTTTGTATTTTTAGTAGAGACAGGGTTTCACCATGTTGGCCAGGCTGGTCTCGAACTCCTGACTTCAGGTGATCCACCTGCCTCGGCCTCCCAAAGTGCTGGGATTACAGCCGTGAGTTACCATGCCCAGCCGATTCTCTTTCTTCTTGAGTGCTCTCCCCCAACTCCATACTCACCCAACAACCAAAAATCAATCAGCCTCCCCCATTGTTTCTCCTGGCTTGCTTCGCATTACCAGCCCCTCCACCTTTCCACCCCACCTCCACATCCCCACCGTGATCAGGACACTTCTAAGAGGGCGAGCATCTCACATTTCAGTATCTGGCCAGCACTCATCGCCCCATGGGTGGGATGGGTCCTTGAATTATTTTAGGTTTTTTTTTTTTTGAGACCGAGTCTGGCTCTGTTGCCCAGGCTGTAGTGCAGTGGTGCAATCTGGCTCACTGCAAGCTCCGCCTCCCGGGTTCATGCCATTCTGCTGTCTCAGCCTCCGGAGTAGTTGGGACTACAAGCGCCCGCCACCATACTCAGCTAATTTTTTTGTATTCTTTTAGTAGAGATGGGGTTTCACCATGTTAGCCAGGATGGTCTCGATCTCCTGACCTCGTGAGCCACTGCACCTGGCCCTTTAGTTTTGTTTTTTAAATAATTCATCTCCCTTTTAGAAATTTTGGTTTTAGTTTTGAGAAATCCAGAGTTAAAGAAACTTAACTTCCTTAAACCCAGGGTTTCTGAACATAGAATTTCTTCTTTCCCACCCATCTGCGGATGCAGATTAAATCCTACAAAGAACGCATTGGGAACCCACGCTTTAAGGTGTCTTTCAACTGTTGCTTACAGAGCAGCAGTTCCTAACCTTTTCACCTTTTTGTTCTATTTGCATGGTGAAGAGCACAGGCTGAGGCCAGGTTGCCTAGGTTCAAGTGCTACCACATACTACCTGTGTGACCTGGGATAAATCACTTTACCCATCTATGCTCCCATTTCCTTTTTTATAGGAAACGATCATAGCTACTGAGATTGAATGAGTAAAACTCTTAGAAAAGTGCCTGAACATAGTGTTATGTAAACAGGTTAGATAGTACTATGATTACCCTCTGCACCCCATCCTAAGACAAGGCTTTGCATCAGATGTCTGTGTTAATTTCCTCCATCGCTTGGTTAAAGGCACAGTCACGCTGGGCGCGCTGGCTCACGCCTGTAATCCCAGCAGCTTGGGAGGCTGAGGCTGGTGGATCACCTGAGGTTAGGAGTTTGAGACCAGCCTGGCCAACATGGTGAAACCCCATCTCTACTAAAAATACAAAAATTAGCTGGGCATGGTGGCAGGCGCCTGTAATCCCAGCTACATGGGTGGCTGAGGCAGGAGAATCGCTGGAACCCAGGAGGCAGAGGTTGCAGTGAGCTGAAATCACGCCATTGCACTCCAGCCTGGGTGACAAGAGCAAGACTTCGTCTTAAAACAAAACAAAAGATAAGGGGAGGCCGGGCGCGGTGGCTCAAGCCTGTAATCCCAGCACTTTGGGAGGCCGAGACGGGCGGATCACGAGGTCAGGAGATCGAGACCATCCTGGCTAACACGGTGAAACCCCATCTCTACTAAAAAATACAAAAAAACTAGCCGGGCGAGGTGGCGGGCGCCTGTAGTCCCAGCTACTCGGGAGACTGAGGCAGGAGAATGGCGTGAACCCGGGAGGCGGAGCTTGCAGTGAGCTGAGATCCGGCCACTGCACTCCAGCCTGGGCGACAGAGCGAGACTCCGTCTCAAAAAAAAAAAAAAAAAAAAAAAAAGATAAGGGGAAAAAAAAAAAAAGGAAGATGATTCTGGGGTTGGGCTGCCAGCCTTTGTATCCTCACTTCCATGCACATTAGCTGTGTGACCCTGATAAAGCTTCTGAACTTCTCTGTACTTCAGTTTTCTCGTCTGTAAAATGGAAATCATCTATTGTACCTATTCAGTGACCTTGCCTGAGGCTTAAATGAAGTGATTCATGTAAAGTGTTTAGCACAGTGCCAGCCTATGACCAGTGCTGGCATTTCCCTGGGAATTTGTTGTTCACTCTTGGGGGATTAGCAGTAAAGCTACTTTCCTTTGCTTTCCAGGTCCAGTTTGGCCATGCTGGAGCTTGTGCCAACCAGGCTTCTGAAACTGCAGTAGCCAAGAACCAGGCTTTGAAGGAAGCAGGAGTGTTTGTGCCCCGGAGCTTTGATGAGCTTGGAGAGATCATCCAGTAAGTGGACCTTGGGGAGGATGGCGGCCTCCCCCTCCTTTCCAAATTCCTCCTGAGACAGCAGCCTCTCCCACACAGGGACATCCCATATTTCTGGTCCCTCTTGATGTCTAGCGCAGCTGTGTGGATGGTTCAAAATCCTCTTTCTCTTTGGCTTTCCTTTTGTTTTAGTTTGTGGAAGCAGTAGGTCTAGGCTGGTGTTAAAACGTGTTGAGTTTCTGAGCCTACCTATTTGGCTGGGAGGCGGCAGCCACAGATGAGAGCTCTGCATGAAAATGTTTAGAGAGTGTTACCTATGATCAATAAAGAGTTATTAGATACCCTCTGATCTCTTCCCATCTCTTAAACCTGTCTGGACTCCCAGCTCTGTCCTTCCTTGCCATCCAGAGACTGGGATGTGAGGTAGTAGGGAGCAGAGGGGCAGGTGCAGTCTTGGCTAGAACTTGTTTTCATTTAGTTCTCAGAATTCAGCAGGTAAGAGTAAACTAAAACCTACAGTGTTTGGGTTAGATAGAGCATTCTTGGGATGTCTTACAGAAGCCCAAAATAAGAAAATCCACGTGGATGTCTTTTTTTCCCTGCCTTCCAGGTCTGTGTACGAAGATCTTGTGGCCAATGGAGTCATTGTACCTGCCCAGGAGGTGCCGCCCCCAACCGTGCCCATGGACTACTCCTGGGCCAGGGTAGGTGCCTTGAATGTCCCTAACAGTGTGAACAAGAGAGATCTGTGGGTCTGTGGTGGTGGGTTTCTCATTGATTTGCCTCGAACTCTTGGAAACCAGGCCTTCTGTATTAGTCGGGGATCTCTTAGAGGGACAGAACTAATAGGATATATATATATAAAGGAGAGTTTATTAGGTATTAACTTACATGATCACAAGGTACCACAATAGGCTGTCTGTAAGCTGAGGAGCAAGGAGAGCCAGTCCGAGTCCCCACACTGAAGAACTTGGAGTCCAATGTTCGAGGGCAGGAAGCATCCAGCACAGGAGAAAGATGTAGTCTGGGAGCTAAGCCCATCTCTCTTTTTCTCATGTTTTTCTGGCTGCTTTATATTCGCTGGAAGCTGATTAGATTGTGCTCACCACATTAAGGGTGGATCTGCCTTCCCCAGCCCACTGACTCAAATGTTAATCTCTTTTGGCAACACCTACACAGACACACCCAGGATCAATACTTTGTATCCCTCAATTCAGTCAAGTTGACACTTTTGGAGGCCAAGGTGGGAGGATTGCTTGAGACCAGGAGTTGAAGGCTGAAGTTAGCCATGACTGTGCCACTGCACTCCATCCTGGGTTACAGAGTAAGACCCTGTCTCTAATTTAAAAAAAAAAAAAAAAAAAAAAAAAGTGCTGGGCGCAGTGGCTCATGCCTGTAATCCCACCACTTTGGGAGGCTGGGGTGGGTGGATCACCTGAGGTCAAGAATTCGAGACCAGCCTGGCCAACATGGTGAAATCCCATCTCTACTGAAAAAAATACAAAAATTAGCCAGGCGCAGTGATGGACTCCTGTAATCCCAGCTACTCGGGAGGCTGAGGCAGGAGAATTGCTTGAACCCGGGAGGCAGAGGTTGCAGTGAGCTGAGATAACACACCACTACACTCCAGCCTGGGCGACACAGCAAGACTCCATCTCAAAAAAAAAAAAAAAAAAAAAATATGAAGCAATGGACGGGGTCTCACGCCTGTAATCCCAGGACTTGGGGAGGCCGAGGTGGGAGAATTTCTTGAGCCCAAGAGTTTAAGACCAGCCTGGACAACATAGCAAGACCCTGTCTCTACAAAAAAAATTTTTTAATTAGCCAGGCGTGGCAGTGCGTGCCTTGTGGCCCCAGCTACTGGGAGGCAGAGGCGGGAGGATCGTTTGAGCCTAGCTAGGAGTTTGAGGCTGAAGTGAGCTATGATCGCACCAGTGTACTCCAGCCTGTGCAACAGAGAGACCCTGGTCCCCCTCCAGAAATGAAGCAATGGATATAAGCTGCTTAGGTTATTTTCTAGCCCAGCAAATGCTCAGAGAAGGATAGAGATAGTGCTGATAGTGCTGATGCCAAGTGGTACCATGGGTCCTCCTGTTTTCTGTGTCCAAAATGATTTAATGAAAGGGCTTTTGCACTTCTTTCTTGGGAAAACTTCGTCTGAGAGTTGTTGCTTTGCTGCCAGAGTTTAAGACATTCCTGGGGCACTTTGGTTCTGAGAGTACACACAGCGGGGCAGTTCTGGAAGAATCTGTGGTGGTCACCAGGGCCCTGCTTCCCTCTGCCCCATCTCTGCCCAGGAGCTTGGTTTGATCCGCAAACCTGCCTCATTCATGACCAGCATCTGTGATGAGCGAGGACAGGAGCTCATCTACGCGGGCATGCCCATCACGGAGGTCTTCAAGGAAGAGATGGGCATTGGCGGGGTCCTCGGCCTCCTCTGGTTCCAGAAAAGGTGAGCATGGAGGGCAGAAGATGACAGGGCCCTGCAGCTCGGAGTTAATGATTTTCCCCCAACAAAGGAGTGGGAGTGGACAGGCCTGGGGAGTGTGTCCAAGGTCAATCTTTGGGGCCACGGGTCAATTGAAAGGGCAGAGGAAGGACACTTAAGCTATGAGCCACTGCACCCGGCCAAATGCAGACCTCTTGACAGCAAGATAGAGGTTAGGCAGGAGAGAACTGGAAAATGTGGTGGCCTAAGGAGTGTGGGCCTCGTGACACTGCTGAACAGATAGAGAGTACCTTATGGGCCGGGCGCAGTGGCTCACGCCTGTCATCCCAATGCTTTGGGAGGCCGAGGTAGGTGGATCACCTGAGGTCAGGAGTTCAAGACCAGCCTGGCCAACATGGTGAAACCCTGTCTCTACTAAAAATACAAAAAATTAGCTGGGCATGGTGGTGCGCACCTGTAATCCCAGCTACTCAAGGAGGCTGAGGCAGGAGAATCACTTGAACCCAGGAGGTGTAGGTTGCAGTGAGCCAAGATCGCGCCATTGCACTCCAGCCTGGGCAACAAGAGCAAAAATACTCCATCTCGAAAAAAAAAGAAAAGAAAAAGAAAGTACCTTATGTTGTGTTCACCTTGCAAATTTCTTTCTCCCGTCAGCTTGAATGTTAGAAAAAATTGGTTTTCTCTGCAACTCCCAATCTTAGCCCTCCCATGGGACTGACGGCTGGGCAGGGGAGCCAGTGAGTATGTGATTCACAGAGGCCTGGCTTAAGGTGGTGCCGGGTAGAAGGCCAGGTCAATGTCTTGGGTTGTGTCATGCCCTCACCTGCAGAGAGATGGGTCTTGGTCCTGCTTTGGACCCTTCCTGGGAAAAGTTCATGGGTTATGACACCTGAGCAGGTCTCTTTCTGTCTGCTCCTGCCTCCCACCTCTCCGTACTTTGTTCCTGATTCTTAGTTGGGAGGTTGAATGCTACAGGAACCAGGCATGGGGCCTCTTACACTGTGAAGGGACAGGGTTCTCACCCCCTGTCTGTCTGGCACATGGAGCATAGCCACAAACACAGGTCAAATCCTGGTGCAGGCAACTCATGCTGAAAATCACTGACCAAAGAATAGATTTAAAACTCTGGTTTCAAACTCTATTTTACAAACAGTATTTGGGGCCGGGCATGGTGGCTCATGCCTGTATGTAATCCCAGCACTTTGGGAGGCCAAGGTGGGCAGATCACTTGAGGCCAGGAGTTCAAGACCAGCCTGGCCAACATAGCAAAATCTCGTCTCTACTAAAAATACAAAAATTAGACCGGTGTGGTGGTGCGTACCTGTAGTCCCAGCTTCTTGGGAGGCTGAGGCAGGCAAATTGCTTGAACCTAGGAGGTGGAGGTTGCAGTGAGCCAAGATTGTACTACTGCACTCCAGCCTGGGCGACAGAATGAGACTCTGTCTAAAGAAAAGAATCAGGAGGTTTTGCCTGAGAGTTGTGTGGTAGTATTAGACTTGGATTGGTAGTTACCCGTCTTGGATTTGAATGACTTGTTTAGGGAGATGGGAGAAAGTACGAGCGTGGTCTTGTCGACTCTCTCCCCGCTTTCATTCCCCCGGCTACCAGGTTGCCTAAGTACTCTTGCCAGTTCATTGAGATGTGTCTGATGGTAACAGCTGATCACGGGCCAGCCGTCTCAGGAGCCCACAACACCATCATTTGTGCGCGAGCTGGGAAAGACCTGGTCTCCAGCCTCACCTCGGGGCTGCTCACCATCGTAAGTACTGTCATCCTGGGAGGTGAACAGTGGGGACACTGGCCTCATGCTGCTTTGCCACAGCAGGGCCCTAGAAGGAGCCCCTGAGTGTAAAACCCAGTGCTCAGGCCCATTCAGGACACACTGGGTTGGTTTGCCCAGCTGAAGGAAATTCTTAAAGCTCAAGGCAACATTCACTTGTTTCTCCTGCAGGGGGATCGGTTTGGGGGTGCCTTGGATGCAGCAGCCAAGATGTTCAGTAAAGCCTTTGACAGTGGCATTATCCCCATGGAGTTTGTGAACAAGATGAAGAAGGAAGGGAAACTGATCATGGGCATTGGTCACCGAGTGAAGTCGGTGAGTTGTTACTCTCCTAAAAAAGTAGGATAGAGGCCGGGCGCAGTGGCTCACGCCTGTAATCTCAGCACTTTGGGAGGCCAAGGCGAGTGGATCACCTGAGGTCGGGAGTTGGAGACCAGCCTGACCAACATGGAGAAACCCCTTCTCTACCAAAAATACAAAAAAATTAGCCGGGCATGGTGGTGCATGCCTGTAATCCCAGCTACTCAGGAGGCTGAGGTAGGAGAATCGCTTGAACCTGGGAAATGGAGGTTGTGGTGAGCCAAGATCATGCCATTGCACTCCGGCCTGGGCAGCAAGAGTGAAATTCTATCTCAAACAACAACAACAACAACAAAGTGGGATGGATCTGCCGGGTGGGTGGTGATAGGGGGCATTAATTTATTTGGGAGAATACCTAAGCTTTCTTTTTTTTTTTTTTTTTTTTTTTGAGACGGAGTCTCGCTCTGTCGCCCAGGCTGGAGTGCAGTGGCCAGATCTCAGCTCACTGCAAGCTCCGCCTCCCGGGTTCCCGCCATTCTCCTGCCTCAGCCTCCCGAGTAGCTGGGACCACAGGCGCCGCCACCTCGCCCGGCTAATTTTTTGTGTTTTTAGTAGAGACGGGGTTTCGCCGTGTTAGCCAGGATGATCTCGATCTCCTGACCTTGTGATCCGCCCGTCTCGGCCTCCCAAAGTGCTGGGATTACAGGCTTGAGCCACCGCGCCCGGCCAATACCTAAGCTTTCAACTCCCAACATACAAAGCTTTGGATGTGTTGACAGATGCCAAATACAAGACAGCTATTTTTTCCATTTGATAATACAGATTGCCCTTAACAGTTTTTCTGTCGTTCGCTTGCAGTATGGAAATAGCAGCTGAAATGAGATGGAAAATATGGTAACTTTGGTTTCCCAAATGAACCTTATGGGTAAAAGGACCAAGGTCAGGTTGAGGGGACATATTGGTCACTTTAGGCTAGTAACAGACAACTCCAAAAATCTCAGTGGCTTACCACAGCAAAGGTTTATGTCTCATTCACACTATATCCACTGAGGGTTGGCTGTGCCTGTTCTCTGCCATCTGTGCTGGAGGAACAGCCCCTGTCTGGGATGTGCTGGCCTCACGTCAGCAGGATAACAGCAATGGCAGGACCACGTGCAGGCTCTTAAAGCCTTACATGATTCCCCTTCACTCACATTTCATTGGCCCACCACAAGTCAAGTGGTTATTTGTGACATCACTGGGGCAGGAAGAGTGATAGTATCAAGGCATATCCGATTGGGAGAGACCAGTGGGAAAGGACAGTAAATATTTTAAACAGTTGATATAGTCTTAACAGGGCCAGTCATCTGTATGTCCTCATAGTGTGCTGTGGTTAGAAATTGAAGAGCAAGAGATAAGGTCACTGGCAGCTGCTCAGGGCCATATGGGGACAGCTCCTTAGTAGATCCCTTTGCCCTGGGCTCCTTGGCTCTGTAGCTCCAAAAACCTCATGTATTTGGTCACTCCACTGGCCTAGGTGGGGAGTATTAATATGAAGGTCATGCATGTGATTCAGGACACCACCTTCTAGGCAGCCAAACATTTGGCCATCTCAGGTGAGATACCCAGAGGTTGCTTGATGAGCAAGGACCAGCTCAGAACCAAGCAGGGAAGGTGGGTGACTCTGAGGGACATTCCATCTAGGACTTGCTGAACTTTGCTCAGCCAGCCCCAGCTCCTGACCATATAACTCCTTGCCCATCTACAACACAGGGCCTTTCTAAGATAACGCTAGACCTGCACGCCACACTCACTCATTCACTCTTTGAGTTCCTCACTTTCTAGAGGATGTACTGACCCAGCTATCTCTTTGCTGAGGGCGGAAGTTGCTTCGGTATTGGGATTTGGTGTGTCCCTAGATCATCTTCCTCCCCCACCGACAGGTGGTTAATTTCATTCACGGCAGGTCTATAGTCTTTCCTAAAATTTTGGGAATACTTTGCCTCCCACACTCAACACGTGTTTGTTTAGTGTTGAACTCTGTCACAGCTTGAGTAGGCACAGAGCTGGTGGGGGTGTGGCTGGAAGCTGGAACCTAAGACTGAGTTGGAGAGTGGTTAACTTTCAGACCTCTGCTGCTCAACACTGTAGGACCTGGCCAGCTCCCTGAACATCTCAGGGCTTAGTTTCTTCTTTGTAACTTAGAAGTGAGAACCGCCGGGCGAGGTGGCTCACGCCTGTAATCCCCAGCACTTTGGGAGGCTGAGGCGGGCAGATCACAAGGTCAGGAGATCGAGACCATGGTGAAACCCCGTCTCTACTAAAAATACAAAAAATTAGCCGGACGCGGTGGCGGGCATCTGTAGTCCCAGCTACTCGGGAGGCTGAGGCAGGAGAATGGCGTGAACCCGGGAGGCGGAGCTTGCAGTGAGCTGAGATCGCGCCACTGCACTCCAGCCAGGGGGACAGAGCAAGACTCCGTCTCAAAAAAAAAAAAAGTGAGAACCTACCAAGGTTGTTTTGTGTCCCAATTGAGATATGAGAGGACTTCAAAAGCTAGCCCCATGACATTAGCACAATTGGTGCCACATGGAATTGTACACGTGGGTCAGGTTCCTGAATTGCCTCTGGGATATGTCCAGTTCTACCGACCTGTAATACAAGTATGAACAAACACATCCCAGCAGTGTGTGAGTGTTCCTCTGTAACGTTGGGTTCATTTCTAGATAAACAACCCAGACATGCGAGTGCAGATCCTCAAAGATTACGTCAGGCAGCACTTTCCTGCCACTCCTCTGCTCGATTATGCACTGGAAGTAGAGAAGATTACCACCTCGAAGGTAACAAAGGAAAAACTTCCTGGTTCCCTAATGTTACGTTGGACAAATTTATTGGAGGAAATAGGAGCCAGGTTACATTTTGATTATGCAGCTAAAAGCAAACCTAGTTTTCTGGAAATGTTATTTTTGTTTCGTAACTAAATTTAACAGACATGCACTAAATGTCAGCTAGGTGTTGGGTATGTTGCTAGATGCTGGAAATTGAACTGAGTCAGACACAGTGTCAACCAGTGGGGCTGGTAGAAGTTTTTAAATGATGGTCACAATTCGTAGTAATAGTAGTAACAGTGGAAAATTATGAAGAAAAAATGAGAAATAATGATAAATGCTTTGAATGTTTTGCCTTCCCAGAAGCCAAATCTTATCCTGAACGTAGATGGTCTCATCGGAGTCGCATTCGTGGACATGCTTAGAAACTGTGGGTCCTTTACTCGGTGAGCACTGCAGCTGTTTTCTTCGTTACGTTTGTTGATTTTTCTTGTTTCCTCCAAACTATAAAAGTAATGCATACTCAGAATAGAATATGTGAAAAATAAGGAGAGGTATAAAGAAGAAAACAAAAATTGCCTGTAATCCTACCACCTAGAGCACCCCTTTTCTTCTTATTCCTGGGCAGTAGTAGTACTGTCTGGGGAGAAGGGCAGTCACGTGAGCCTTTTAAAACTACAAGTTGATTGTGTGTTGCAGGGAGGAAGCTGATGAATACATTGACATTGGAGCCCTCAATGGCATCTTTGTGCTGGGAAGGAGTATGGGCTTCATTGGTGAGTCCATTCGTTATTGTTTTAAGTGTTTTTTTTTTGTTGTTGTTGTTTAAACCCCCATGGTTCAGCTATACCACTTACCCATGGGGTTGAGTTTCTTTTTTTTTTTTTTTTTTTTTTTTTTCCTTTTTAAAATTCTCTTTGTGGTTCAGTTTCTACAGAAGAAATGTCATATCCTCATAATCATTGTTCTTAATCTTTTGTTTCTTACTTTAACTTTTCCCTTTATCTTTATCATTGTTCCTTTGTTCTTAGAAATGATTGCTAGCCCAGGAAAATAGAATTAATTTTTTTTTTTTTTTTTTTTTTTTTTTTTTTTTTTGAGACCGAGTCTTGCTTTTCGCCCAGGCTGGAGTGCAGTGGTGCGATCTCTGCTCACTGCAACCTCTGCCTCCCAGGTTCAAGCAATTCTCCTGCAGCCTCCCAAGTAGCTGGGACTACAGACGCATGCCTACAGGTGTGTGCCACCACGCCTGGCTAATTTTTTGTATTTTTAGTAGAGACGGGGTTTCACTGTGTTAGCCAGGATGGTCTGGATCTCCCAACCTCGTGATCCGCCTGCCTTGGCCTCCCAAAGTGCTGGAATTACAGGCATGAGCCACCGCGTCCAGCCTATTTTTATTATTTTTTATTTTTTCCCTTTAAAATTTTGTTTTAATTTAAAGGAAAATAGAATCAGATCCAACAGCTCTCTTGTACAAAGTCTGCCTCATCTACCTATGGAATGGATTTGGACTAAGCTTCCCACTGCTTTGTATCTACCTTTTTTTGTGTGTTAGAAAGATTTCCCTTCCTTAGCCTCTCCCTCTCACCAGGCTTATGAAGCTCTAATAAAAAAGATGTGTTTGCTTCATTTTAGGACACTATCTTGATCAGAAGAGGCTGAAGCAGGGGCTGTATCGTCATCCATGGGACGATATTTCATATGTTCTTCCGGAACACATGAGCATGTAACAAAGCCAGGAACCCTACTGCAGTAAACCGAAGACAAGAACTCCCCCCCCAAGGAAAAAGTGTACAGACAGCTGGCAGTGGAGCCTGCTTTATTTAGCAGGGGCCTGGAATGTAAATAGCCACTGGGGTATAGGCACCGAAGACCAACATCCACAAGCTAACACCCCTTCAGCCCACACAAAGAAGCTTCATATTTTTTTTTTATAAGCATAGAAATAAAAACCAAGCCAATACTTGTGACTTTACTCTGCTACCTGCTATATTTATTTCATGGAAGCATCTAAGTACTGTCAGGATGGGGTTCTTCCTCATTGTAGGGCGTTAGGATGTTGCTTTCTTTTTCCATTAGTTAAACATTTTTTTCTCCCTTGGAGGAAGGGAATGAAACATTTAAGGCCTCAAGATACTATACATTTAAAGCACCCCAATGTCTTTTTTTTTTACTTCCCTTTCTTCTTCCTTATATAACATGAAGAACATTGTATTAATCTGATTTTTAAAGATCTTTTTGTATGTTATGTGTTAAGGACTTGTTTGGTATCCCACTGAAATGTTCTGTGTTGCAGACCAGAGTCTGCTTATGTCAGGGGGATGGGACCATTGCATCCTTAGCCATTGTCACAAAATATGTGGAGTAGTAACTTAATATGTAAAGCTGTAACACACATTTAAAATGGAAATGCAAAAAGCTGTGAAATGTCTTGTGTCTTATGTTCTCTGTATTTATGCAGCTGACTTGTCTGTTTGTAACTGAAGTGTGGATCCAGGGACTCCTAACTACTTTTCATCTGTAATCCACAAAGATTCTGGGCAGCTGCCACCTCAGTCTCTTCTCTGTATTATCATAGTCTGGTTTAAATAAACTATATAGTTATCAATGAAGGCATACTGCTGGCTCCTGGCATCCACATCCTTTGATCTGTATTTCTTTGTAACTATACTTTTTTCCAGACAGGGTCTCACTCTGTTGCCCCAGGGCTGAAGTACAGTGTCACCATCACAGCTCACTGCAGCCTCCATCTCCTGGGCTCAAGCAATCCTCCCACGTCAGCCTCCCAAGTAGCTAGGACTACAGGAGCGCACCACCACTCTAGGCTAACTTTTGTATTTTTTGTGGACTCAAGCAATCCATCCTCCTTGGCCTCCCAAAGTGCTGTTACAGGCGTGAGCCACTGTGCCTGGCCTGAACTGTACTGATACTTTCAGTATATGTGGTTTTAAAAGTGCTCATCTACCTTTTCAAAAAATAAAACACTAGCATCAAGAACCTCCAAAGCCCACTTATTTCCTCCCCTAAATCTATACCTCTCCCTGAGTGAATGGTAACCAAAGCGCTACCCAGGTACTTGGGCCAAAAGCTTGGAAACCACCCTTTACCCTCTCCAGTTGCCAAGTCTTGTTGATTGACCCTTCAACTTTCACTCTCATCTGTCCACATCTGGTCGGCTATTTCCCCTTTTGTTGCCTACACTGCATTCTCCACACAGCCACCAGTGATTTTTTTAAAACCTATTGAATTGAGCCACTCCCTTGTCTAAAATCCCCAAGTGACATTTATTTACTTATTTATTTTTATTTTTGAGATGGAGTCTCACTCTGTCGCCAAGCTGGAGTGCAGTGGCACGATCTTGGCTCACTGCAACCTCCGACTCCCAGGTTCAAGCAATTCTCCTGCCTCAGCCTCCCGAGTAGCTGGGATTACAGGCACATGCCACCACACCCAACTAATTTTTTTTTTTGAGACGGAGTCTCGGAGTCTCGCTCTGTAGCCCAGGCTGGAGTGCAGTGGCATGATCTCTGCTCACTGCAAGCTCCGCCTCACGGGTCCATGCCATTCTCCTGCCTCAGCCTCCCGAGTAGCTGGGACTACAGGCGCCCGCCACCTCGCCCAGCTAGTTTTTTTTTTTTTTATTTTTTAGTAGAGACAGGGTTTCACCGTGTTAGCCAGGATGGTCTTGATCTCCTGACCTTGTGATCCACCCGTCTCGGCCTCCCAAAGTGCTGGGATTACAGGCCTGAGCCACCGCGCCCGGCCCCCTAATTTTTGTATTTTTAGTAGAGATGGGGTTTCACCATATTGGTCAGGCTGGTCTCAAACTCCTGACCTCGTGCGTGATCCACCTGCCTCGCGCCTCCCAAAGTGCTGGGATCACAGGTGTGAGCCACCTCGCCCGGTTTAATTTTGAGACAGGATCTCACTCTGTCGCCCAGGCTGGAGTACAGTGGCTCGATCTCTGCTCACTGAAACCTCCGCCTCCAGGGTTCAAGCTATTCTCCCTGCCTCAACCTCCCAAGTAGCTAGGATTACAGGTGCCCACCACCACACCCGGCTAATTTTTGTATTTTTAAGTAGAGACGGGATTTCACCACGTTGGCCAGGCTGGTCTCCAACTGCTGACCTCAAGTGATCCGCCCGCCTCGGCGTCCCAAAGCACCGGGGTTACAGGCGCCCGCCACCGTTCCCAGCTAATTTTCGAATTTTTATTAGAGACGGGATTTTGCCATGTTGTGCAGGCTAGTCTGGAACTCCTGGGCTCAGGCGGTCCGTCCACCTCCGGCTCCCAAAGTGTTGGGATTACAGGCGTCAACCACCGCGCCCGGCCCAAAAGTAGCTTTTAAATTATCTTTTCAACAAGTATATACTGATCATTGGCCATGAACCAAAGCACTACGCAGAACGCTTGGCTTCAGTATCATCTCATTGAATCCTCATTATGAGCTTACAAATTAGGCAATATTCCCGTGTTTAGAAATTAAAATAGGGGGCCGGACGCGGCGGCTCACGCCTGTAATCCCAGCACTTTGGGAGGCCAAGGCGGGCGGATCACGAGGTCAGGAGATCGAGACTATCCTGGCTAACACGGTGAAATCCCATCTCTACTAAAATTACAAAAAATTAGCCGGGCGTGGCGGCGGGCTCCCGTAGTCCCAGCTACTCGGGAGGCTGAGGCAGGAGAATGGCGTGAACGCGGGAGGCGGAGCTTGCAGTGAGCCGAGATGGCGGCACTGCACTCCAGCCTGGGAGACAGAGCGAGACTCCGTCTCCAAATAAGTAAATAAATAAATAAAAGAAAATAAATTAGGGGGCCGGGCGCGGTGGCTCACGCCTGTAATGAGGTCAAGAGATAGAGACCATCCTGACTAACACGGTGAAACCCCGTCTCTATTAAAAACACAAAAAATTAACTGGGTGTGGTGGCGGGCGCCTGTAGTTCCAGCTACTCGGGAGGCTGAGGCACGAGAATCGCTTGAACCCGGGCAGCACGCCACTGCACTCCATCCTGGGCGACAGAGAGAGACTCCGTCTCAAAAACAAACAAACAGGCCGGGCGCGGTGGCTCAAGCCTGTAATCCCAGCACTTTGGGAGGCCGAGGCGGGCGGATCACAAGGTCAGGAGATCGAGACCACAGTGAAACCCCGTCTCTACTAAAAATACAAAAAATTAGCCGGGCGCGGTGGCGGGCGCCTGTAGTCCCAGCTACTCAGGAGGCTGAGGCAGGAGAATGGCGGGAACCCGGGAGGCGGAGCTTGCAGTGAGCCGAGATCGCGCCACTGCACTCCAGCCTGGGCAACAGCGTGAGACTCCGTCTCAAAACAAACAAACAAACAAACAAAACAAAACAAAAAACAAAAAAACGGATAAAAAGTAACTCATTCATCCCTCATCCACCTAGCTGAGGCTAGATCTTATAAAAATCCTGTATTGCCACTCAAGGCTTTAACAACAGGTGATGGTCTAGGTGGCTTTTACTCGACAAAATGACTGCAGAGAGCATGCTACCCACTAAGGAAAGGGAGCCAGCCATCCTCGCACCGACGTCCTCGTAGGGAGGCCTGGGGCGAAGTCATCCCGACTGGGCGACAGTTACAGCCGAACCTCACCAGGGCAGGCAGGGCTGCCGGAGGCAAGGCGGCGCATGCGCGGCCCGCGGGCTACCCGGCTCCGCCCCGCGCGCACTATTTAATCCCAGAATCCCTCTGTGTCGCACCAAACGGCCGCATAGTTCCGAGGCTGCGGAGGCCGGGCGCGGTGGCGTCAAGATGGCGGCTGCGGCAGTGGCGGCGGCGGCGGCGGCGGCCGCGGCTGCATCTCTTCAGGTGCTGGAGATGGAGAGCATGGAGACGGCCGCTGCCGGCTCGGCAGGCCTGGCCGCCGAGGTCCGAGGCAGCGGCACGGTGGACTTCGGGCCTGGGCCAGGGATCTCTGCAATGGAGGCGAGCGGGGGCGATCCGGGCCCAGAAGCCGAGGATTTCGAGTGCAGCTCTCACTGTTCAGAGCTGTCCTGGCGGCAGAACGAGCAGCGACGCCAGGGCCTCTTCTGCGACATTACCCTGTGCTTCGGCGGGGCTGGAGGCCGCGAGTTCCGGGCCCACCGCTCGGTACTGGCTGCCGCCACCGAGTACTTCACGCCCCTGCTCTCGGGCCAGTTTTCCGAGTCCCGCTCGGGACGGGTGGAGATGCGCAAGTGGAGCTCCGAGCCGGGGCCCGAACCCGACACTGTGGAAGCCGTTATCGAGTACATGTACACCGGGCGCATCCGCGTCAGCACGGGCAGCGTGCACGAGGTGCTGGAGTTGGCCGACAGGTAGGCGAGGGGGGTGGGAGCACGGAGGGCGGCGGGCGCGGAGAAGGGGAGATGCTCGCCGGCGGAGGGGAGGGCAGTGCCTGCCACGGCAGCTCGCGAGTCCTGAGTGAACGCATTGGGTTCACACTCGCTGAGCGCCTGCTGGGGGGCAGCCAACCGCGGTGGGCGAGGAGGATGCACCGTCAGGTCGCGCCTCGCGCCCAAGAAGCTCAGATACTAGGTGGTGGGACAAAAGTGATGGAAAGGAAAGTCAGTATGTGGTAAGCGTTGTGCTGACGTTCAAAAGGAGTGAAAGGCTAGGGATTGAATAAAGACCTTTCTGAGGAGGTGACGTTTAGACAGACCTCTGAATGTCAAAAAATAACTGACCGTGCAAAGATGGGGAATGAATATTCCAGACAGCGCAAAGGCCCTCAGACAGGATCCAGTTTGGCTTAGAGAAGAGAATTAAAATACAGTCTAGTGACGCTGGATCTAGTGGATGAAGGGGAGAAGGATGCGTGAGATGCGTTTGAATAAGGAGCTTGAATTTCACTGAGTGTGATAGGAAACTGAGTAAATAAATGATCTGATTTAAATATTTTAATATTATTCTGCCACTGTGGTAAACGGATTGTAGGGAGCAGGAATGCTCCAGAGACTGGTTAGCAGGCAGGTAATACCGTTTATAGAGATGGAGAGGCATTTGTTTTGGCAATTATCATTTTACAGATTCCTTAACAAAAATGCCTGTTGAGCGCCGATTACGCATCAGCTCAGATGCGGGATTCTAAGGTGCTAGGGTTTCAGCAGTGATCAAAACAGACAAAAGTCCTTTTCCTTATCGCACTTACGTTGGTAGATAGACGGTAAATAAGTAAAATGTATAGCCTGTTGGATGATTGTTAAGTGTATGTAGCCTGTTGGATGATTGTTATCACTGATGAAAAATAAAGCATGGAGGGGAGTACATAGAAAGTGCTGGGGGAGAGGAAGTGTTTGTCAAATTGCGTGGATAGAGAATGCCCTATGAAGAAGACGTTTTGCTAAGAACCAAAGGAGATAAGGTAGACTGTGTCACGTAGGGGACACAGGTACAGAGGCTCTGAGGTGGAGCTTGTCTGTATGTTAGAGAACAGCGGGGAGCCAGTGTGGCTGTATCAAAGGGATGCAGGGTGAGAGGAACAGGAGAAGCCTCAGGATGGTAATGGGTATGGATCCAGATCCCATAGGGCCTTGATGGTTTGTGGAAGGACATGAGCTTTTACTCTGATAGAAATGGGAAGGTTTGGGGTAGAGGAATGATGCAGTCTCATTTGATGAATGGTGCTGTGTTGAAAAAAGGATGTGGCGGCCAGGCCCGGTGGCCCATGCCTATAATCTCATCACTTTGAGAGGCTGAGGTGGGTGGATGCTTGAGGTAAGGAGTTCGAGACCAGCCTGGCCAACATGGTGAAACCCCCGTCTCTACTAAACATACAAAAATTAGCCAGGCATGGTGGCGTGCCTGTAATCCTAGCTGTTGGGGAGGCTGAGGCACAATAATCGCTTGAGACTGGGAGGCGGGAGGCCGAGGTTGCAGTAAGCCGAGATTGCGCCACTGCACTTCAGCCTGGCTGACAGAGCGAGACTGTCTCAAAAAAAAGAACAAAGGATGTGGCATTGGGGAGGAGGGGGCACCAAGGGCAGACGCAGGGAGACTAGTGTAGGAGGTTGTGGCAGTGGTGGTGGAGGCTTCGATTAGGAGGGAGAAGTAAAGGTGATGAGAAGTGCTCTGGTTCCAGATATATTTTGAAGGTAGATGAGATGAATTTGCTGATGCATTTGATATGGGGTATAAGGGAAAAGACTGCTACCTTTTTGACCCAAGCAGTGGGAAGGATGGAATTATAAAGATGTGGAAGATTGCAGAAGAGCAGGTTTGGGAGTAAGAGCAGGAGTTTTTGGATTTGGTTAAGGAGATCCCTGGGAAGCCCCTGGGAGCTAGAGATACAAATTGGGGGAAATTAGCATATAAATGGTAGCTAAAGCCCTGGGACTGAATGGTATTACTTAGGGAGTATAAGTAGAAAAGGGGTAGCGGGGAGAGGGTAGGCAAGACAGAGCCCCGGGGTTCTCTAGAATGTAAAATAGCTGGCTGGGCGAGGTGGCTCACGCCTGTAATCCCAGCACTTTGATAGGCCAAGGCAAATGGATCACTTGAGGTCAGGAGTTCGAGACCAGCCTGGCCAACATGATGAAACCCCATCTCTACTAAAAATACAGAAGTTAGACCGGGCGTGGTGACTTACACCTGTAATCCCAGCACTTTGGGAGGCTGAGGCAGGCGGATCACGAGGTCAGAAGATCGAGACCATCCTGGGTAACATGGTGAAACCCCGACTCTACTAAAAAAAAAAAAAGAAAAATTAGCCGGGCGTGGTGGCGGGCGTCTATAGTCCCAGCTACTCAGGAGGCTGAGGCAGGAGAATGGTGGGAACCCAGGAGGTGGAGATTGCAGTGAGCCGAGATCATGCCACTGCACTCCAGCCTGGGCGACAGAGCGAGACTCCGTCTCAAAAAAATACAAAAATTAGCAGGGTGTGGTGGCAGGTGCCTGTGATCCCAACTACTCGGGAGGCTGAGGCAGGAGAATTGCTTGAACCCAGGAGGTGGAGGTTGCAGTGAGCTGAGATCGCCCCACTGCACCCCAGCCTGGGCGACAGAGTGAGACTTGGTCTCAAAAAAAAAAAAAAAAAAAAATAGAATCTTAAAGAGGAGATTGATCTCATGGAAACATAGAAAGGAAGAATATCGGCCGGGCGCGGTGGCTCAAGCCTGTAATCCCAGCACTTTGGGAGGCCGAGACGGGCGGATCACAAGGTCAGGAGATCGAGACCATCCTGGCTAACACGGTGAAACCCCGTCTCTACTAAAAACACAAAAAATTAGCCAGGCGAGGTGGCGGCGCCTGTGGTCCCAGCTACTCGGGATGCTGAGGCAGGAGAATGGCATGAACCCGGGAGGCGGAGCTTGCAGTGAGCTGACATCTGGCCACTGCACTCCAGCCTGGGCGACAGAGCGAGACTCCGTCTCAAAAAAAAAAAAAAAAAAAAGGAAGAATATCAAGGAGGGAGCAGCCAATCATGTCAACTCTGTCAACCCATAAGTGATGGTTGCAGGTCAGAGATGCCATTGACAAGAGCTAGTTAAGCCTTGCTTTATAAAGAGGATCAGAAAAATGGTACACATATGTAAATGTTTTGGGGGACAATCCCACCAAGATAAGAGATACTAGAGCATGTCTGTGTGCTGCTGAAAATAATTCAGTAGAAGATGAGTAATTGGTGTTACAGGAGCAGGGGAAAATAATTGCAGGAGTAGAGTCCTTGCAACCAAGAAGGGAACTGTAGGGGTTGAAAAGGGGTGATCCCTTTCCTCCCCTTCATAAAGGGGTCACAGCTGACATTCTTTTTTTTTTTTTTTTTTTTTTTTTTTTTTTTTTTGGAGACAGAGTCTCTTTGTTTCCCAGGCTGTAGTGCAATGGTGCAATCTCGGCTCACTGCAACCTCTGCCTCCTGGGTTCAAGCGATTCTCCTGCCTCAGCCTCCCAAGTAGCTGGGATTACAGGCATCTGCCACCACGCCCAGCTAATTTTGTATTTTCAGTAGAGATGGGGTTTCACTGTGTTGGCCAGGCTGGTCTCAAACTCCTGACCTCGTGATCTGCTCGCCTTGGCATCCCAAAGTGTTGGGATTACAGGCGTGAGCCACCGCGCCCGGCCACAGCTGACATTCTTATAATAAAAGACAGGTTATATAGGGCAGAGAAAACCATAGCAGATTATTACAGGCACATTTGTGCTCGAGAGTCATACAAAATATGAAAACTCTAAGGGTGACTGAAGTTTTTATACTATTCTGTGGTTATAGAAAGAATAGGGGTTTGGAATGCATCAAGACAGGTTATGGGAGAGCCAGAAGAGGAAAGCTTGGCAAGCACAGGCTGTCCTGTTATGCCAGTGAAACCTCACGGGCAGCAGCTGTCAGAAAAAATGGATGTAGCCTGTGGGAAAAGTTTCTGTCAGATCTTTTAAAGTGTCAGACCTTCGCCTCCTTAGTTTTTCCTGAGTGCATCTTTCCTCGATCTGAGTGAGGGGGGGCCTCAGAGAAAGCCTATTTGCATCCCTGTTTTCCTTGCTGTTTACCTCATTAATGTAGATTTTCTCTGCAGATGCAAATCTCCCCCACAAAAGACAGCTCTTCAAAGCTATTCCTGTGGTTTCGGCCCCTCGGAATATGTCAAATAAGTATATTTTGGGGTGAAATATTCTGGTTATTCTTCAGTGTAGAATCCATATTAAAATTGGAGCGGTTGGACTGCAAAGTTTAGGGTACAACTGCTGGTGGATTGGGTGGTGGGAAGATGAAGTTCCTGCTTGATTGTCTGTTTTCTCAAGAGGCTGGGTCATCAATGAGAAGGTGGAGTGGGATGGGCATAGCTCTGAGGGAGAGAGGTTTGTTGCATGAAAATGGGTAGAAAAGGGTCATTGCACTTACTCAAAGCTATGTTTGATTCTGTCATATCATCTTGAGTTTGTCAGATTTGCCCCTGCTCTATTAGGGAGTTAGAGGAGAGGAGAGGATACTCCAGGCATTTTTACTAAAAACTCTTTAACTTCTCTCCATCTATCAGCAGCTAAGCCAATAACTTTTGTCAGGCACTGTTCAAAGTGCTCTGCAACCATCACATTTAATCTTCCCATCAACTCTGAGGCAGGACCCTCCCCCACCCACCAACCCCTAAATACATATGTCTGTTGGTGATCATGCCTGCCTCACTGGACACTTGTGAGGATCAGAAACATAATAATAGGATGTGCACGATGCCCCTCACATGACAGATGCCTAGTGTATGACAGCTATTTTCTTTTTTTTTTTTTTTTTTTTTTTTTTTTTTTTGAGACGGAGTCTTGCTCTGTCGCCCAGGCTGGAGTGCAGTGGCCGGATCTCAGCTCACTGCAAGCTCCGCCTCCCAGGTTTACGCCATTCTCCTGCCTCAGCCTCCCGAGTAGCTGGGACTACAGGCACCCGCCACCTCGCCTGGCTAGTTTTTTGTATTTTTTAGTAGAGACGGGGTTTCACCGTGTTAGCCAGGATGGTCTCGATCTCCTGACCTCGTGATCCGCCCGTCTCGGCCTCCCAAAGTGCTGGGATTACAGGCTTGAGCCACCGCGCCCGGCCGACAGCTATTTTCATAGAGCATTTTTTCGAGACACCCACAGGAATTTGTCTCCGAATTACGTGGAGTGCCTGCTAAAACTAGGAGCCCAGGGCAGCCTGGGAATCAGGTGACACTGGCACCCAGACATGTCTGGGAGCCACTATATCCCTTACCACTCTACTTTGTCTTTGCTTTATCTCTAAAATGATATGTTCTCTTAAAAGAGTAGAGGGAGCCTGCCTTATTCATTTTCATATCATAGTTAAGACAGTTACTAAGCACAGTCACTAATAATAAATGGTTACTGAATTGGGAGAGGCCTGAACCAATGAAGTGATTCTTGTTTAAGGTTCTTCTCCGTTCTGGGGACTTAGTCTTTTTAGAGCAGTGGTCTCAAATAGGGTATCCTCAGACTGATTGCTGCCAGATTTATGAATCTGTCTGAAACGATTGCGTTTTTTTTTTTTTTTAATTAAACTTTAAATGGATTTAGGTGAGCAGACAATATTTAGTCAACTACATCCAAATCACTTTCCTTTGTTTTTTAACCTACACGTTTTGTTTTGTTTGGAGCCGAGTCTTACTGTGTCACCCAGGATGGAGTGCAGTGTGGCATGATCTCAGCTCACTGCACCTGCCCCCAGGTTCAGGCAATTCTCGTGCCTCAGGCTCCTGAGTAGCTGGGATAACAGACGCACACCACCACGTCCAGCTAATTTTTGTTTGTTTTTTGTTTTGAGATAGCGTCTCATTCTGTCGCTGGAGTGCAGTGGCGTGAGCTCGGCTTACTGCAATCTCCACCTCCTGAGTTCAAGCGATTCTCCTGCCTCAGCCTCCCTAGTAGCCAGGATTATAGGCACCTGCTGCCACACCCAGCTAATTTTTTGTATTTTTAGTAGAGACGGGGTTTCATCATGTTGGCCAGGCTGGTCTCGAACTCCTGACCTCAGGTGATCCACCCACCTCGGCCTCCCAAAGTGCTGGGATTACAGGCGTGAGCCACCACGCCTGGCCTACTTTTTGTAGTTTTAGTAGAGACAAGGTTTCACCATGTTAGCCAGGCTGGTCTCAAACTCCTGACCTCAAATGATCCTCCTGCCTCAGTCTCCCAAAGTGTTGGGATTACAGGCCTGAGCCACTGCACCCGGCCTGAACCACTGCGCCCAACCCTACACATGTTTTTTTGTTGTGTTTTTGTTTTGTTTTCTGCTTCTTCACGTGTTTGAGTTTGCTTTGTATCCTTGCTTTGATGAGAACCCAGTTCAGGACAAATCTCAGTACCCCATTCCCTCTGGCTGCCCAAAGAAAAAGCTCTGGTGATGAGATTAAAAACTGTCTCCGACACAGGGAGTATATATTCAGGGCAACTTGAATCTATGATCCTGGAGAAAATTTTTTTTTTTTTTTTTTTTTTTTTGAGACGGAGTCTCGCTCTGTCGCCCAGGCTGGAGTGCAGTGGCCGGATCTTGGCTCACTGCAAGCTCCGCCTCCCGGGTTTACGCCATTCTCCTGCCTCAGCCTCCCGTGTAGCTGGGACTACAGGCGCCCGCTACCTTGCCCGGCTAGTTTTTTGTATTTTTTAGTAGAGACGGGGTTTCACTGTGTTAGCCAGGATGGTCTTGATCTCCTGACCTCGTGATCCGCCCGTCTCGGCCTCCCAAAGTGCTGGGATTACAGGCTTGAGCCACCGCGCCCGGCCGAAAATTTTTAAAATAAAATAAAACCTCTAGCAGAAAGCCTAGATCTGAGTAAGGGGTGGGGGGGCCTTCCTTCTGATATCTGACCGAACAGACCCCCTGAGAAGTTCCTGCCTGGCTGTTTCTTTATACCATAAAGTCCCTTGACTGAGACCCTGTTTCATTTAAGAAGAGGCTGGTGGGCTGGGCCTGGTGGCTCACACGTGTAATCTCAGCACTAAAGTAGGCAGATTGCTTGAGCTCAGGAGTTTGAGACCAGTCTGGCTAACATGGCAAAACCTTGTCTCTACAAAAAAAATACACCAAAAAAAATTATCTGGGTGGCCAGGCACGATGACCCACGCCTGTAATCCCAGCACTTTGGAGGCCCAGATGGGTGGATCACCTTAGGTCAAGAGTTCGAGACCAGCCTGGTCAACATGATGAAACCCTGTCTTTAAAAATACAAAAAATTAGCTGGGCATGGTGACAGGTGCCTATAATCCTAGCTACTAGGGAGACTGAGGCAGGAGAATTGCTTGAACCCAGGAGGCAGAGGTTGCAGTGAGCCAAGATTGCGCCATTGCACTTCAGCCTGGGAAGTAAGAGCGAAACTCCATCTCGGGGGGGGAAAATATATATATATATATATATATCTGGGCGTGGTGGCGTGTTCCTGTAGTACCAGCAACTTGGGAAGTTAAGGTGGGAGAATCACTTGAGCCCAGGAGGTCGAGGCTGCAGTGAGCCATGATTGCACCACTGCACTCCAGCCTGGGTAACGGTGAGAATCTGATCTGTCTCAAAAAAAAAAAAAAGAGAGAGAGAGAGGCTGGTGACTAGTAAGGAATTAGGGAAGGATGGCAAAGACAAATTTGGATAGGGATTTGCCTTTGCCAAGGACAAATTAAAGTGAAAATAAAGTGTGTGGCTGGGCGTGGTGGCTCAGGCCTGTAACCCCAGCACTTTGGGAGGGCGAGGCAGGTGGATCACCTGAGGTAAGGAGTTTGAGACCAGCCTGGCAAACATGGTGAAACCCCGTTTCTACTGAAAATACAAGAAGTTAGCCAAACATGGTGGCATGCGCCTGTAATCCTAGCTACTCGGGAGATTGAGGCAGGAGTATCGCTTGAACCCAGGAGGCAGAGGTTGCAGGGAGCCAAGATCGTGCCATTGCACTCCAGTTTGGGCAACAAGAGCGAAACTCTGTCTCAAAAAAAAAAAGAAAAAACCTCCAGCCAGACACAGTGGCATGTGCCTGTAGTCCCTGCTACTGTGGAAGCTGAGGCAGAAGGATTGCTTGAGCCCAGGAGTTTGGGACTGTAGCGCACTGTGATCACACCTGTGAAAAGCCACTGCAGCATAGTGAAACCCTGTCTCTTAAAATAAAAACTCTTATTTTGTGTTTTTATATATGTCTATGTGTGTGTATATGTATGTGTTTCACATATATGATATGTAATTATATAAACTATATAATATAAATAATACTTTATATTTTATATATAAATAAGATTTTTATATATGCTTTTATTTATTTTTTTTTTTTGAGACAGAATCTCGCTGTGTTGCCTAGGCTGGAGTACAGTGGCGCGATCTCGGCTCACTGCAACTGCTGCCTCCCGAGTTCAAGCTATTCTCCTGCCTCATCCTCTGGAGTTGCTGGGATTACAGTCGCCTGCCACCATGCCTAGCTAATTTTTTTGTATTTTTAGTAGAGACGAGGTTTCACCCGTTGGCCAGGCTGGTTTCGAACTCCTGACCTCATGATCCGCCTGCCTTGGCCTCCCAAAGTGCTGGGGTTACAGGCCTGAGCCACCACGCCCAGCCACACACTTTATTTTCACTTTAATTTGTCCTTGGCAAAGGCAAATCCCTATCCACCTGAGATTACAGGTGTGAACCACTGCACTTGGCCTATATATGCTTTTTTTTAAGAGACAGTCTTCTTGTGTTGGCCAGACTGGAGTGCAGTGGCTATTCACAGGCACGATTATAGCTTACTGCAGCCTTGAACTGCTGCCCTCAGCCAATCCTCTTGCCTAAGCCTCTTGAGTAGCTGAGACTATAGGCATGCATCTCCATGCCCAGCTCTATATGTGCTTTTTTTGTTGTTTTTTTTGTTTGTTTTTTTGTTGTTTTTTTTTTGAGACAGAGTCTTGCTCTGTCACCCAACCTGGAGTGCAGTGGCGCAATCTCAGCCCCCTACAACCTCTGCCTCCCAGATTCAAGTGATTCTCCTGCCTCAGCCTCCCAAGTAGCTGGGATTACAGGTGCTCCCCACCATGCCCAGCTAATTTTTGTATTTTTATTAGAGACAGGGTTTCACCCTGTTGTTGGCCAGCCTGGTCTCAAACTCCTGACCTCAAGTGATCTGCCTGCCTCAGTCTCCCAAAGTCCTGGGATTACAGGTGTGAGCCACTGCGCCCGGCCATGTGCCTTTTTTTAAGAGACTTGGTTTTGCCATGTTTCCCAGGCTGGTCTTGAACTCCTGGTTCAAGCGATCCTCAACTTCCCAAAATGCTGGGATTATAGGTGTGAGCCCCTGCGCCTAGCCTATATGTGCTTTTATTTTTTTTTTATTTTTTTTTTTTTTTTGAGACGGAGTCTCGCTCTGTCGCCGGGCTGGAGTACAGTGGCCGGACCTCAGCTCACTGCAAGCTCCGCCTCCCGGGTTCCCGCCATTCTCCTGCCTCAGCCTCCCGAGTAGCTGGGACCACAGGCGCCCGCCACCTCGCCTGGCTAGTTTTTTGTATTTTTTTAGTAGAGACGGGGTTTCACCGTATTAGCCAGGATGGTCTCGATCTCCTGACCTCGTGATCCGCCTGTCTCGGCCTCCCAAAGTGCTGGGATTACAGGCTTGAGCCACCGCGCCCGGCCTTGTGCTTTTAAACATACTTTTCCAGCACAATATTTTCTAATTTGGTGGTGGGTTTTTTTTTTTTTTTTTTTTTTTCCAGATTTTGTGTATAAAGTGAGATTAACTATTTCAATATGTATAATTTAGATGCTCTCAAAATGTGACCATACGCTGGGTGTGGTGGCTGACACCTGTAATCCCAAACACTTTGGGAAGCAGAGGCAGGAGGATTGCTTAAAGCAAGGAGTTCAAGACCAGTGTAGACAATATAGGGAGACCTCGTCTCTACAAAAAAATTATATATACATATATATAATTTTTTTTTTTTTAATGTAGGCCATGGCCAGGCACAGTGGCTCACACCTGTAATCCCAGCACTTTGGGAGGCCAAGGCAGGCAAATCACTTTGAGGTCAGGAGTTCAAGACCAGCATGGCCAATATGGTGAAACCCTGTCCCTACTAAAAATACAAAAATTAGCTGGACGTGGTGGCACACCCCAGCAACTCAGGAAGCTGAGGCAGGAGAATTGCTGGAACCTAGGAGGTAAAGGTTGCAGTGAGCCGAGATCACACCACTGCACTCCAGCCTGGGTGGCAGAGTGAGACCCTGTCTGAAAAAACAAAAAAGTAACCACATAAAATATGCACATTTGAAAAATTAATCTTTTCTCTTTTTCTTGATTTTAGGTTCCTACTCATTCGTTTAAAAGAATTTTGTGGAGAATTTCTCAAGAAAAAACTTCATCTCTCAAATTGTGTGGCAATTCATAGCTTAGCCCACATGTACACCCTGAGCCAACTTGCTTTGAAGGCTGCTGATATGATACGGAGAAATTTCCACAAAGTGATTCAGGATGAAGAATTTTATACGTTACCTTTCCATCTCATTAGGGACTGGCTTTCAGATTTGGAAATTACAGTTGATTCTGAAGAGGTTCTCTTTGAAACCGTTTTGAAATGGGTTCAGAGAAATGCTGAAGAGAGAGAGAGATACTTTGAAGAACTTTTTAAATTGCTCAGGTTGTCCCAGATGAAACCTACCTACCTTACTCGACATGTCAAACCAGAGAGGCTGGTAGCCAATAATGAAGTTTGTGTCAAGTTGGTGGCTGACGCAGTGGAGAGACATGCTCTGAGAGCTGAGAATATACAATCGGGCACATGCCAGCACCCCACTTCTCATGTCTCACTATTGCCTCGTTATGGGCAAAACATGGATGTGATCATGGTTATTGGAGGTGTGTCAGAAGGAGGGGACTATTTAAGTGAATGTGTGGGGTATTTTGTTGATGAGGACAGATGGGTAAACCTGCCACATATTCATAATCACCTCGATGGACATGCTGTTGCAGTAACAGAATCCTACGTGTATGTTGCTGGATCAATGGAGCCAGGGTTTGCTAAAACTGTTGAAAGGTATAACCCAAATTTGAATACTTGGGAACATGTTTGTAGTCTGATGACAAGAAAGCATTCTTTTGGACTAACAGAAGTCAAAGGGAAGCTCTATAGCATTGGAGGACATGGCAACTTTAGTCCTGGTTTTAAAGATGTGACTGTTTATAATCCTGAGCTTGATAAATGGCACAACTTGGAATCGGCACCAAAGATTCTTCGAGATGTCAAAGCACTAGCCATTGAAGACCGGTTTGTATACATTGCCGCCCGCACTCCTGTAGACCGGGACACTGAAGATGGATTAAAGGCTGTAATTACTTGCTATGATACAGAGACTCGACAGTGGCAAGATGTGGAATCTTTGCCCCTTATTGACAATTACTGCTTTTTCCAAATGTCTGTGGTCAATTCAAACTTTTATCAGACAGCATCATGTTGTCCCAAGAGTTATTGTTTAGAAAACGAAGAAGCAGTAAGAAAAATTGCCAGCCAAGTGTCTGATGAGATCCTTGAAAGCTTGCCTCCAGAAGTTCTAAGCATTGAAGGAGCAGCCATTTGCTATTACAAAGATGATGTCTTCATTATAGGAGGCTGGAAAAACAGTGATGATATTGATAAACAGTATCGGAAAGAAGCCTACCGATACTGTGCTGAGAGGAAGAGGTGGATGCTTCTTCCTCCTATGCCACAACCTCGTTGTAGAGCCACTGCTTGTCACGTGAGGATCCCATACCGGTACTTGCATGGCACACAGAGATATCCTATGCCTCAAAACCTGATGTGGCAGAAGGACCGCATCAGACAGATGCAAGAGATACATCGTCACGCCCTGAACATGCGGCGAGTGCCAAGCTCTCAGATAGAATGCTAGGTTCTCTCAAGCGTGCCAATTAAAACTGTTATACCCGTTTCGTGAAGCTGAAGATATCCAGGCTGTTACTTGAAAAAGTATGTCGATAACTTATTTTCTACGTGAACTGATTATTGCCCCATATAAAGGAAGTAGAGTTAAAAACTAAAGAATGGGAGACTCAGTTCAATACATGGTCATTTTGTTAGCTTGCAATTTTTGTCTTTGGTTTGTTTGTTTGTGCTAGCTAAGTAAGATCTTACTAAGGACAAGTGGGAAAATCAGGTGTAGTTGCTTAGCTGTTTTCCTGCCAATTGAGTTAAACTCCTTTGTCTTGGGGACTTATGTTTTGAACATGCTTTAAGCACCAATTTTATTTGCACATTTACTTTGATATTCTTTTTGATTTTTTATGAAATGATTGGTTTTGGCAAGATCTGACTTCTGCATTGAGCCCTCATCTGCAGGAGGCATGTGCAATAGTGAGACTGAAATTTGGATGAAAACACTCAATATTTCAGCAAGATAATTTGAGAATGTTTGCATTGATATTTTCTTATGTTTATCTAGAAGTGCCACTTTCATTCCTAGAAGATGTGACTGATGAGAAATTTTTGATTGGCTCATGCATTTTTTGGATATTTTTCATTAGCAACTGTTTATAGACTAAGCCTTCAATCTGAGCTGAGGGTAGATGGCAAAAGTATAGATCTTTAGCTAATTGACTAAATACAGAGCAAGTTACATGTGTGAATTTTGTTTTCTCTAAGAAGAAAAGTATTCGTGTAGACTGAGAAATTAAAGGCATTTAAAATTTTAAACATTTTTTTCAGGAGTTGCAGGATTACTTGAGGATATGTTAATGAGTGTAAATAATGCCTATGACAATCGACACTCAATGCCTTCCATTTTAATTTTTGCTCTAATGCATATTATATAGAATCATTATTCCTTTGGTTTTTTTTGGTTTTTTTTTTTGTTTTTTTTTGAGACAGAGGCTTGCTCTTGTTGCCCAGGCTGGAGTGCAGTGGTGCAATCTCGGCTCACTGCAACCTCTGCCTGCCGGGTTCCAGTGATTCTCTTGCCTCAGCATCCCGAGTAGCTGGGATTACAAGTACCCACCACCACGCCCGGCTAATTTTTGTACTTTTAGTAGAGACGGGGTTTCACCATGTTGGTCAGGCTGGTCTTGAACTCCTGACCTCAGGTGATCCGCCCACCTCAGCCTCCCAAAGTGCTGGGATTACAGGCGTGAGCCACCGCGCCCAACCCATTATTCCTTTGTACAAGAAACTTTTTTTTTCCCCAAAATGGGAAGTCATAATTTAAGGAAATGTTGCTAAAGATAAGCCTTATTATTTCTGATTGTTATGTTTTATCCAGTTGCCCTACACTTTTAAACTTTGCCTGAGCCTAGGATACCAAATTTGGGTACGTAATTTTGGCTTTTAAAGGTTTATGGGCTGGGCACGGTGGCTCATGACTGTAATCCCAGCACTTTGTGGGAGGCTGAGGTGGGCAGATTTTGAGCCCAAGAGTTCAAGACCAGCCTGGGAAACATAGCAAGACCCTGTCTCTACAAAAAGTACAAAAATTAGCTGAGTGTGGTAGCTGGCACGTGCCTGTAGTCCTTCCTACTTGAGGCCAAGGTGGGAGGATCAGCAGAGCCTGGGGAGGTTGAGGGTGAAGTGAGCTGTGATCATGCCCCACTACCCTGGGTGACAGAAACACAGTGTCTGAAAAAAATTAAAAAGATCACTGAAGCTATCTTTTATTTAGTTTTATACATTGTTCTAATTATCTTATGTCTCCTGAGCTTTATAAAAGTTAGCACTCAAGTTGACTCTTTTTTTTGAGGGGGTGGGGGGATGGGGTCTCACTTTGTCACCCAGGTTGGACTGCAGTGGTACGATCTTGGCTCACTACAACCTCCACCTCCTGGACACAAGCCATCCTCCCATCTCAGCCTACTGAGTAGCTGGGACTACAGGCATGCGCCACCATGCCCAGCTAATTTTTTTTTGTATTTTTGGTAGAGACAGGGTTTCGTTATGTTGCCGAGGCTGGTCTCCAACCCCTGGGCTCAGGAGATCCACCCGTGTCAGCCTCCCAAGGTGCTGGGATTACAGGTGTGATCCACCACACCTGGCCTCAAATTAACTTTTTTTTTTTCTTTTTTTTGAAACAGAGTCTCGCTTTGTCACTCAGGCTGGAGTGGCGCAATCTCAGCTCACTGCAACCTCCACCTCCCGCGCTCATGCGATTCTCCTGCCTCAGCCTCCTGAGTAGCTGGGAATGCAGGCGCGTGCCACCACGCCCGGCTAATTTTTGTATTTTTAATAGAGATGGGGTCGCACCATGTTAGTTAGGCTGGTTTGGAACTCCTGACCTCGTGATCCTCCCACCTCAGCCTCCCAAAGCGCTGGGATTACAGGCGTGAGCCACCATGCCTGGCCCTCAAATTGACTTTAATGCTCGGTTAGTATAAAGGATTCCTAACAGCTTACAATGTGGTTTTCTTGTTTTTGTTGTTGTTGTTTTGTTTTGTTTTTTTTTTTAAGATATGAGGTCTCACCTTATTGGCCAGGCTGGTCTCAAGCTCCTTTCCTCAAGCAACTCTCCCACCTTGGCCTCCCAAAGAGCCACCTGCCCAATGATTTATCCTGTTTCTTAAGGACTGTCTTTACCTTCTTAGACATTTTGGAATACCATTCTAGAAGTCAAATTCCAAGTGCAGTGATTTTTTTTTTTCCCCTAGTCCATTATAGTTAATCTTCTTGTTAGTGATCAAATAACAAAAGAGAAAAGCACAACCAGAAATTTTGGCTATTTGCTGCAAGACTAATAGTTTTAGGTCTTGGGCTCTATACTAAGAACTTGAAATTTTTAAATTAGTGTCCCTGCCTAGGTGAAAAGTTTTTAATAAATGTGTTGAAAATCAACTTTAAATCCATTTAATTTAGACTGGAGTGGGCGTGAGAAACTGCAAGTCTATTTCTACATATAAGGATATATTATTTTACCCCACTACTACCTTTTTCTCAATTTCCATTTCTTTGTAGTTATTTTAATAAAAGCCATTTGGATTCTGAGAAGCACTAATTCTTAGTTGTGAGAGGTCTATGCATGTAAGACAGAATCATTAAATGAAGCTCATTAAATGGAGTTCTCATTTCTCTCCAATAGACTATGCTAACAAACTTCCTTTTGTTGATTGTGTTTAAATAATTTAGTATCTCACTACAATAACAGTTTTCACTGGAAGGATGTGATGTGTTTTTTGTTTTTTTGTTCTCAGAGCTGTCTTCTGAGGTAATCATTACCAAGTCATTTGTGGGGTTGTGTTTTTTTCACATGATGTGACAGAAATTATAACTCATAAGATTTAGGCATAATCTGGTTTTAAAACCTTGATTGAAACTGTTGTTTTTTAACTTAGCAGGCAGCCTAGGCCACGGCTGAAAAGAAGGGGTAAGTCCTTCATTGCATGATGATGTGTGCAGGTTTTCCTGAATTTCTAATTTTTATATTTGAATTCACATGTGTAATTTCACATCAATAACTTGTGTTTCTGAAATATCCTAACTAACTTGTTAATGAGGAAAGAAACCAGATTTGCTTAAATCTGTTCAAGGCTGACATTCTGAAATTCTTAACTGGAAATAACTTCCCAGAGTATTTGGAAAGGTTCTAATTACAAGGATTAGGCCTAAAATAGCTCCTTGGGAAAGAAGTTTCCTTGTTGATGAGAAAACTTAAAAGATTCTTTTTGGTAATGTAAGCAGTTAAAAATATGACTTTAGCAAGACAGCTTAATGCGTATTCAAGCAAACCTTTGTTTTGTTGCTTTCCTTTTGTTTGTAGAAGAGAGAGGAAGTCATTATACCAAAAAGTAATAGTTACATAACTTTGAGTGAGGCTACTTACATCTTTTTTTTTTTTTTTTGGAGACGGAGTCTCTCTCTGTCGCCCAAGCTGGAGTGCAGTGGCGCGATCCTCGCTCACTGCAAGCTCCACCTCCTGGGTTCACGCCATTCTCCTGCCTCAGCCTCCCGAGTAGCTGGAACTACAGGCGCCCGCCACCGCGCCCGGCTCATTTTTTGTATTTTTTTAGTAGAGACGGGGTTTCACCATGGTCTCGATCTCCTGACCTTGTGATCCGCCCGCCTCGGCCTCCCAAAGTGCTGGGATTACAGGCGTGAGCCACCGCGCCCGGCCTTCTTACATCTTAGAATGGGTATCCTTGAACTATATCTACCGCACCATGGCTTAAAAAAAAAAATCAGTGGTATATATTGAGAATGTCAGTCATGAGCTTAGTGTTTAAGTAACACATCCCACTTACAGTTGTTTGCATGATTAGTCTTGTGTATCATGATATTCAACTTTGCGTTTGCTGTGCCAGTTCAAAAATAACTTTTTTGCTAAAAACTCTTAAAATTCATGACATAAGTTTTGTTTTGATCACCTGGTTTTATATAGTATTTCTGGGACCAAAAAATTTAAATATACCTTTTTAATATAGAACAGAAGTTTGAAGCTGGAAAGATAGTGTTTATGGAAGATTTGTGTGTTTTTGTTTTTTTAAACCCGTCAGGCTGCTGGTAAGGCAGTTTCTAGGGCTAACTTTTCCTCCTTACCTCTTGACTAGTGTAGCATGTGGTATGTTTAAAATACTTCATTTTCTGCTTTGTAATTCTAATATCAACACTACACTGTATGTAGACAGGTGAGCTGAATGGTATGTTTTAGTTATTTGGTCTAATCAAGCATAACTAAAGGGACTTCTTTTTTGGTACTTTTCTCAAATTAAGTTTAAATATAGTATACTGGCCACATTTCATGTCTTTGAAAGTTTACATTACTGTAAACCAAGTACTCTGTCTACACCAGAGGGTGCTTTAACTATAAAATATTTGAGAAACAATTCAGTCTCTCCTGAACTCTCAAACATTTTGGCACAGTTCATCACTCCAGTTTGTTACTTTCTTGAGAATAGTCCTTTTTTGTTTTTGTTATTATAACGTATGTTCTGGTCATTGGAAACAGAACAGCTCATAGTTGAGTGATGTAATATAATAACAGTAATATAACCTAGTAGTCATTTTGCTTCAAGGAATTTAATTAGATAGCAAAATCACTGCTGTTTATTACATTTGTAGGGCTTTTTGTCTTACTCAGTGACCATCACTACGAATGTCTTACATTGAAGCACAGACTGCAGAGCACTTGTTAACTTAATCCTCCTGCATAATGCACTCATGAAAAGTAGTGCTTGCTAGGTGTTTGAAGATTTTATGATCCATGTGCTTGGGCTCGTTTAGTTATTTGTAAAATAAACATTTAGTTTGAGTTGATGCAGTGAGTTTTTTGGGCTAGTAGTATCCAGGTCCCTACTCTACTGAAAATGTAATCTTCACTATTTCCCTTTAAGTCAGAGGAGATGTAGTAGTTAGAACACCTTGAGACATTACATTGTAAAATAGCTCATTTTATGTTCCTGAAGCTATCTTGTTCTCTGTTAAAGCTACTAATTGTCTCAGTGTAAGTTTTAAATAAATATATTTCTTTAAAGCTGGTTTGTACTGTGTGACTTTTTTTTTCTTCTTTATGCACTGTTGGATATAATTGCCTTCTTCCCTCCCTCCTACTCCCTCATTCATCCAACCATTGGCTCTCTTAAGTTGAACATTTTCCAGTACTCTTCAAAGTTTAAACACTGCATTTATTTAAAAAAAAGAATTAATTCTTATTGCTTAGACTTTTTATTAGCTAAATGAAGAGGCTCATACAGGTAGGGTACTTGTTGAAGCAGAATATTTTACTTCATCTCGCAGTGCTAATCCTGGGAAGTTGTCCCGTCTAGCTGCATATTCCCCAACATTGGCCAGCCCTGGTACTACACAGCAGCTCAGAGCACTGCGGTATATGCTCATGTCATGAGCATCATACCACTCATCGGTCTTTTCGTCATAGCACTCAACATTAAAGGTGGTGGTAAAACCATTAAAGCCACCCACCACGAACAAGAGGTCGTCCACCACCTCGATGCCAAAATTGCTACGAGGGTTAAACATAGTGGGGATTGTGCGCCAAGTGTTAGCCACAGGGCTGTAGGCTTCTGCACTCCTAAGTCGATTAGCTCCGTCAAAGCCACCTACCTGTGGATAGCAAAAGAAACACGGTTGACTGCTAACTATTGATTCTGTTCACTGAGGAAGCCCTCGTTGGGGGTACCAGTGATTTCATAACTCCCTCTTCCATTATCTTCCATGAAAAAAAGCTTTTCAAATACCAACAGTAGCATAAACCCATTTACTAATACAAATTCTAGGGGTAATGTGTTTTTTCTTTGTAGTAGTAAACTTACTGCATATACATGTTCTCCATAAGCAATCACGCCTATTCCACTCCTCCTGCTTCTCATGGGTGCTATGACTGTCCACTGATTACTTTCAGTGTTGTACACTTCCGCTGTAAACAGGCACTCGTTTCCATTAAACCCACCACATATGTAGACCTGTGTGAAGAGTTCCAAGATTATTAAAATTCCCACTCTAGGGAGTAGAAAGAAAGGATATGTGTGTGGTGGTAGTGGGCACTTAATTCCAGTCTGTACAATCTGAATTTCTTTTTTTCATATGTGCATGCATTGCTTTTTATTTATTTATTTTTAGAGACAGAGTCTTGCTCTGTCACCCAGGCTGGAGTGCAGTTGCGCCCTCTCGGCTCACTCCGCCACTCAGGTTCTAACAATTCTCCTGCCTCAGCATCCGGAGTAGCTGGGACTTCAGGCGCACACTGCCACACCCTGCTGATTTTTTGTATTTCAGTAGAGACGAGGTTTCCACCTTGTTGCCCAGGCTGGTCCTGAACTCCTGAGTTCAGGCAATCCACCCCCATCGACTTCCCAAAGTGCTAGGGTTACAGGCATGATACACTGCCGGCCTATTTTTTTTTTTTTTTTTTTTGAGACGGAGTCTGGCTCTGTCGCCCGGGCTGGAGTGCAGTGGCCGGATCTCAGCTCACTGCAAGCTCCGCCCTCCGGGTTTACGCCATTCTCCTGCCTCAGCCTCCCGAGTTGCTGGGACTACAGGCGTCCGCCGCCTCGCCCGGCTAGTTTTTTGTATTTTTTAGTAGAGACGGGGTTTCACCGTGTTCGCCAGGATGGTCTCGATCTCCTGACCTAGTGATCCGCCCGTCTCGGCCTCCCAAAGTGCTGGGATTACAGGCTTGAGCCACCGCGCCCGGCCTGCCGGCTTATTTTTATTTTTTGAGATGGAGTCTCGCTCTGTCGCCTGGGCTGGAGTGCAGTGGAGCTATCTCGGCTCACTGCAAACTCTGCCTCCTGAGTAGCTGGAATTACAGATGCGTGCCACCACACCTGGCTAATTTTTGTATTTTTACTGGAGAATACCATGTTGGCCAGGCTGGTCTCAAACTCCTGACCTGAAGTGATCCGCCCACTTTGGCCTCCCAAAGTGCTGAGATTACAAACACGAGACACCAGGCCTGGCCACATTACTACTTTTTTTTTTTTTTTTTTTTGAGAGGGAGTCTTGCTCTGTCATCCAGGCTGGGGTGCAGTGGTGCGATCTCAACGCACTGCAACCTCCACCCACTGCAGCCTCCGCCTCCCGGGTTCAAGTGATTCTCCTGCCTCAGCCTCCTGAATAGCTGGGACTACAGGCGCCTGCCACCATGCCCAGCTAATTCTTTGTATTTTTAGTAGAGACAGGGTTTCACCATGTTGGCCAGGATGGTCTTGACTTCCTGACCTTGTGATCTGCCCGCCTCGACTTTCCAAAGTGCTGGGATTACAGGCGTGAGCCACGAGCCCAGCCTGCATTACTTTTTTTTTTTCTTTTTTTGAGATGGAGCCTTGCACTGTCACCCGGGCTGGAGTGCAATGGTGCCATCTCGGCTTATTGCAATCCTCTGCCTCCTGGGTTCAAGCGATTCTCCTCCCTCAGCCTCCTGAGTAGCTGGGACTACAGGTGCCCGCCACCAGGCCCGGCTAATTTTTTGTATTTTTAGTAGAGACAGGCTTTCACTATGTTGGCCAGGCTGGTCTCGAACTCCTGACCTAGTGATCAGGAGCCTTAGCCTCCCAAAGTGCTAGGATTACAGGCATGAGCCACCGCGCCCGGCCTCGCATTACTTTTTAATAAGCAAAATAAAAGACAGTTGCAACTAGTCACCTTGTCAATTGAAGAAAGAATGAGTACTCCAAGTGAATACTGCCACTTCGTCTTCCATCCACCCCAAAAAAGAGCAGTATCATTTCTTGGCTTGTACTTTGTATCCACATCTTCCCCTCCCACCCTGGTCCTTTACCTTCCCATAGAGTGTTGTGGCGCTTGCATCACTCCTCTGTTCGTGCATGGGGGCGATGAGTGTCCATTGATTGGTCTCTGGCTCATAACGTTCAGCAGTGTTTAGACGCACATAGCCATCAAATCCTCCCATGGCATAAATAAAATTGCTGAGGACTGTCACACTGACATAGCAACGTCTGGAGTGCATCGGGGCCACCTGATGCCAAGTTTTCTTGACTGGGTCAAAACGCTTAACACTATTGAAATAGTCTACACTATCAAACCCCCCAATGATATACACATAGCCTTTCAAATAGGCTGCCCCATGGTAGGCACGGGGACTCTCTTCCTCACAAGTAACGTTCACCCATCTGTCTGCCCGAGCGTCATATGCCTCAATAGCATTGGTGGGGCTCCCACCACTCCAGCCACCAATTGCAAAGAGGATGGCATAGGGCAAGCGGGGTCTGGTGAGTGGGTTGGTAAAATCAGAATTAGAGGGTCCGTTCATGTTGAGGTCATACATGGCCTTTAGGGCATTAATGATGACTGGTTTGCATTCCTCACTGTCTTTGACATAGTCATTCATCTTAACATTGTTCATGAAGTACTCAGCATGCATTAGGGCCAGGCGAACCTAAGAAGCAAACGCAGAAAGTCATTCAGGTGATGTGAGGGTGCCAGGAGATCCCACATCCTTAACCCCCATGTTACAATCTGCCTTTGAATTGCTGGAAATATTTTGGTTTGTTTTTGAAATGTATAAGTCACAGTTTAAATAGTCAATTTTGAGGCTCACACCATAATCCCAGCACTTTGGGAGGCCGAGGCAGGCGAATCACTTGAGGCCAGGAGTTTGAGACCAGCCTGGCAACATAGCAAGACCGTCTCTACTAAAAATACAAAAATTGGGGCCAGGTGAGGTGGCTCACGGCCGTAATCCCAGCACTTTGGGAGGCCAAGACGGGCGGATCACCTGAGGTCGGGAGTTCTAGACCAGCCTTGCCAACATGGCAAAACTCCATCTCTACTAAAAATACAAAAATTAGCTGAGCATGGCGGCACGTTCCTGTAATCCCAACTACTCGGGGAGCTGAGGCAAGAGAATCGCTTGAACCAGGGAGGCAGAGGTTGCAGTGAGCCAAGATCGCCCCACTGCACTCCAGCCTGGGCCACAGAGCGAGACTCCATCTCAAAAAAAAAAAAAAAATCAGTCAGGGCGCAGTGGCTCACACCTGTAATCCCAGCACTTTGGGAGGCCGAGGTGGGCAGATAACTTGAGGTCAGGCATTTGAGACCAGCCTGGCCAACATGGTGAAACCTCTGTCTCTACTAAAAATACAAAAATTAGCTGGGCGTGGTGGCAGGCACCTATAATCCCAGCTACTCAGGAGGCTGAGGCGGGAGACTCGCTTGAACTCGGGAGGTGGAGGTTGCAGTGAGCCGAGATCGCACTACCACACTCCAGCCTGGGCGACAGAGCTAGACTCCATCTCAAAAAAAAGAAGAAAAAAAAATTAGCCAGGCATGGTGCCGCATGCCTATAGTCCCAGCTACTCTCGAGGCTAAGGCGTGAGAATTGCTTGAACCCAGGAGGTGGAGGTTGCAGTGAGCTGTGATCACACCACAGCACTCCAGCCTGGGTGACAGAGTGAGACTCTGTCTCAAAATAAATAGTCGTCGGCTGGGCGCAGTGGCTCACGCCTGTAGTCCCAACACTTTGGGAGGCTGAGGCGGGCAGATCATGAGGTCAGGAGATCAAGACCATCCTGGCTAATACGGTGAAACCCTGTCTCTACTAAAGATACAAAAAGTTAGCCGGGTGTGGTGGCAGGCATCTGTAGTCCCAGCTACTGGGGAGGCTGAGGCAGGAGAATGGCGTGGCGTGAACCCGGGAGGCAGAGGTTGCAGTAAGCCGAGATCGCATCACTGCACTCTAGCCTGGGCGACAGTGAGACTCCTCAAAAATAAATAAATAAATAGTCATTTTGGGAAGGTGGTATATACATTTGGAAGCTGAGAATAAGCTAGATAGAAGGCACCTCAAGTGGCCACAGAGCAATCCCATTCCTTGGCCAATGGTCAGTACCATTAGACCAGGAAAAACCATGGTAATTGTTCAGTAATTGAGTATGTCTGTATATGTAAAATAATGCTGATTAGCACCAACTGACAACAATTGTGTGCAATACTCATGATTTGTTTTTCTGGTTTTTTGTTAATTTGAGACCGAGTCCCACTCTGTTGCCCAGCTGGAGTGCAGTGGTGTGATCTCAGCTCACTGCAGCCTCCACCTCCTGGGTTCAAGTTATTCTCCTGCCTCAGCTTCCTGAATAGCTAGGATTACAGGCATGCACCACCATACCCAGCTAATTTTTGTATTTTCAGTAGAGACAGTGTTCTGCTATGTTGGCCAGGCTGGTCTTGAACTCCTGACCTCAGATGATCCACCCGCCTCCACCTCCCAAAGTGCTAGGATTAAAGACATGAGCCACTGTGCCAGCCATGATTTGGTTTCTAATTCAGCTTCTACCTTGGGTATGGAGAAATTCATAGGAAGGAAAAAAGCTGAAAGGAATTTCAGCACTTTCGAATTTTTTTTTTTTTTTTTTTTTTTTTTTTTTTTTTTTTTTGAGACAGGGTCTCGCTCTATTGCCCAGGCTGGCTTGCAGTGAAGTGATCACAGCACACTGCAGCCTTGACCTCCCAGGCTCAAGCAGTCCTCCCATTTCAGCCTCCCACCCAGTAGCTGCAACTGCAGGCATGCACCACCAAGCCTGGTTAATTTTTTTTTTTTTTTTTTTTTTGAGACGAAGTCTCGCTCTGTCACCCAGGCTGGAGTGCAGTGGCGCGATCTCAGTTACTGCAAGCTCCGCCTCCCCGGTTCATGCCATTCTCCTGCCTCAGCCTTCCGAGTAGCTGGGACTACAGGCACCCGCCACCATACCCAGCGAATTTTTTGTATTTTTAGTAGAGACAGGGTTTCACCATGTTAGCCAGGATGGTCTCGATCTCCTGACCTCGTGATCTGCCTGTCTCAGCCTCCCAAAGTGGTGATTACAGGCATGAGCCACCGCGCCCAGCCAGCCTGGTTAACTTTTAAATTTAAATTTTTTTTTTTTTTTTGAGATGGAGTCTTGTTCTGTTGCCCTGGCTGGAGTGCAATGGCATGATCTCGGCTCACTGCAACCTCTGCCTCCCAGGTTCAAGTGATTCTCCTGCCTCAGCCTCCTGAGTAGCTGGGATTACAGGTGCGCACCACCACGCCCAGCTAATTTTTATATTTTTAGCAGAGACCGGGTTTCACCATGTTGGCCAGGCTGGTCACAAACTCCTGACCTCAGGTGATCCCCCCACCTCGGCCTCCCAAAGTGCTGGGATTACAGGCGTGAGCCACTGCACCTGGTCAAATTTTGTAATTTAAAATTTTTATAACCTATGTTGCCCAGGCTGGCCTCAAACTCTGCGCTCAAGTGATTCTCCCACCTTGGCCTCCCAAAGTGAGCCACCACACCCCTCCTAGAATTATTCTGAAGGCTCTCTTCTTCCCCCACCACCAGGAAGGATTTTGGTCAAAGAATATAACTTAGGTAAAAAGAACTAGTAATGCCAAGGGAAAAGACAGTTGCAAAATTCCAGAGAATAGTAGATGCCTTCTATCTAAGGACATGTAAATACAGCCTTGGGATCTGTCATATGTCTCAATTTTGCTTTTAGGACAATCTCTCTGGGATAAATGAATGAAGAGTGAACACTGACCTTAGGAAGCAAAATTGAAATGTGCTGCTTTCTATTTTGGGGGTCATGAGAAATCCACTTTAAAATGGCCTCAAATACAGCATCTTCCTGTTTGACATTGAGCTCATCTTTCTCGATGATATCCTTAAGTTCAGTGACCGAGAGCTCTAAAAATTCTGCAGAGACTTTCACCATCTCCTCGAAGTTGTGCAGTATGAACATGTAGGCCTTCTGCCTCAGCTCAGGACAGTAGTAGTAGTCTGTGAACTTACAGATGCCGATACAATTATCCAAGCACAGCTCTGACTTGAGGAACTCGCAGCAACCCCTGACGATACCCATGATGTTAAACTGATCCGCGGCAGCAAGCAGTTTCTCCACATTGTCCGGTGTGATAGGCACGGTCCGGGTGTATGCATACTCAATGATCAGCTTCATCATGTCGGGAGAAATGCCAGGGATGTTGTATACCTTCTTTTCAGTGTTGTTCCAGCCACTTGTAAACAAAGCTCTGGAAAAAAGAAAGAAATTGGCAGCCACGGAAACATTTCTCTCCTGTTAGGTGAGTACATTGGAAATGGCCTCAGGAAGCGGGGTGCAGGCATGTGCTATATACAGTGGACAAGAAGAATTTTGACTTTGGGGCCGGGCGCAGTGGCTCACGCCTGTAATCCCAGCACTTTGGGAGGTGGAGGCGGGTGGATCACGAGGTCCGGAGATCGAGACCATCCTGGCTAACACGGTGAAACCCTGTCTCTACTAAAAATACAAAAAATTAGCCGAGCGTGGTGGCGGGCGCCTATAGTCCCAGCTACTTGGAGGCTGAGGCAGGAGAATGGCGGGAACCTGGGAGGCGGAGTTTGCAGTGAGCCGAGATCGAGCCACTGCACTCCAGCCTGGGTGACAGAGCAAGACTCCATCTTGGTTGGGGGAAAAAAAAAAGAACTTTGACTTTGGTCACTCTTACCTTGTGGATAGAGAAATTAAGATTTAGAACTGAGAGTAAGACCCAGGTCTCTTGGGCCAGGCGTGGTGGCTCACGCCTATAATCCCAGCACTTTGGGAGGCCGAAGCAGGTGGATGACGAGGTCAGGAGTTCAAGACCAGCCTGGCCAACATGGTGAAACCCTGTCTCTACCAAAAATACAAAAGTTAGCTGGGCGTGGTGGCACGTGCCTGTAGTCCCAGCGACTTGGGAGACTAAGGCACGAGAATCGCTTGAACCTGGGAGGCGGAGGTTGCAGCAAGCCAAGATCACGCCACTACACTGTAGCCTGGTGATAGCGTGAGACTCCATCTCAAAAAAAAAAAAAAGTTTTTTTCATATAAGATGTGAGATTGGGATGGGGAGAGTCTCCCTATATTGCCCAGGCTGGTCTCGAACTCCTGGGCTCAAGTGATGCCCAGGATGATGATTTTATATGCATTTTACTTATTTAATTCCTATTTCCCCTTCTGGAGGGTAAACTTCATGAGAATAGGAATGTTTCTCTTTTTTTTTTTTTTTTTTTTTTTTGAGACGGAGTCTTGCTCTGTCACCCAGGCTGGAGTGCAGTGGCCGGATCTCAGCTCACTGCAAGCTCCTCCTCTCGGGTTCACGCCATTCTCCTGCCTCAGCCTCCCGAGTAGCTGGGACTACAGGCACCCGCCACTTCACCCGGCTAGTTTTTTTTTTTGTATTTTTTAGTAGAGACGGGGTTTCACCGTATTAGCCAGGATGGTCTCTATCTCCTGACCTCATGATCCGCCCGTCTCGGCCTCCCAAAGTGCTGGGATTACAGGCTTGAGCCACTGCGCCCGGCCGAATGTTTCTCTTTTTATTCATTGTTTTTTGTTTTCTGTTTTTGAAGCAAGGTGTTGCTCTATCACCCAGGGTAGAGTGCAATGGCATGATCTTGGCACACTGCAACCTCTGACTCCTGGGTGCAAGCAATTTTCCTGCCTCAGCCTCCTGAGTGGCTGGGATTATAGGTGTGCGCCACCACACTCAACTAATTTTTGTATTTTTTAGTAGAGATGCAATTTCACCATGTTGGTCAGGCTGGTCTCTAACTCCTGACTTCAGGTGATCCACCTGCCTCGGCCTCCCAAAATGCTGGGATTACACTGATGAGCCACTATGCCTGATCTTGGCTTCCTTTTTGTAAGAAGTTTAAGGAAATGTGGTCTTAGAGATCAAATTCTTCCGCTAGAGCAGGGGTCTGCAAACCTATGGACTCTGTCCAAATTTGGCCCACCTGCTGCCCACAAATTAAGAATGATTTTCACATTTTAAATGACTGGAGGAAAAAATCTTTTTTTTTTTTTTTTTTTTTTTTTGAGATGGAGTCTTGCTCTGTTGCCCAGGCTGGAGTGCAGTGGCGCCATCTCGGCTCACTGCAAGCTCCACCTCCCGGGTTCACACCATTCACCTGAAGTCAGGAGTTCAAGACCAGCCTGGACAACATGTTGAAACCCCGTCTCAATTATAAATACAAAAAAATTAGCTGGGTGTGGTGGCAGGCATCTGTAACCCCAGCTACTCAGGAGACTGAGGCAGGAGAATTGCTTGAACTCAGGAGGCAGAGGTTGCAGTGAGCCGAGATCGCACCGTTGTACTCCAGCCTGGGTGACAAGAACAAAACTCCATCTCAAAAAAAAAAAGAAGAAAAAGAAAACTTAGCCAGATGTGGTGGCACACAGCTGTAATCCCAGATACTCGGGAGGCTGAGGCAGGAGCATCGCTTGAACCCGAGAGGTAGAGGTTGCAGTGAGCCGAGATTGTGCCACCGCACTCCAGCCTGGGTGACAGAGCAAGACTCCATCTCAAAAAAATAAAAATAAAAAATAAATTGTGGACTCTGCTCTAGGGTCTACATGAATGAGAAGTTTTAGCAACAAGTAGGATACATCAATCATATCTTCATTGGAATTGATTACTCAAACATTTTCAGCTCATGAACAAAATAGCCCTTCTACCTCCTGGGTTACAGTGGTTTTAGCCCAAACTCCCTTTTCCTTCTGTTATTTCCCGGGTGTTTACCCCTCATCCTCCTTCCCATCCCCTTAATCCTTGTTAATTTATCACCCTGTTTGAAAAGGTCTCTATTGGGATAGGAGTAGAGGGGGGTCCCTGAAGTAGCATTGTCATCTGAAATCCAGTAGGGATGTCCAACCTTCCCAAAGGTTGGTTTAGGTGAGAATCAAAGATGAAAGCCCACCAATAGTTAGTTGAAATCCAGTTGAAAAATCAGATCTTAAAGGCCGGGCGCGGTGGCTCACGCCTGTAATCCCAGCACTTTGGGAAGCCAAGGCAGGTGGATCACGAGATCAGGTGTTCCAAACCAGCCTAACCAACATGGTGAAACCCTGTCTCTAATAAAAATACAAAAATTAGCTGGGCATGGTGGTGGGAGCCTGTAATTCCAGCTACTTGGGAGACTGAGGTAGGAGAATCGCTTGAGCCCAGGAGGCAGAGGTTGCAGGGAACCGAAATCACACCACTGCATTCCAGCCTGGGGGACAAAGCGAGACTCCATCTCAAAAAAAGAAAAATCAGATCTTGCCAGGCGTGGTGGCTAATGCCTGTAATCCTAGCACTTTGGGAGGTTAAAACGGGCAGATCACCTGAGGTCAGGAGTTTGAGACCAGCCTCAGCAACATGGCAAAACCCTGTCTCTACTAAAAATACAAAAATTAGCCTGGCGTGGTGTCGGGCACCTGTAATCCCAGCTACTCAGGAAGCTGAGGTGGGAGAATGGATTGAACCGGGGAGGCGGAGGTTGCAGTGAGCTGAGATGGCGCCATTGCACTCCAGTCCAGGTAACAGAGTGAGACTCATCTCAAAAAAAAAAAAAAAAAAAATTGGAGAAAAAAGCCCCTGACCCTAGTCATGCCTCTTCAGAAGGCAAAGGAGCCAGGCAGGAGCTCCTGCCTGGACCACAGAGTTGGCCAGGCATGGTGGTAATCCCAGCACTTTGGGAGACTGAGGCAGGAGGATTGCTTTGGGCCAGGAGTTCAAGACCAGCCTGGGCAACATAGCGAGACTCCATCTCTATAGAACATTTCAAAAGTAGCCGGACATAGCGGCATGTGCCTGTAGACCTAGCTACTTGGGAGGCTGGGGTAGGTGGATCGTTTGAGCCCAGCAGTTCAAGGCTGCAGTGAGCCATGATTGCATCACTACACTTCAGCCTGGGTGAAAGAATGAGAGCTTATCTCTAAAAAATTTTTTTTTTAAATTTTTTAAGGTGCCCAGAGCTTTGACAGTGTCTCTAAAGTTAAGGTGGTGGAGTGGGAACCAGAAAATGGATCAAAGTGTCTCAAAATGAGCCCAATTACCCCTTTGGCTTAATTTGGCAACCCTGTTATACCTAAAGTAGGAACTGCAGCTACAGAGGATGTTCTTATGGGCACTGAACTCAAAGCCATTGACCTTGATGACCACGTCGCAGAGCTTGCCCTCTAGTCTAAGCTCGTTGAAGATCTCACAGGCCATCGCACTCATCTTCCTCTCCATGTGAGGCTGGTGGAAACGTGTGGAGGCCGCCGCGCTCTCCATCTCCATGGCACCCTGGGACAGCGGAGAGAGGCTGCTCTCCTAGGGTGTCGGGGAGGGTTGTGGGGGGCCCCTTTAGCCAGCTGTCGCTTCTTTTCCCTACTACATCTTTCGTATAGGGTCTATCAGGCAACTCAAGTTCCAGAATCCTGGCCCTGCAGTGAGATCACGCAGGATTGTGCTCTCAGGTTCTGGAACTGCCCCCTGGACTTGTCCGCTTCCTTCTCCTCTCCCCTACCACCCCACTTAGGCTGAAAACCACCTCATGCCTCTTTCTGTGTCCTCGAACTCAGAACAGAACCGTGACCACTGACTGTTTATTGATTCCAGCTCCTGTTACTCACCTGATACAGGTCTCTATCCCTGGAGCATCCATCTACCTTCCACAGCCCAACACTTGGCTCCCTAGACACCGAACTCAAGGAAATCCAAGTCAGTTGAGGCGGAAGGGAGAAGTAAAGCTGATTAAATTTCTTTATTAGGCCAGGTGCAGTGGCTCATGCCTGTAATCCCAGCATGAGGTGGGCAGATCACGAGGTCAAGAGATGGAGGCCATCCTGGCCAACATGGTGAAACCTCGTCTCTACTAAAAATAGAAAAATTAGCTGGGCCTGGCGGCACATGCCTGTGGTCCCAGCTACTCGGGAGGCTGAGGCAGGAGAATCGCTTAAAACCAGGAGGTGGAGGTTGCAGTGAGCTGAGATTGTGCCACTGCACTCCAGCCTGGTGACAGAAACTCCATCTCAAAAAAAAAAAAAAAAGAAAAAAATTAATTAATTAAATTCTTTCTTTTTTTAGAGACAGGTCTTGCTCTCTCACCCAGGCTGGAGTGCAGTGGTGTGATCATAGCTCACTACAGCCTCCACCTCCTGGGCTCAAGTGATCCTCCCACTTGAGGCTTGATCCTCCCGGCCCAGCCTCCTGAGTAGCTGGGATTACAGGTGCTCAGCACCGTGCCCAGCCAACGCTGATTACATTTCAGAAAGCTGTCCCGGGTCTCCCAGTCCCCTGGATGGGTTAGTCACTCAGTTTCTTCTGGAATGAGGAATGGCCTAGTTAACAGAGCACCTGCTGGGTGATTAACAGAATTCAGTTTATGGCTCCTTCATCTCTCCTCCCATCCAGCCGTGTGGTTTTTCTGTTTTTGTTTCTGAGACAGGGTGTCATCTGCCGCCCAGGCTGGAGTGCAGTGATGCGATCTCGGCTCACTGGAGCCTGGACCTCCCGGGCTCAAGTGATCCTCCTGCCTCAGCCTCCCGAGTAGCTGGGACTACAGGTGCGCATCATCACGCCCGGCTAATTTTTGTATTTTTTGTAGAGACGGGGTTTCGTCATGTTGCCCAGGCTGGTCTCGAACTATTCGGCTCAAGCGATCCTCCTGCCTCGGCCTCCCAAAGTCCTGGGATTACAGGCGCGAGCCACCGCGCCCAGCCCCAGCCATGTTTTTGTCACACAAACTTTCAGCCTGGAAATGACCACGCTTGGCAAGGCTTTTCCTCCACAAAGAGTGGCAGAACCCTACCTACCCACGTAACCCCAACACCCTGGGACCTTCACCCTGCTCTTCACAATAAATAGCACCCTCCTCCAATTTGCCTAGCGCACCGGGAAAGTCCAACCGGATCGTGGCCATCTCCGGGACCACACGATTCTCGGCCCCGCCCCCGGCCCCGCCCCCGGCCCCGCCGGCCTCCAGGCGGGAGGCGACGCCTGCGCAGTGCGGTCGCGGGGCTGTCGTTGTCCCCCGCGCCACCGACCGGGCCTCGAACGGGATGGCGGAGGAGGTGAGGAGGGAGGAAGCGTCCGGAGTGGGGCGGGCCCGGACTCCGACCCCCGGGGCGCTCCGAGCCCCCCAGCGGGTCACCGAGGCACCACCGATCCACCCAGGCCAGTAGCCGCCCCATTGCGCACCCCGGCCCAGCTTCACACGCGCGCCCGAGCGAGCCCCGGGCTCCCCTCGGACCCAGCGCGGCGCGGGGGTCAGTGGTTCTCTCGGGTCTCGGGACAGGTGAGCACCCTGATGAAGGCCACGGTCCTGATGCGGCAGCCTGGGCGGGTGCAGGAGATCGTGGGCGTCCTCCGCAAGGGCGGCGGAGAGAGGTTACAGGTACCTCGGAGGCGGGCGGGGGCCGGCAGGGCTGGGGGCGGCTGGGGAGGCTTCCAGCCCATTGGGTCTTCCCGCTTTGCTCTGCTGCGGACCCCTGCTAGCTCCCCACCCTAAGAAATGGCCGGGAACTTGAAGGAGAGCAGGTTGGTTCCCCTGTCCTGAATCCCAGATTTCAGATTTCTCAATATGGTCATGCTGCTTCCTCTAATTGGACAGAAGGCGCCCCACACCAGTACCTGGGGCCTTATCCTCCCCAAGCCAGCGGCTCTCCAGTAAGTTGAAGATATCCAGATGGGCCGTAATGGTAGAGATCTCTTAGGAAGGACCTGAAATTGAAGGAGTCAGAGGGGTCCTGAGTATTTCACCCTCGCCCCTACAGTAGGAGACTGCGTTTTCCTCAGGGTTAACGGGTACTAATTAAGATCACTTCCCCCTCTAAACCTCTGTGTCACTCAGTAACTCCTCCACCGCTTTGCCTACCATCCTCGCCAGTGAGCTGTTTTGATTTCCATAATCATCTTCTGGCTGAGGCAGGGCCACATTAGAAGGTGCCTATTTAGGCATCATCTCTCTTTTGCCTTACAGGTGATTTCTGATTTTGACATGACCTTGAGCAGGTTTGCATATAATGGAAAGCGATGTCCTTCTTCTTACAGTAAGTCACATTCTAGCTTGCCTTGTTGGGCTTGACAAGATGATGGGTTCTAAGGGACAAGTAAAAGGAGTTTTCTCTTTTTCCAGATATTCTGGATAATAGCAAGATCATCAGTGAGGAGTGTCGGAAAGAGGTGGGTTGCTCCCGTCCTTTGCTCAGAAATGGTTGTCATATGCTACTTCAAATGGTTCCTGTTTGGAACCAAAGGTTCCTGTATAGAGACCTTAGAAAATTAATTTTTAAAAAATTGTTGTTTTGCTAAGGAGGATCTAGTTTTAATACATTAAGACAGCTTTTCCTTACTGGCCAGGACATATGATGATTAATGGTTGGAACTGGACATTATACTTAGAGTTGGCTATAGAGTTTACAAGAGATTTGAACGTTATGGAGGTTCAGCAACTTACCCAGGGTCATACAGCCAAATAGCAGAGCTTGTTTGTTTGTTTGTTTTGAGACAGAGTCTCACTCTATCACCCAGGCTGGAGTGCAGTGGCTTGATCATTACTCAGGCTCGAGCGATCCTCCTGCCTTAGCCTACCAAGTAGCTGGAACTACAGGCATGTGCCGTTACACCTAGCTAATTTAAAAAATTTTTTGTAGAGATGGGGTCTCACTATGTTGCCTAGGTTGGTCTTGAACTCCTGAACTCAAGCAATCCTCCTGCCTCAGCCTCCCCAAAGTGTTGGGCTTATAGGCATGAGCTACCACACCTGGCCTTTTTAAAAGAAAATTTATATTCTTCTGTTGGGTTCTAGTGTGTGTCTCTGTGTGTGTGTACACATGTATGTGTGTGTGTGTGTGTATGTGTGTGTGTGTGTGTGTATATATATATATATATTTTTATATTTTTTTTTTTTTTTTTTTTGAGACAGAGTCTTGCTCTATCGCCCAGGCTGGAGTGGCATAATCTCAGCTCACTGCAACCTGGGTTCAAGCAATTCTCATGCTTCAGCCTCTCGAGTAGTAGCTGGGATTAGGGGCATGCACCACCATGCCCGGCTAATTTTTATATTTTTAGTAGAGATGGGGTTTCGCCATGTTGGCCAGACTGGTCTCAAACTCCTGGCCTCAAGGGGTCTGCCCACCTTGACCTCCCAAAATGCTAGGATTACATGCCTGGGCCATCACGTCCAGCCGAGTTCTAGTATATTTTTATTTTTATTTTTATTTATTTATTTATTTATTTTTGAGATGGAGTTTCGCGCTTATTGCCTAGGCTGGAGTGCAATGGTGCAGTCTCAGCTCACTGCAACCTCCTCCTCCCGGGTTCAAGCAATTCTCCTGCCTCAGCCTCCCGAGTAGCTGGGATTACCGGCATGCACCACCGTGCCCAGCTAATTTTTGTAGTTTTAGTAGAGACGGGGTTTCACCATGTTGGCCAGTCGGGTCTCGAACTCCCGACCTCAGGTGATCCACCCGCCCGCCTTGGCCTCCCAAAGTGCTGGGATTACAGGCGTGAGCTATCTTGCCCGGCCTAATTTTTAGAAAAATGTTCTCACTCCAAAAAAACACATACATTGAGAATCTTAATACATTTCAGGAGTTTTCTGCCTTTGTTACTATGTCAGCTTTGCATTTAATCTTCTTTTGGACAGATGGACAGGATTCCATTTGATCTTGTAATGTTCCTGAGAATCACTCATGTATTAAAATTCTTTACTTGGTCAATTCTCATTTTTACTGGGCACTGTTATTGACTGGCTCTGTGTGACACATGATCCCTGGAACAGCTCCTTTAGAGTGTTAAAGTCTTGGCACATAGAAGGAAACCTTAGAGGAAACACATGTAGATGCTGTGCATTCACATGATATTGACACTTTGACGGAATTGTCCACCAACATGCTGTGTCCCAAAGTACAGTCTTCTAGTTAAATTTAATTTTTTTTTTTTTTTGGCCATATCTGTGTATCACCTTTACTAGATCTTTCTCTAAATTGGCCTGCTTTTTTTTTTTTTTTTTTTTTTTTTTTTGTTTTTTTTTTTTTGAGACGGAGTCTCGCTCTGTCGCCCAGGCTGGAGTGCAGTGGCGTGATCTCGGCTCACTGCAAGCTCCGCCTCCTGGGTTTACGCCATTCTCCTGCCTCAGCCTCCTGAGTAGCTGGGACTACAGGCGCCCGCCACCGCGCCCGGCTAATTTTTTGTATTTTTAGTAAAGACGGGGTTTCACCGTGGTCTCGATCTCCTGACCTTGTGATCCGCCCGCCTCGGCCTCCCAAAGTGCTGGGATTACAGGCGTGAGCCACCGCGCCCGGCCTGGCCTGCTTTTAAAAATTGTAATTAACTTATAAAGAAACAGGCTGGGTGTGGTGGTTCACGCCTGTAATCCCAGCATTTCTGGGAGGCGGAGGACGGCAGCTTGGTTGAGGTCAGGAGATCGAGACTAGCCTGGACAACATGGCGAAACCCTGTCTCTATGAAAAATACAAAAAATTAGCTGGGAGTAGTGGTGCATGCCTATAATCCCAGCTACTTGGAAGGCTGAGGCAGGAGAATAGCTTGAACCTGCGAGGCAGAAATTGCAGGGAGATCGCGCTCCAGCCTAGGCAACAGACAGAACCAGATTCTGTCTCAAAAAAAAAAAAAAAAAAAAAAGAGCCTGGAGCGGTGGCTCACTTCTGTAATCCCAGCACTCTGGGAGGCTGAGGCAAGTGGATCATGGGGTCAGGAGTTTGAGACCAGACTGGCCAACCTGGTGAAACCTCGTCCCTACTAAAAATACAAAAATTAGCTGGGCACGGAGGCACATGCCTGTAGTCCCAGCTACCCGGGAGGCTGAGGCAGAAGAATTGCTTGAACCCGGGAGGCGGAGGTTGCATGAGCCGAGATTTCGCCCCTGCACTCCAGCCTGGGTGACAGAGTGAGACTTTGTCTCAAAAAAAAAAAAAAATTCTACATGAAAATGAATCCAAAACTACTGAGTTCAAAAGCGCTTCTCGGCCGGGCGCGGTGGCTCACGCCTGTAATCCCAGCACTTTGGGAGGCCGAGGCGGGCGGATCACAAGGTCAGGAGATCGAGACCACGGTGAAACCCCGTCTCTACTAAAAATACAAAAAATTAGCCGGGCGCGGTTGTGGGCGCCTGTAGTCCCAGCTACTCGGGAGGCTGAGGCAGGAGAATGGCGTGAACCCGGGAGGCGGAGCTTGCAGTGAGCCGAGATCGCGCCACTGCACTCCAGCCTGGGCGACAGAGCGAGACTCCGTCTCAAAAAAAAAAAAAAAAAAAAAAAAAGAAAAGCGCTTGTCCATGAATTCCCTCAAGTTATCTTACCTATCACCTGAGAAAGTGGACCATATTCTGCAAAACACAGCATTAAGTAAGTTCTTACTGGTTAAGCCCTGACGATTCAGCTAATTAATACCAGCAAAAAAAATCTTAGTACCCTTCTTCTCTGATAGTAAAATCTCATAGTGCTGACTTTTAGACCTCACTCTCAGGGTGAGTGCAAAGGAATGACCAGCTCTGTGGGTCCAGGTGCTCCCTGGACTTCACCAAATAGATAAAAATGTGAGTGTATTGAGCAATTATGTTGGAAGATAAGAAGAGAAGAGAAACTTAGGTCTTATAAACGACACGTCCCCAAAGGAAAACTTGAAGAAAATTTCATGTAACACTCTCTTAAATGAAGCTGCATCTTTTTTTTTTTTGAGACATGGTTTTACTCTGTGGCCCAGGCTGGAGTGCAGAGGTATGATATCGTCTTGGCTCACTGCAGCCTCCGCCTCTTGGATTTGAACGATTCTCATTCTTCAGCCTCTTGAGTAGCTGGGATTAAAGGCACGTGCCACTACACCCGCTAATTTTTGTATTTTTTAGTAGAGACAGGGTTTCACCATGTTGGCCAGGCTGGACTCAAACTCCTGACCTCAAGTGATCCACCTACCTTGGCCTCCTAAAGCACTGGGATTGCAGATGTGAGCCACCGCCTCTGGCCATGAAGTTGCCTCTTCTAGGTGACTTTTTTCTCATACTAAGCTGTAGGACTTTGCAGGGAAGAACTTGATATAGACTAATGGCCTTTCTACCCATTTGGATATCCCAGCTCACAGCGCTCCTTCACCACTATTACCCAATTGAGATCGACCCACACCGGACCATCAAGGAGAAGCTACCTCATATGGTGGAATGGTGAGTGATGGTGGTGGAGAAAAGCTTCTGGGCCCTTGAGATGGAGTAGGCTGGGAGGGGCGTAGTTTTCCAGACCTTTGATGAGATGACAGACTCCCTTACTTTACTGAGGGCTTAATTTAATGCTATTAGTCCAGCTATTGGAACAAACTTTTCAGATGAACCCGGGGCTTTTTGTGGCTGCTGCTGGAGTGGAGACCCTCAGAAAATCCTTGGAATAAGTTAAAGACTGTTGGTGTCGGGGAATAAGTGCTTTGCGGAAGTGACTCTTAGTCTGTTTTGTGCTGCTGTCACGGAATAACAGACTAGGTAATTTATATATTTTTTCTATTTTTTGAGACAGGGTCTTGCTCTGTTGCCCAGGCTGGAGTCCAGTGGCATGATCGTGGCTCCCTGTAGCTTCGACCACCTGGGCTGAAGCGATTCTCCCACTTCAGCTTGTGCCACCGTGCCTGGCTCATTTTTTCTATTTTTAGTAGAGATGGGGTCTCACCATGTTACCCAGGCTATTTTCAACTCCTAAGCTCAAGTGATCCTCCCACTTGGGCTTCCCAAAATCCTGGGGTTACAGGCGTGAGCCACTGCACCCAGCCTAGACTGGGTAATGTATAATGAATAGCAATTGATTGGCACACAGTTCTGAAAGCAGAGAAGTCCAATATCGAAGGACTGGCTGGCATTTGGTGAGGGCCTTCTTCTTGCTGCATTATCTCATTGTGGAAGGGCAAAGAGGGTGGGGGAGAGAGAAAGAGAAAAAGAGGAGTTCTTTTTATAAGGAATCTGTGATAATGACATTAATCCATTCATGAGGACGGTGCCCCCATGACACCTCTCATTAGGCCCCATCTCTCAACACCTCCACATTGGGGATCAAGTTTCCAACACATTCAAACCACAGCAACCCTCATCACTGGAGAGAGCCCCAGTTCTCCAGATAGAGTGGTCGCGGAGGAAGGGACTCAGAAGAGCGCCAGCTCCAGCAGCCAGCTTGCCCAGCACTTGTCTCTGTTGGGTTGCTTTCTCATCCTCTTCCCTTCTTTTTTTTTGAGGTGGAGTCTCACTCTGTCACCCAGGCTGGAGTGCAGTGGCCCAGTCTTGGCTCACTGCAACTTCCCCCTCCTGGGTTCAACTGATTCTCCAGCCTCAGCCTCCCAAGTACCTGGGACTACGGGCACCCGCCACCACATCTAGCTAATTTTTGTATTTTTAGCAGAGATGGGGTTTCGCCATGTTGGCCAGGCTGGTCTCGATCTCCTGATCTCAGGTGATCCACCCGCCTTGACCTCCCAAAGTGCTGGGATTACAGGCATGAGCCACCGTGCCTGGCCACCGTCTTCCTTTTAAAGGCAGCTAACGTAAGGATGAGGCCTCTGTCGGCAATGCTGTCAGAGGGCACTTGGCTCTGTAAAGGGAAAGGAGGAATTATTTACTTGAGTGATTTGAATTTGGGGTTTTCTGGGGTGTCTGTTTCTAGGTGGACCAAAGCGCACAACCTCCTGTGTCAGCAGAAGATTCAGAAGTTTCAGATAGCCCAGGTGGTTAGAGAGTCCAGTGCAATGCTCAGGTGAGCGTCTTGCTCTGGAAAACATTTCTATCGGACTATTTAAAAGTGTTTTCTAGGCCGGGCGCGGTGGCTCAAGCCTGTAATCCCAGCACTTTGGGAGGCCGAGGCGGGCGGATCACAAGGTCAGGAGATCGAGACCACAGTGAAACCCCGTCTCTACTAAAAATACAAAAAATTAGCAGGGCGCGGTGGCGGGCGCCTGTAGTCCTAGCTACTCAGGAGGCTGAGGCAGGAGAATGGCGTGAACCCAGGAGGCGGAGCTTGCAGTGAGCCGAGATCGCGCCACTGCACTCCAGCCTGGGCAACAGCGTGAGACTCCGTCTCAAAAAAAAAAAAAAAAAAAAAAAAAAAAAAAAAAAAAAATAAAAGTGTTTTCTTCAAAAAAAAAAGAGGCAGGGGAAGAGCAGAGAGGAGTTAGTTGCTTAAAGGACCGGAAGGGACATGGCGCTATGAACAACTGATGTGATACAGCTAAAGAATGTCTTACCCTTGCTAGGAAACAGTCAGCAGGTAGTGGATGTAGTAAAAAATGGCAGGGCACCATCTCTGAGAACAAACCAAGTCTAGTTCATCTTTCTTTCTTTCTTTCTTGCTTGCTTGCTTGCTTGCTTGCTTTCCTTTCTTTCCCTTTCTTTCCCTTTCTTTCCCTCTCCTCTCCTCTTCCCTCTCCTCCCCACCCCTCCCCTCCCCTCCCCTCTCCTTTTCTTTTTTCTTTCACGGAATCTCACTCTGTCGCCAGGCTGGAGTGCAGTGGCGCGATCTCAGCTCACTGCAACCTCCACCTCCTGGGTTCAAGCGATTCTCCTGCCTCAGCCTCCCGAGTAGCTGGGATTACAGGTGCCCACCACCACGCCATGCTAATTTTTGTATTTTTAGTACAGACAGGGTTTCACCATGTTGGCCAGATGGTCTCAATCTCTTGACCTTGTGATCCGCCCGCCTTGGCCTCTCAAAGTGCTGGGATTACAGGCGTGAGCCACCACACCCCACCAAGTCTAGCTCATTTTTCACAATGGTGAAAGACTTTTGGGGTCCCTCTGGTGACTGGTGTTCATGGCAACTGGGAGTTGGCTAGGCTGGGACGCTTGATCATTGGCGGCCTTCACTGAACAGCTGTCTCCGCTGGAGATTTCTTTCCTGGAGGAGGGACCAGGGCTCATAAAGGAAAGAGTGACATGGATGCCTGCCCTCAAGGGTTGTGCCTCCTAACTGAGGAGATTGGCTAGCTCCTCAAAAGTCAAGACAGTGGAGACCTCTGCTGACCCAGTAAGTGCCGGGGTGGGAGTGGGTGTGCCCTAGTGAAGGTGCCCAGGTCAGCTGCCTGGTTGTATTGACAGCAACAGAAAACATATGCCTACCTTCTGCCACAGCAGCATCTCTCCCAGGTATGTACCCCAGAGAAATGAGGGCATGTAGCCACTGTAAGATGTGCACAGGGTATTCGTGGCAGCTGTATCCATAACAGCTGAAATCTGGAAATCTCTCAACTGTCTATCAAGAAGAAGCTGGGTAGATAAATTGTGGCATATTTATATGGTGGAATAATGCTGAATAGCAGTGACAGAGAATAAACTAATTACATGCAAAATACAAATAAACTACATAGCATTATACTGAACAAAATAAGCCAGGCACAAAAGAGTACATTGTGTATGAGTCCATTTATATGAAGTTCAAGGACAGGCAAAGCTAATCAATGGGAGGGATGATATTGACTGGGAGAGATCACGAGGGAGCCTCAAGCTAGTTAGTAACATGGGTGTATACGTATGGCAAAATTAACTGAGCTGAACACTTAGGATTAGCACCCTTTAGCCACTTATTGAATATATCATATGCTCCATTTTATTTTATTTTTATTTTATTTATTTATTTTTTGAGCTGGAGTCTCATTCTTTTGCCCAGGCTGGAGTGCAATGGCGTGATCTTGCCTCACGCCTATAATCCCAGCACTTTGGGAGGCCAAGGTGGATGAGTTGCTTGAGCCCAGGAGTTCGAGACCAGCCTGGGCAATGTAGGAAAACCCCATCTTTACAAAACATAAAAAAATTAGCCAGGTGTGGTGGCGCACACCTGTGGTCTCAGCTAGTTGGGAGGTTGAGGCGGGTGGATCACCTCAACCCAGGAGGTTGAGGTCACAGTGAACTGTGATTGTGCCACTGCACTCCGGCCTGGGCAACAGAGCAAGACCCTGTCTCACAAAAAACCCAAAACACAAATAACCCTAGTAGGAAACAAAGAACAGCAGCAGAGGCAGTGCCATTTCAGAATTCCTCCATCTCTTTTCAGGGAGGGATACAAGACCTTCTTCAACACACTCTACCATAACAACATTCCTCTTTTCATCTTTTCTGCGGGCATTGGTGATATCCTGGAAGAAATTATCCGACAGATGAAAGTTTTCCACCCCAACATCCACATCGTGTCTAACTACATGGATTTTAATGAAGATGTGAGCCAAATCTTGTTTGGGCTGGGAAAGGACGAGGGGTGGGGACCACCAGCCAGGGCGGTTAACTCTGCATGAACCCTAACCTGGGGAAGAAGGGGAGGTAAGCCACACTGGCTTCTTCGCCCTCTTGCAGTTGTTTATGGGTTACTTTTCGGCCAGGCGCTGTGGCTCAGACCTGTATTCCCAGCACTTTGGGAGGCTGAGGCAGGCAGATCACTTGAGGTCAGGAGTTCGAGACCAGCCTGGCCAACATGGTGAAACTCCGTTTCTACTAAAAATACAAAAATAGGCCGGGCGCGGTGGCTCAAGCCTGTAATCCTAGCACTTTGGGAGGCCGAGACGGGCGGATCACGAAGTCAGGAGATCGAGACCATCCTGGCTAACATGGTGAAACCCTGTCTCTACTAAAAAATACAAAAAACTAGCCGGGCGAGGTGGCGGGCGCCTGTAGTCCCAGCTACTCGGGAGGCTGAGGCAGGAGAATGGCATAAACCCAGGAGGCGGAGCATGCAGTGAGCTGAGATCCGGCCACTGCACTCTAGCCTGGGCCACAAAGCGAGACTCCGTCTCAAAAAAAACAAAAAAAAAAAACAAAAATAAGCCGGGCATGGAGGTGTGCAGCTGTAATCCCAGCTATTTGGGAGGCTGAGGCAGGAGAATTGCCTGAACCCAGGAGGCAGAGGTTGCAGTGAGCCAAGATCGTACCACTGCACTCCAGCCTGGGCAACAGAGCAAGACTGTGTTCAGAAAAAAACAAAAACAGGCCGGGCGCGGTGGCTCAAGCCTGTAATCCCAGCACTTTGGGAGGCCGAGACGGGCGGATCACGAGGTCAGGAGATCGAGACCATCCTGGCTAACACGGTGAAACCCCGTCTCTACTAAAAAATACAAAAAACTAGCCGGGCGCGGTGGCGGGCGCCTGTAGTCCCAACTACTCGGGAGGCTGAGGCAGGAGAATGGCGTGAACCCGGGAGGCGGAGCTTGCAGTGAGCTGAGATCCGGCCACTGCACTCCAGCCTGGGCGGCAGAGCGAGACTCCGTCTCAAAAAAAAAAAAAACAAAAACAAAAAAAAAAAACTTTCAAAGGATCCTCTCTCTTTGGTGTTTGCCTGACAGTCAACTCTCTGCCCTGGGGTACCTAATTTATGGGCCTGCCCTGCCCCATGTCACTGTCATGTGTTATGTGCCATCCTGGGTCCTGAAGGGCGTGGGCTTTGATTTGTTTTTCCCAAGCTGGAGGTGGGCTGCTCCAGCTCATCCACGTTCTGACTCTTTTCCCCATAAAACTGATGGTTGGAATTTTCATCACGTTGACCTGCAGGGAAGAGGTGGCCCGCAGCTGAGCATTAGCACACGTGTAACCTGAGCGGCATTTATATCACAGCTTCGTGCATCCACCAGAACAGATGATCTGCGATATTGGGTGGCTCCTGTTCATTTAAACTAGGAGTTACCCCTGTCGTCAATATTTAGGCTTTGTGGGCCGTGGCATCACTGTTGCAACTGCCCAACTTTGCCTTTATAGCACAAAAAAGCAGCCATAGGCATCATGTAAACAAAGGAGTTTGGCTGTATCCCAATACAGCTTTATTTACAAAAGCAGGCCAAGTCTGGCCCAGGGGCCCTAGTTTAGGCTACAGTGAAGTTTTGGCATTATCTATCACTTTTGGGATTCCCTTTTCTGTGACAGAGACAGTGGAGAGCTGATGCCACATGGGTCCCTGCGGCCCTTCCATCTGTCTCTTGTCTTCGTTATTTAGGGTTTTCTCCAGGGATTTAAGGGCCAGCTCATACACACATACAACAAGAACAGCTCCGTGTGTGAGAACTCTGGTTACTTCCAGCAACTTGAGGGCAAAACCAATGTCATCCTGCTGGGAGACTCCATCGGAGACCTCACCATGGCCGATGGGGTTCCTGGTGTGCAGAACATTCTCAAGATTGGCTTCCTGAATGACAAGGTGGGTAGAGGACCAGGGCTGCTTCTCTTCATGGCTTTCTTCTCTTTGAATGCCCGTTAACAAATGCCTTTGAACACTTTGAATTCATTATTTTATTTCATTTTATTTTATTTTATTTTTGAGACAGAGTCTCGCTCTGTCACCCAGGCTAGAGTGCAGTGGCGTAATCTTGGCTTACTGCAACTTCCACCTCCCAGGTTCAAGTGATTCTTCTGCCTCAGCCTCCTGAGTAGCTGAGACTATAGGTGCGCGCCACCATGCCTGGCTCATTTTTGTATTTTTACTAGAGATGGGATTTCACCATGTTGGCCATGGCTGGTCTTGAACTCCTGACCTCAAGTGATTCGCCCACCTTCACCTCCCAAAGTGCTGGGATTACATGCGTGAGCCACTGCGCCCAGCCACCTTTGAACACCTTCTATATGCTAGACACTAGGTAAAATATTATGGTCACAGAAGGAAGCTGTATTCTCTTGCAGCGCATAATCTCGTAGGAAACAGAAACCCAGTGATTACAGCTTTGTCTTACCACATGACCTTACAGGCGTTCAGAGAGAGGATCAGGCCGGGCATGGGATCCTAGACTCAGTTTGCTGATTGTGCACTGCACTGTCACTCCTCTCAGCATTTCATGGATATTAATTCATTTGATTTTTATAACCCCTTAAGGTAGTGACTGTTATCCTCATTTTACAGATGAGGAAACTGAGGCCTGGGGTTAAGTAACTTGCCTAAGATGATAGAGTTCAGGAAACAGTGGGGCTGATTACCAGTCCTCCTACATCCTACTGGAAGGCATGATTGAGATGGGAGATGTTGGTATTGAGGACATGGGTTTATTTTTTATTTTTTATTTTTTTTGAGACAGAGTCTCGCTCTGTCACCCAAGCTGGAGTGCAGTGACGAAATCTTGGTTCACTGCAACCTCCGCCTCCTGCGTTCAAGCGATTCTCCTGCCTCAGCCTCCCGAGTAGCTGGGATTACAGGTGCCTGCCACCATGCCCAACTTAATTTTTGTGTTTTTTTGTTTGTTTGTTTTTTTTTTTTTTTGAGACTGAGTCTGGCTCTGTCGCCCAGGCTGGAGTGCAGTGGCCGGATCTCAGCTCACTGCAAGCTCCGCCTCCCGGGTTTACGCCATTCTCCTGCCTCAGCCTCCGGAGTAGCTGGGACCACAGGCGCCCGCCACCTCGCCCGGCTAGTTTTTTGTATTTTTTAGTAGAGACGGGGTTTCACCGTGTTAGCCAGGATGGTCTCGATCTCCTGACCTTGTGATCCGCCCGTCTCAGCCTCCCAAAGTGCTGGGATTACAGGCTTGAGCCACCGTGCCCGGCTAATTTTTGTGTTTTTAGTATAGACAGGGTTTCAGCATGTTGGCCACACTGGTCTTGAACTCCTGACCTCAGATGATCCACCTGCCTCGGCCTCCCAAAGTGCTGGGATTACAGGTGTGAGCCACTGCGCCCAGCCGAGGACATGGTTTTATAATTTAGAGAAGAAAAGTAACAAGAACAGATCGGGGACTGACGGGGGTAAAAGCAGCATTGTCATAAAGGGGCTGAAATACGGGGTAAAGCCAGGCAGCTGCCAGGGTGCCTCCCCGCAGCCTGCAGGCGCCGGAGCCCACCAGAATACTCAGGCCGGATGAAACTGGGTCCTGTTGGGCGTGGTGGCTCATGCCTGTAATCCCAGCACTTTGGGAGGCCGAGGCAGGCAGATCATGAGGTCAGGAGTTCGAGACCAGCCTGACCAACATGGAGAAACCCCGTCTCTACTAAAAGTACACAATTAACCGAGTGTGGTGGCGCACGCCTGTAATCCCAACTACTCAGGAGCCCGAGGCAGGAGAATCGCTGGAACCCAGAGGTAGAGGTTGCAGTGAGCTGAGATGGCGCCGCTGCACTCCAGCTTTGGTGACAGAGCGAGACTCCGTCTCAAAAAAACTAACAAAAAAACTGGGTCCTGGTCGGGTACAGTGGCTCATGCCTGTAACCCCCCCCCCCAATTTTGGGAGGCCAAGGCAGGGGGATCATTTGAGGCCAGAGTTCGACACCAGCCTGGGCAACATAATGAGACCCTGTCTCAACAACAACACAAATTAGCTGGTGTGGTGAGCATGCCTGTAGTTCTAGCTGCGCAGGAGGCTGAGGCAGGAAGATCACTTGAGTCCCGGAGGTCAAAGCTGCAGTGAGCCAAGGTTATGCCACTGCACTTCAGCCTGTGCAGCAGAGTCAGACCCTATCTCAAAAAGAAAGAAAGAAAGAAATTCAATCCAGATGGATTAGAGGCAACATCTGTTTTTTTTTGTTTGTTTGTTTTTTTGAGACAAGGCCTCACTCTGTCACCTAGACTGGAGTGTCGTGGCTCAGTCTTGGCTCACTGTAGCCTTAATTTCCTGGGCTCAAGTGATCCTCCTGCCTCAGCCTCCCAAGTAGCTGGGACTACAGGCACCCACCCCCATGCCCGGCCAATTTTTGTAGAGATGGGGTTTTGCCATGTCGCCTGGGCCGGTCTCAAACTCTTGGGCTCAGATGATCCTTCTACCTCAGCCTCCCAAAGTGGCAACATCTGTTTTTTTGTTTTTATTCCTTGTTACTATCCTTTGGTATTGACCCAAGGGTTCATTGTGATAGCCCATGCCCATCCCTCATCTGTCTCCAAAGGGTAGTTCCGGTAACCTTGAACTCCTCTGGCTCTCAAAAGGGAGCTGGGAGTTGCTGCTTGAATGCTCTCCTCCCCAGCCCCAGGGGCTTTGAGAGTGAGCTACGGAGGGTGGGGCATCTGGGGACCCTCAGGCTTCTTATTCTCACTCCGGGCAGGTGGAAGAGCGGCGGGAGCGCTACATGGACTCCTATGACATCGTGCTGGAGAAGGACGAGACTCTGGATGTGGTCAATGGGCTGCTGCAGCACATCCTGTGCCAGGGGGACCAGCTGGAGATGCAAGGCCCCTGAGGGCACAGGCTTCAGCCCGACCTGCAGGCCGTGGTGAGGAGTCCGCTCCCCCATGGACACAGAGCAGAGGCCAGGGTGGCCAGCAACGGCTGGGTCCTTCCATACCCCTCCGTCCTCCTTTCCCTGAGCACCTTCATCACCAGAGGCTTGAAGGAGCCCCGCCATGTGGCAGGGTACAAGCACTGGTCCTGGTGAACCTTGGACCACAGCATGTCAGTGCTCTAGGGATTGTCTATTCCAGGGATTTTTTTCAACACTTTTAAAAATGGGAAGTTGTTCTTCAAACAAATATAATGTGCGAAACAGATCAAAATTTTTAAAATGAAAAAAACAGCTGTTCTGATTCAGGGGATGTGGGTGGGGGTAGAACCTGGACCTCTTGGCCCTGGGGGCACAAGTGATGCTTCTAGGAACACAGTTTGGGAACCACCACAAATTGGCCTGGGACCCCGTCCGAGCACAGCCTGATTGTGTCTGGTTCAGGGTGGGGTTGAAAGGGTATTTTCTTTTTTTTTTTTTTTTTTTTTTTTTTTGAGACGGAGTCTCGCTCTGTCGCCCAGGCTGGAGTGCAGTGGCGCGATCTCGGCTCACTGCAAGCTCCGCCTCCCGGGTTCACGCCATTCTCCTGCCTCAGCCTCCCGAGTAGCTGGGACTACAGGCGCCCACAACCGCGCCCGGCTAATTTTTTGTATTTTTAGTAGAGACGGGGTTTCACCGTGGTCTCAATCTCCTGACCTTGTGATCCGCGCGCCTCAGCCTCCCAAAGTGCTGGGATTACAGGCGTGAGCCACCGCGCCCGGCCTGAAAGGGTATTTTCTAGCCTACAGTGGTTTGACTTTATTCTGATTCAGCCATCAAACTTGAAATTCATTTGGGATCGGTGGGGTTGAGGCAACCCTGTCTGAGAGCCCCCTCTTTGGGGATCCCTGAGGGGATGCATTCGGGTGTGGATGTCCCCCTATGCCCTAGGCTCTCCTTTCACCTCTTCTGGGTCGGGGCCACCAAAGTGGATGACCTGAAAAGGGGAATTTAGAGCAGGGACCTGAGGGTCCCAAGGTGAAAGAAGTGATGTGTGCACTGTGGTCTTGCATTCTTGGGCTGACCCTGAAGAGCCAGTTCAGCATTGTCTTAGCTTTAGAGGAAATCACCGGCACCTTTCCTGCAGTGTTTGACTAGCCGTTGGAAAGTTCTGTTATTCTGCAGATGTGAACCGGGAGGTAATACAGATGTTACTGAAGGCCTGCGGTGTGCCAGGTGCCGCTCTGGGCATTTGGGTGTCTGTCAGTTGACCCTCACAATGACCCCACAAGTAGGTGCAGCTCCTCCTGCTTCCAGATGGCTCGGGCAGGATGAGTAACTTGCCCAAACTCCATAGTGAGGAGCTGGAACCAGGATTTGAATGTTCCTGACCAAAGCCCATGCCTTTGGCTGCATTTCTCTGCTTCAGGCCTGTTCCATTTGGTTTTGGGAGGAGGGAGTGGTCACCATCTGAGACTGGGTCAGTAACCACTTCCAGACTTTAATCAAGAAGCTTTCTTGGCCAGCACAGTGGCTCACACCCGTAATCCCAGCACTCTGGGAGGCCAGGGTGGCGGATCACGTGCCGTCAGGAGTTTGAGACCAGCCTGGCCAACATGGTAAGACCGTCTCTACTAAAAATACAAAAATAAGCCGGGCGTGGTGGCGCATGCCTGTAATCCCAGCTACTCAGGTGGCTGAAGCAGGGGAATCACTTGAACCCGGGAGGCGGAGGTTGCAGTGAGCTGAGATCATACCACTGCACCCCACCCTGGGTGACAGAGTGAGATCCTGTCTCGAAAAAAAACACTTCGATCAAGGAGCTTTCTGGATGCTTTGGGACCAGAGAATGTCAGTCACTGCCCATGGGGAGCAGTCATGTCTCTTAGGGGACCCTGGGCAAGAAGTGCCGATGGAGGCAGTTTGCTGTGTGAGTCCAGTCCTGTCATTTTCTCTCCTAAGTCCCCACCCTGTCCCCCGAATGCTTGGCGAGGACAGATGGCCTGGTTGGCGGCTGAAGTCCTCTTGCAAGACACTGTGGAGATCTGAACTCGGTTACCTTTCCCCGAGCAAGAGGGTGGACAGGTGGTAACAGGTGGTGGCCAGGAGCAGGGAGAGATGGGAATATCATAGTATTGGAAATGATCTATGGAAAAGGATAATCTGACTTGCGCGGTTTAATTTAATTCTTGCTTTGTAGGTTGTGTTTGAGGTCAGGGACCTTGTCTTTCCCATTCAATTGGGACAATTGGAGGATGAGGATCGTCTCTCCACGCCCTGCTGGAGGCCTCCCCGCTCTACACATTCACCCCCTCCACAGACCAGGCCTCCCTTCCTGCAGTGAAGCCCCCAGGTTAGGCCCAGGGCAGGCAGGAAACCTCCAGATGGGGAGCCCCCGATGTGGGGACACGCCGCTGTCTGGAACTAATGAGGCCATGGAAACAGCCTGGTTTAACTTTTTCCCCAATCTCTGGGTCTAAAGGCCTCCCACAACCCCCGCTTAACCCGCTAGCCACTCCCCTCTGCTCCTCAACCTGTTCCAAAAGACACCCTAAGGCCATTGGTTTAATCTTTTATTTGGAACAAAGGAAAAAAGGACTGACACCAGTTTAGCCTTTTGAGTGTGCAGAGCTCTGCCCTCCCTCCCAGCCCTCAGCCCCAAATCCAAGATTTCATAACCCTAACACCCACCCAAGCAGGTTCCCTCACACATGCCCTCTGTTTTCTTCTTCTATGGTTCCTTAGGGAAAGGAGCCTTCTTTAGGGATGAAAAGCTAACTACAGCCCAGTCCTGGCCTCCAGCAGCCCAGGGTCAGCTCAGCCTCCACTGGAGGCGAGGGAGGAGGGCAAAGGGATGGGAGAGGTAGGGCTGCCCTCCAGGAGCTGTCCCCTTCCCTAGGAGCCAGTCAGGAATGGGGAGGAAGATGGAGGGGTCCTAGGGAGCTGTCACATAGAGGAATAGGGGCTGGGAGTGGGGATAACAAGAAGTACAAACAAAGAGAAAGTTGGGGAGAGGGATAACAAGCTCAGCTGTGCCTGTGATGTGAAGGGGTGGTATGGTGGGGGACCAGCCATGGCCCTATCCAACCCCAGGCTCCACCAGCCCCAAATTGGCTTTGCAAATCCAAACATTTTAAAGAAGGGGTTTGGGGATGGAAGAGAAATGGGGTAGAGGTCTGTGCTGTGGATTTTCACCTAGGGTGGTGGGAACACCAGAGATGTCGCCTCTGCCATCGTTTTAGTTGGCTCCCGGACCTCATCCCAGCAGAGGGAGGGTGACTGTCAGCAGGTCAGTCCCACCACCACTGTCCCCCTCGCAGTGGGCCTCTGTGTCTCAGGCCCGGCCAGGCTCCCTGCCCCTCAGAGCTCCTCGTGGACCCGCTCCTGGTCCTCATCTGACTTCAGCTTGAGCTCCTCTACTGTGATCTTGCCGTCCTGGTTGCGGTCCTGGTTCTGGAACATGTCTCCTATGGTTTTCTCGGGGTTCTGCCCAGGCATGAGGCGTCCTTTGCCCTCACTCACTTGAGCCTTGATGAAGGTGGAGAACTGGGGGAGGGGAGAGCCAGGGGAGTGGGCAGTGAGGGTCATGGCCTTGGGAGGGGCCCCAGGTGGAGGTTAGTGAGTGCTTTCTTTTTCTTATTTTTTCCCAGGCTCCCCCACACCCTGTAACTCAGGAAGGGCTGGGAAAGGCACTGGTGCTGGGGTCCTGGTGGGGGCTGGGGTGGAGGCGTGGCATGGGGGATAGTCTGTGACTGGTCTCAGGTAGGGAACAGCCTGCATGTGTGCCCAGGAAACGGCAGGGATGAGGAGCCTGAGGCACGGGACTCAGCACAGGCAGGAGCACGAGGGCAGGTGGGCAGTCCGGACGGGGACATCTTCCTCGACGCTTCTTGGGTGCGGGGAGTGCGTGGGCATGGTTATTAAGACTGAACCTTCACTCACCTCCTCTGGAGAGACCTCTCCATCCTTGTTGAGGTCCATGTCTTCAAACAGGTTGGCAGGAGGGTCCTCGTGCCACACAAACAGGTAGCCTGTGGGCAGCCCATCCTCCCGGGACACCAGCTCCACCTCAAACAGCAGCACAGCACTGCCTGGGACTCCCCGGGCTGGAGGGAGGGCAGGAGAGAAGGGAGGGGTCCTAGTCAGGCCAGGGTCTGGGCCTGGCTTCACTGTTTCCCAGCCCACAGGCCACAGTTTCCCCTCCTGGGGCTAGGCTGGAGAGTGGGGCATGGGATGTTTAAGGAGCCATCCTGAAGGCATTCCTGACTCCTCCCACCAGCCCTCAGGCCCACAATGGGCAGGAGCAAAAGGGACGGATGCCAGTTAGATTACGGATGCCAGTTAGATTACGGTTTCGGGCTAGGCGCAGTGGCTCACGATTGTAATCCCAGCACTTTGGAAGGCCAAGGCGGGTGGATCACCTGAGGTCAGGAGTTCAAGACCAGCCTGACCAATATGGCAAAACCCCATCCCTACTAAAAATACAAAAATTAGCTGCGCATAGTGGCAGGTGCCTGTAGTCCCAGCTACTAGGGAGGCTGAGGCAGGAGAATCGCTTGAATCTGGGAAGCAGAGGTTGCAGTGAGCTGAGATCACGCCACTGCACTCCAGCCTGGGTGACAGAGTAAGACTCCATCTCAAAAAAAAAACAAGATTACGGTCTCAGCCCCTCACCTCCACTCTCCCCGTGGGCCAGGTGCGGGGGCACGATGAGCTGCCGCCTCTCTCCCACACACATGCCCTGCAGGCCCGTGTCCAGGCCTTCGATCACCTTGTTGGCCCCCAGAGTCGCCTCCTGGGGAGCCCCGTAGTCATGCCTGGAGGAGAGCAGATGCCCAGGTCAGCAGCCAACCTGTCCCCTGCCAGCGCACACCCCCGTCTCTGACGTGGGCCCAGAACAAGCCCTCAGTTCTGGAGTGACTCCCACTGGTGACTTGGGCCATGCAGCAGAGTGCAGGGGCCCAGCGGTGCAGATGTGGGGTTCCCTTCTCATCTTGCCTCTGCCCCCTAAAGTGTGGCCTCGAGGGCTCATGGCTCCCTGCGTCAGTTTCCCCTCTGTGAAACGGAAAGAGCAGTTCTCCCGCAGCGGTTGGCTTCACCTTCCCTTCCCTGGCGACGCAGAGAATTTCATCTCCTCATGGCTCCCCAGCATGCTCTGAGATGGGGACTTACAGAAGCAGCAAGAGGCTGAATGCTCCCCTGGCGCTCGAGGACCAAGAGGGAGGAGCAGGCATCGGGGTACGGTGAGGAGGACTCCCCATGCCTGTGCCCACCCACCTGCCCAGTCCCGGCCCCACCCGGGACCCACGAGGTGAAGAGCTGGGTGCCGTCCAGCAAAGAACAGTTGTAATGGTATCGAACAAAGTCCCCAAGCTTGGTGGTCTCATTGCAGGTCTCCGATGGCCGAGACAGTGTCCTGATTTCCACCACATCCGCAGGGTTGTGGAAGTCAATGACATGAACGTTGAAGATTAGCACGGCAGAGCCAGGGATCTTGTCTCCTGAGGACAGAATGGGGTAGTGTGGTCAGCTCAGAGCACTAGCAGAGGCTCCTCAAGGTCTCTCCATGGAGGCCCCTGGACCTGACACCCCTTCCGGACCCTGAGGATCCAAAGGAGGATGGGACGGGATGTTTGTCCAGAGTCAATTCTAACAAACTCTCATTGGGGCAGGGGGCAGGGGAAGGCGGCTTTCCAGTTAGAAAGCCCTTTTCCACTCACCGTCTGGCAAACTCCCAGTAACTTACCCTGCGGATCAGCTTGGCTTGCCCATTATACAGGTGAGGACACTGAGGCTCCCAGCACAGCTGGGTCCTGGGGGTATGCTGGTTCTGTTTTTCCATAACCATCCTCCCTCCCCAAACTCAGAGGAGTTGGCTGCCCTTCTCCACTGCAGAAGGGGAGAAGTGGGGCGCTGCCCTGGAGGAAACTGATGGGAATCCGGGTGGCAGGAATCAGATGGGGCGACCAGATGTAAGCTGCATGCATGTTTTTGTGATGAGAGGGGCTGAGTGGTGGCTGGAATCCCACTGTGGGAGGGGGCGGCCTGGCCACAATGGGCAGTTTGGAGGAGGAGCTGAGGTGGTGGCTGGGGAACGCCCCTACCAGTTCCATTCTCCCCGTAGGCGAGGTGCGGGGGGATGGTAATTCTCCGGCGCTCCCCTATGCAGGCGCCCTGTAGCCCCTGGTCCATCCCGGGAATGATGTAACCCTGCCCGATATAGGTATTGTAGGTGTGGTTGCGGGAGTAGCTGCAATACAAGGTGGGAGGGCCAGGAAGGGAGTCAAAGGGGCCCTCCCCTTCCAGGCAGCTCAGAGTGACCCCCAGTTTCGTCCACATTTCACCCAGCCCCCGCCCTCCCACCTCAAGACCCTCCTGACCTGGAATCGAAGAGGGTGCCGTCCATCAAGGAGCCATTGTAGTGGTAGCGCATGAAGTCCCCAGCCACGGCTCTGCGGACACAGCCGGCGGGGAGCTCCAGCGTCTCTAACTGGACAGTGTCCTTCGGGTTGTGCACGTCAATCAGGAGGATGTGAAAGACCAGCGAGGCATGTGGGGGGATCACTGTCCCTGGGGAAGGAATAGGGCCTGAACCATATGGCTGGGGAGCAAGCCCAGGCTCTTTCTTGACTCAGGAAGGCCCAGTGGGCACCATGCACAAGACACTAGCCCGGCTCTGCAGAGCCCTTCCCGCCCATCAGCGGCCCTGCTTCTCGCTCTTCCAGTGAGGCCTGAGCTTGGTGTTCCCCAGGGCCACCACCAGCTCATACTGAGCCTTCGTGTGAATCAGAATAAAGCACCCCTTCTTAGTGAGACAGCAGCAAAGGTAGATTTCATCCTGCCTTGCGTCCTTGGCTGGATGCCCTCGTGCAGTATACAACCTGAGCAACTGTATGTGGAGGCCTGGTTTTCCCTCTTCTGGAGAATTTCCCCTTGAGTCCTTGCCTACCCTCACCATAGCCTTTCTCGCCATAGGCCAGGAATGGAGGGATGATAATCTTCCTTCTCTCTCCAGGACACATGCCCAGCAGCCCCTGGTCCATGCCCTTGATCAGCCAACCAGAGCCGACGTAGGTATCGTAAGTGCCGCCCTTACTGTAGCTACAGAAAATGAGGTGGAAGTAGGAGAGGCAGGCTGGGCCCTGGACTCCCGCTCCCCATGCCACAGTCCCCATTGCCTCAGGGCTCCCCTCCAGCCCCTTACCTTGTGTCGAAGGAGGTGCCGTCCAGCAAGGTGCCATTGTAGTGGTAGCGGACAAAGTCACCGTCCTGGACCATGCGGGGGCAGTGGGGCGGGCGCAGCAAGGTGCTCACCTGCACGGTGTCTTCCTTATTCCACACATCCAGCAGAACCACATCGAAGTAGAGGGTGGCATCCGGTGGAATGAGCCCCGCTGTGAGGGCGCAGCAGCATGGAGGTCTCAGAGTTGTGCTCTGCCAACCACGATCCCAGCCAGGGCCCTGTTATTCTCCTTCCTCTCATCCCAGCACCAGGAGACCCAAACCAGGCACAGAGCAGCCACTATTTTTGTTTTGTTATTTTTAAGGGGGTGGGGGGCAGGCACAGTGATTCATGCCTGTTATCCCAGCACTGTGGGAGGCCAAGACAGGTGGATGGCTTGAGCCCAGAAGTTCAAGACCAGCCTGCACAACATTGCGAAACCCCATCTCTACTAAAAATACAAAAAAGTAGCCACGCATGGTGGTGTGCACCTGTAGTCCCAGCTATTTGTTAGGCTCAGACGGGAGGATTGCTTGAGCCCAGGAGGCTGAGGTTGCAGTGAGCTGATATCGCACCACTACACTCCAGCCTGTGCAACAGAGTGAGACCCTGTCTCAAAAAAAAAGATGGGGTTTTGCTCTATCACACAGGCTGGAATTCAGTGGCATGATCATGGCTCACTGCAGCCTTGAAATCCCGGGCTCAAGCAATCCTCCCACCTGAGCCTCCTGAGTAGTTAGGACTACAGGCACACACCACCACGCCTGGATAATTTATTTTATTTTCTGTAAAGACGGGGTCTCACTATGTTGCCTAGGCTGGTCTGGAACTCCTGGGTTCAAGCAATCCTCCCACCTTGGCCTCCCAAAACTCTGGGACCATAGATGTCAGCCACTGCCCCAGCCAGAGCTGCCACTCTTCATACTGCGTGCACAGCATGACATTGGGCAAGTCACCCCTCATCTCGGCACTTCAGTTTTCTCACCCCAGGATCCCTGATTCTGCCTCCTGGTCTCCTCCATCCCCAGCTTGTGCCCCAGCCCTTCTCACCCAGGCCGATGCTCCCATAGCCCAGGTGGGGAGGCACAATGAGGCGTCGCCGCTCGTTGACACACATGCCCATGAGGCCTCGGTCCATGCCAGTGATGAGGCGTCCCACGCCCACCACAATGGCCACCAGGGTGTTGCGATCATAGCTGAGAGGGAGGGACAGATGGGATACAGTGATCTCAGACACACACTGCCCACTGTGGCATAGGTGCACAGGTGTGCCTGCACACATGCACACAATCCCCCCTCCCTATACCCAGATGTGGATATGCACACACACTTCTCGCCTCCTTTTCAAGTTCCCCTCCTAGGTCGGCCGTGACACCCACCTTAAGGGAACGGACTGTTACAAAAAGCAAGTCCCTGAGGAGGCCAGGGGCTGCTACTGCCCTGGGACGGGGTTGGGCGGGATGCATGGGCCTGATTGCTGCTACTATTTGCTGACAGCAAGTGGGCAGTGGCAGGTACAGCACGGAGGGACAGAGGAGCATTACTATATGGGATTAAATGCTTGGCATTTTACATTCTGTATCTTCTTTCTCTCCCCTGTGAAGTGGGCAATCTTGTTCTCATTTTTCTTATGAGAACAATGGAGACTTGAGAGATTCAGTGCCTTGCCCAAGGTCACACAGCTAATATTAGTATGTAGTCAGCTGAGTTCCAAAGCCCATGTTTTTGCCATTATACTGTCGGCTCTCCAAGGAAAAGACAAGGAGAGCAGAGGTGGGGTGGGAATTGGTTTCACATGTTGAAAAGGCCTATTCTACAATCCTGGCTAACACAGTGAAACCCCGTCTCTACTAAAAATACAAAAAAATTAGCTGGGCATGGTGGCGGGCGCCTGTGATCCCAGCTACTCGGGAGGCTGAGGCAGGAGAATGGAGTGAACCTGGGAGGCAGAGGTTGCAGTGAGCCGAGATTGCGCCACTGCACTCCAGCCTGGCGACAGAGTGAGACTCCATCTCAAACAAACAAAAAAAAGTGCCTATTCTAAAAGTGCCATGGCTTTTATTTGTTTTTAGTTATACACTTTAATGTATTTACTTTTACTTATACAGGTGTATTTTTGGAGATGGAGTCTCGACTCTGTCAACCAGGCTGGAGTGCAGTGGCACAATCTCGGCTCACTGCAACCTCCGCCTCCTGGGTTCAAGCAATTCTCCTGCTTCAGCGTCCCAAGTAGCTGGGATTACAGGCACACGCCACCATGCCTGGCTAATTTTGTTTGTTTGTTTTTGTTTTTTGAGACAGAGTCTCACATTGTTGCCTGGGGTGGAGTGCAATGGAGTGATCTCAGCTCACTGCAACCTCTGCCTCCACCTCCTGGGTTCACGTGATTCTCCTGCCTCAGCCTTCCGAGTAGCTAGGATTACAGGTGCACACCACCACACCCGGCTAATTTTTTTGTATATTTAATAGAGACGTGGTTTTACTATGTTGGCCAGACTAGTCTGGAAAAAGGCAGGTGGGTATTATAAGAAGACAGCCGGCTGGACCTGGGGATAGGGCATGGCTCCCTGTGGAGGCCCTGTCTGTCTACGTGTCACACAGTCGGACATGCCACCCTGGCCTCATGATCCGCCCGCCTTGGCCTCCCAAAGTGCTGGGATTACAGGCGTAAGCCACAGCGCCCAGCCTTAAATTTTTGTATTTTAGTAGAGACAGCCTTTCACCATGTTGCACAGGCTGGTCGCAAACTCCTGGCTGGTCACAAACTCCTAAGCTCCTTGGCCTCCCAAAGTGCTAGAATTACAGGCGTGAGCCAACATGCCCACCCAACTTAGAAAACTTTTTTTTTTTTTCTTTAAGACAAGAGTCTTGCTCTGTTGCCCAGGCTGGAGTGCAGTAGTGCGATCTCCACTCACTGCAAGCTCTGCCTCCCAGGTTCATGTCATTCTCCTGCCTCAGCCTCCCGAGTAGCTGGGATTACAGGCACCTGGACCACACCCGGCAATTTTTTTTGTATTTTTAGTGGAGATGGGGTTTCACCGTGTTAGCCAGGATGGTCTCCATCTCCTGACCTCGTGATCTGCCCGCCTCAGTCTCCCGAAGTGCTGGGATTACAGGTGTGAGCCATCGCGCCTGGCCAGAAAACTTTCTTAACCCATGGCCCCTTCAATTAAAAAAAAAAAAAAGAGGCCGGGCGCGGTGGCTCAAGCCTGTAATCCCAGCACTTTGGGAGGCCGAGATGGGCGGATCACGAGGTCAGGAGATCGAGACCATCCTGGCTAACACGGTGAAACCCCGTCTCTACTAAGAAATACAAAAAATAGCCGGGCGAGGTGGCAGCGCCTGTAGTCCCAGCTACTCGGGAGGCTGAGGCCGGAGAATGGCGTGAACCCGGGAGGCGGAGCTTACAGTGAGCTGAGATCCGGCCACTGCACTCCAGCCTGGGCTACAGAGCGAGACTCCGTCTCAAAAAAAAAAAAAAGAAAGAAAGAAAATTTCCCATCCTCACTTTACTTCTGAAAACTTAAAATAAATTAAAAGTGTATATAATTGGCTAGGTGCAGTGGCTCATGGGCAACAGAATGAGACTCCAACTAAAAAAAAAAAAGTTTTCCAAGCTCAACACTCATGAGCTGGGCTCCCAGAGTCCCCATCAGGGACAACAACTCCTAAATCCCAACCCCTGCCTCACTCCCAGCAGTCAAGTGCTCAGCGCAGCGCTTCTGGCTACTACCCTATACCTGAATTTGCCCACCAAGTGGACAGGTTTTAAGTCTGGATTGTTTCCTTCTCAGTGTTGGTATGCAGGCTTAAGCTCTGCAAGAAGTTTCTACAAGTTCAACAGCATCAGGTCATACGGTTTTCCTCAGGGTCAATGTTAATGTGTGCTGAACTGGCTGGAGGACTGCCAGGCCCTGCGAGAAGCCTACATTCATTCATCCATCTCCTTCGAGTCCTAACATCAGCCTTAGCAAGTAGGTCCTGTTTTTGGCTCCATTTCTCATATAAGGAAAGTGATGCTTAAAGAGACAAAATTCTCTGTCCATGGTCATAGCCTGGATTTGAACCAGGGTCTTGGGGCTCTTGGAGTTTGTATGCTTACCCCAATATATGCCTGCCTCTAAAGTCATGGCCACTAATTTCCTGTTGGCTGAGTTGTGTGTTTCAGAGGAGGGTCTAAGAAACACTGACTCTTTCAGTGTGCTGTGGGGTCCGTGTATAACTGGGACCCTAGGTTTACCCCTGAGGCTGGCACACAGCCCTGCCCTGTCCCCGCTAACAAAAGTGGACTTGCTGGAGCAGACCAAAGGCCTGGATCAGACCAGGAGGCCACCTCACAAACCCCAAGGGCTGGCAAAATGAGCGGCCTGCGCTTCTTTCCTGGGATACCTAAAATGGAGAGAGATGAGGGTTCCAGGAGAACCAGAGAGGGAGGTATGAAATTCCTCCAAGGAGCCCAGGGTGGCATGTCCGACTGTGTGACACGTAGACAGACAGGGCCTCCACAGGGAGCCATGCCCTACCCCCAGGTCCAGCCGGCTATCTTCTTATAATGCCCACCCACCTTTTTCCCTGCCCACCGGCTGCTGAAAACTCCCACCCCCTCCAAAAAAAGTTCTATTCCCTCTTCTCTAACCACAAAGGCACTGAAAATGGAGTGGAACCAGAAAGGGAGTCAGGGTGGGTGGAAAGGTATGGGGTCCAGGCTGATAGACCACCCCAGGGTTCTCAAGCAGCAGGGACCACCCCCTTCCCCGCAACACTGTAGGCCAGAACACCCCTCTCCATCAGGTCATTAAATACAGCCCTGGTAACTACACGAGGCAGTTCACCTTGATTACCGAGTCCTTTCTGCGATGTGGAGAGCTTGCGAGAAAGAAATGGGATCCTTTGAGAAGTGAGGGTTTGGAAGTGGGGACAGGAGGGTATCTTTGGGGAGATGGGTGTCTGGGAGGCCCCAAGGGTGCTGTCTGGGGTTAGAGTATTGGGATGTAGAGCTTAAAAGAGGCAACAAGGAAACAGGACCCCGGGTTCAGGAGACGGAGTGGTGAATCCGGGGCGCCCAACCGGGGTTACCTTGAGTCAAACTTCTTGCCATCTTCGAAAGTGCCGTTGTAGTGGTAGCGCACAAAATCCCCCATCTGCACTTCCCGGGGACAGGCCCTGGGGATGTGGTACCTCTCGATGACCACATCTTCCAGGGGGCCCCCGGCAGGGCTGGCGCGGCCCAGCCCCCTCCCCACGGCCTGCACCACCAGTAGCAGCAACTGCAGCAGGGGGAGCCGGAGGAGGCCGTGGCTGGGGGGGCCCGCGGGGAACATGGTGCCTGGAGTTGGGACCGACAGCAGTGAGGGCGAGCGAGGGAGCCGCCGCCAACCTCCTTCCCCCGCCCCCCGCCTCCCAGAACTAGCTCCCCCGCTTCCTGTCCTCCTCCCCTACCCCCGCCCTGGCTGGTCCACGTGGAATGGAGGCTGGGAAGACAGAGCTGGCCTGGCCAGAGGAGCAGGGGCGGGGGGGTGCAATAGGAGGAGGGGGCCAGGTTGAGTGTATTAGAGTCGGAGGGAGGCCCCACAAAGAAATCCGGGTTCCCCCTCCCCCCATCTCCATCCCTGGCTGCGAGACCTGGGGCCTGGCCAGGGAGGGAGGCTCGCGAAAGATGAGAACTCTGAGTGGACACCAAATGGAAAAAAAAAAAAAGTTCAATGTCTTTTTCCGGAGCCCCCGGGTCCTAAAGCCAGGCGGAGATGCCCCTTGCTTCTTTCGCCGGCAACTCCAATTCTGGCCCCCTCTAGGTGGGTGGCGAAGCAGCGGAGTGTGAGGGACATCTCGGTGCTCGTCCGTGACCCCAGCTGTGCTAGAAGGGAAGGCATCTCCAGGGAAGAGCAGCTTGGTCCCGCAAAAGCTGGACTGCAAGAAGGACTTTGTGACTTGGGATGTGACGGGCACGGAGACGGAGTGGGGTGTGGTGGCAGCGCAAAGTGTGCAAGTGATAGCAGGTGTGTGCCTCCCACGTGGGCGGGGGAGACACTCGGAGGGTGCAGGAGGGTGCAGGAGGGCGCAGCGACTGAAGGCCCGGCTCCAGGGCTTCCCCCTCGTTTGGGCAGCGCAGAGGCAGCCCTCACTCAGTGTCCTGATCTCAGGCGGGGGCACTGTTTGCGTGGGGAGGGGCTTCCTGGGCTCCCCATCTCTGGCGGGAAGCGCTCCCCGACTCATTCTCTGCCTAGGGGACACCCCCACGGCAGGAGCCCGGGCCGACGGAGAGGACTTAGGACACTATGGGACCCTCCGGGAAAAGAGGGGAGACGTCGTGACCCAGGCCCCGCCCCGCCTTGCCGCCCTCGTGCCCGGCGCTAAGACCCAGCGGGCGCGCGGCCCGCCCTGGGCCTGTCCCTGTCCCCTTCCGTCCGCGGGGCCGCCAGCTCAGCTCTGGAGAGCCGGCGGCGCGGCGGGCATGGCTCGGGTGGCGTGGGGGCTGCTGTGGCTGCTGCTGGGCAGCGCCAGGGCGCAGTACGAGAAGTACAGCTTCCGGGGCTTCCCGCCAGAGGACCTGATGCCGCTGGCCGCGGCCTACGGGCACGCGCTGGAGCAGTATGAGGGCGAGAGCTGGCGCGAGAGCGCGCGCTACCTGGAGGCGGCGCTGCGGCTGCACCGGCTACTGCGCGACAGCGAGGCCTTCTGCCACGCCAACTGCAGCGGCCCCGCTCCCGCGCCCAAGCCCGACCCAGACGACGGCCGCGCCGACGAGTGGGCCCGCGAGCTGCGGCTCTTCGGCCGCGTCCTGGAGCGCGCCGCCTGCCTGCGGCGCTGCAAGCGGACGCTGCCCGCCTTCCAGGTGCCCTACCCGCCGCGGCAGCTGCTGCGCGACTTCCAGAGCCGCTTGCCCTACCAGTACCTGCACTACGCGCTGTTCAAGGTGGGAGCCCGCCCCCACCCGGGGACCTGTCTCGGGCTGGGCGTCGTGTCACTCCACCGATCGGTCGGAGGAGCGTTGCCTTCACCCGCGGCACGAAGCCAGCTCCGTTCTTACTGACCCGCTCCCCGAACCCCTACCCCCCGACCAGGCTAACCGGCTGGAGAAGGCGGTGGCGGCGGCCTACACCTTCCTCCAGAGGAACCCGAAGCACGAGCTGACCGCCAAGTACCTCAACTACTACCGGGGGATGCTGGACGTCGCCGACGAGTCCCTCACGGACCTAGAGGCCCAGCCCTACGAGGTGGGGTGGAGGGGCAGGAGGAGGGTCCCGCCGATAGGACTTGTAGAGGAGGGGAGATGTTGGGGGCGCCCTGACTTCCCCTGCCACGCCCCTTCCAGGCCGTGTTCCTCCGGGCTGTGAAGCTCTACAACAGCGGGGATTTCCGCAGCAGCACGGAGGACATGGAGCGGGCCTTGGCAGAGTACCTGGCGGTCTTTGCCCGGTGCCTGGCCGGCTGTGAAGGGGCCCATGAGCAGGTGGACTTCAAAGACTTCTACCCGGCCATAGCAGGTATCCGCCACCCAGACCACGGCGGGCAGTCCTCTCACCCACAGGCTCGGTAAGGCAGATGTCCCCTCCCTGCACGTGGAGCACTGCGAATGTGGAGGAGCCAGCCGGGAGGAAGGCCTTGTCTGCTGAGAAAGACACTGAGTGTAGGAGCCCCAGCTGGAAGTGTCCAAGGGGCTGGATCAGTGCAGAGGCAGTGACATCCCTGAAGGGTTTGGGAAGCTTGGGTTCACAGGCCTTCCAGGCAGAGGGCAGTGCAGATGCAAAGGTGCAGCAGTGAGAAGTAGCCCAGCAGGTGTGTGCAAAAAGCAATTGGTAACCAGAAATCACACCTAGTCTAGGGATCTCTAACCCCGGGGTCCCTCAAGCAGGAGCAGAAAGGACTGTCCTTGGCCAGGTGTGGTGACTCACACCTATAATCTCAGCATTTTGGGAGGCCGAGGCGGGCAGATCACGAGGTCAGGAGTTCAAGACCAGCCTGACCAACATGGTGAAACTCTGTCTCTACTAAAAATACAAAAATTAGCTGGTCTTGGTGGTGGTTGCCTGTAATCCCAGCTACTTGGGAGGCTGAGGCAGAATTGCTTGAACCTGGGAGGTGGAGGTTGCATTGAGCCAAGATCGTGCCACTGCACTCCAGCCTGGTCGACAGAGGGAGACTCCGTCTCAAAAAAAAAAAAAAAAAAAAAAAAAAAAAAAAAGACCTTTAGCTTCTCTGTTTGGACTTCTGCCCCACTTCTGGACCTCATCTGCTGTTCTCCCAGAATGCCCTGGCTCCCTCTGGCTTGGGGTGGTGGTTGAGTGGTGGGGTTGATGAGTCAGCCCAGCCCACAGTCATCTTCCTCATCATCATTTGTCATATAGTATGCCAAGCACTTTACACGCATTCTCTCCTGTGATTGCAACAGCAACACGTTTTCTGGACAAGCAGCCTGGCTCAGTAGGCAGAGCTTGGATTTGGAGTCTCCTCCACCTGGGGGGACAGAGCTGTTCATTGCAACGCCAGCCTCTCACTGCGGCCTCCCACCCCCAGATCTCTTTGCAGAATCCCTGCAGTGCAAGGTGGACTGTGAGGCCAATTTGACCCCCAATGTGGGCGGCTACTTCGTGGACAAGTTCGTGGCCACCATGTACCACTACCTGCAGTTTGCCTACTACAAGTGTGAGCCCCCTGGGTGGACTTGGGCAGGGGAAGAGGTGATAAGGGAGAGGACGCATGGGAGCCTCCCAGAGTTGTGGGGAGCTTTCCTTCAGTATTGAGGACCCTGGGTGATAGGAGGAAAGGCTAGGGGCGGTGGGGATATGGGGAAGGCACCCTGGGAGTCTGGGGCAGGTGAGAGGCTGAGTGGGAACAGACAGCAGCCTCAGGGAGAAGTAGAGGGTCTCTTGGGCAAATGACTAGGCAACCAACAACTGCAGAGCACTTGACAGTTTATTTTTATTTTTGAAACGGAGTTTCGGCCGGGCGCGGTGGCTCACGCCTGTAATCCCAGCACTTTGGGAGGCCGAGGCGGGCGGATCACAAGGTCAGGAGATCGAGACCACGGTGAAACCCCGTCTCTACTAAAAATACAAAAAATTAGCCGGGCGCGGTTGTGGGCGCCTGTAGTCCCAGCTACTCGGGAGGCTGAGGCAGGAGAATGGCGTGAACCCGGGAGGCGGAGCTTGCAGTGAGCCGAGATCGCGCCACTGCACTCCAGCCTGGGCGACAGAGCGAGACTCTGTCTCAAAAAAAAAAAAAAAAAAAAAAAAAGAAACGGAGTTTCACTCTGTTACCCAGGCTGGAGTGCAGTGGCACGATCTCGGCTCACTGCAACCTCTGCCTCCAGGGTTCAAGTGATTTTCCTGCCTCAGCCTCCTGAGTAGCTGGGATTACAGGTGCACACCACCACGCCCAGCTGATTTTTGTATTTTTAGTAGAGACGGGGTTTCACCATGTTGGCCAGGCTGGTCTTGAACTGCTGACCTCAGGTGATCCACTGCCTTAGCCTCCCAAAGTGCTAGGATTATAGGTATGAGCCACTGCGCCCAGCCAACACTTGAGAGTTTATAAGGCAGTTTACCTTATGTGGTCCTTTCACCAACACCATGCAGCTGGCATTACTGGACCAATTTTTCAGATGGGGAAACTGAGGCTTATAGGGCAAGGGACTGTTAGAGTCATGACTAATAAAATGTGGCACCAGGACTTGTGGCTCTCCTCACTGGAGAGATCCTGGCATCCACTGGGGCTGGAATGGACAGCCTCCAGTGTTCTTGCTACTTGAAGATGCCAAGATTCAGACAGAGCTGGGAATCCAAGCAGAGCGGGGGCTAAGAACCAAGGGGCCAGGAGACCCTTCCTGGGTACAGATAGCAGAGAGGCTGAGGGCCTCTAATTCCCTAGAGCCATCATTCTCCAGCCATGTGAGCTTGAGCAATTTATCTAACCTCTCTGTGACTCAGATTTACTGTCATGGGGATGACAGTAATAGGCATGGCTGGGCATGGTGGTTCACGCCTGTAATCCCAGCACTTTGGGAAGCCCAGGCAGGCAGGTGGCTTGAGCCCAGGCCTTCAAGACCAACCTGGGCAATGTGGCAAGACTCCGTGTCTACAAAAAATACAAAAAGTTAGCCAGGCATGGTGGCGAGTGCCTGTAGTCCCAGCTACTGAGGAGACTGAGGTGGGAGGATTGCTTGAGCCCTGGAGGCGGAGGCTGTACTGAGCTGAGATCGTACCACTGCACTGCAGCCTGAGTGACGGAACAAGACCCTGTCTCAAAACAAACAAAAACATACAAAAAATTAGATGGGTGTGGTGGTGCCTGCCTGTAGTCCCAGCTACTCAGGAGGCTGAGGTGAGAGGATCACCTAAGCCTGGGAGATCAAGGCTGAGGTGACCATAATTGCACCACTGCACTCCAGCCAGGGTGATAGAGTGAGACCCTGTCTCAAAAACAATAAAAAGACAATAACAGGCTTAGGTGAGTTAGTCAGGGCCTGGCATACGGTGAGTGCCCACTACATGCTAGCTGGCATTATGCATGGGTGGGGTAAGGAGTCCATTAGGTATTCTGGGAGGTGGCTGGGTAGCAGGGGTGCTGGACTGAACTGGGAGATGGGGTTGACTCTGAAGGGGAAGCGCCGGAGCAATTCCTCACCCCTGTCCTGCTGCAGTGAATGATGTGCGCCAGGCTGCCCGCAGCGCCGCCAGCTACATGCTCTTCGACCCCAATGACAGCATCATGCAGCAGAACCTGGTGTATTACCGCTTCCACCGGGCTCGCTGGGGCCTGGAAGAGGAGGACTTCCAGCCCCGGGAGGTGGGCACTGCTTTCTGGGGCACTTGCTGGACATGCACTTTGTAAAATATAAACTGGCAGCCGGGCGCGGTGGCTCACGCCTGTAATCCCAACACTTTGGGAGGCCGAGGCGAGCGGATCACGAGGTCAGGAGATTGAGACCATCCTGGCTAACATGGTGAAACCCCGTCTCTACTAAAAAGACAAAACATTAGCCAGGTGTGGTGGCGGGCGCCTGTAGTCCTAGCTACTTGGGAGACTGAGGCAGGAGAATGGTGTGAACCTGGGAGGCAGAGCTTGCAGTGAGCCGAGATCGCGCCACTGCGCTTCAGTCTGGGTGACAGAGTGAGACTGTCTCAAATAATAATAATAAAATAAAATAGAAAATAAAAAATAAACTCCTGGCTTCCGTGGAAGGCAGGATGGGAAATGGAAAGAAAGAACATGAGTTGAGGTTAGAGTCCTGGATTCAGAGCTCAGCCCCACTGCTGTGTGGTCCTAGGAAGACCATGGCCCTTTCTGAATCTATTGCCTTGCCTGCAAAATGGTGGTGGTATTGCCCACCTCACCAGCAGTGTCCGACGAGGGATGTATGAAGGTACACATCCACTCCTGCGTGTTCCACTCCCTACCTTCATTACCCTCACTGCTGACCTTTGTCCGTCTTCCCCAGGTAACCAAGGGAGGAAACCCGTTGGAATTGAGGGCCAGGCTGGCAAATATGGGACACATGGTGCCACTCCTGCCTTCCTTGTCAGTGGCAGACATTGCTAATGGATTGAGGGACTCTTTCTCAGCAAACCCTCAGAATCCTTAACCCAGTGTTCCAAGCAGCCACGATGATCTGATTAGCTTGTGAGCTGATACTTGATACTTGAGCTGGAAGAGGGTCAGTGGGCCCAGATCCTAGGAGCCCTGGCTTCTTGCCATCTGGCAGCAGCAGGGTATGGCTCACCCCCACCCCGTCCTTTCCTCCTTCCAGGAGGCCATGCTCTACCACAACCAGACGGCCGAGCTGCGGGAGCTGCTGGAGTTCACCCACATGTACCTGCAGTCAGATGATGAGGTGAGTGCCTCCTGCTTTCCAGAACTAGGCTGTGATGGGGACACCTTGGACCTTTATCTGGGGCCCCCAGTGTGCCAGAATTCAGCCCCAGCCCCTGGTGGTCAACTGTCATGAAGCAGAGAGGTTTGCCTATTCCTTGTCTAGACTGTCCCTTCTTTCCCCAGCCTCAGTATTCTCATGTCCCCTTTCTGTACATGTCCCAGTCCTGCTCCTCCCAGGCCCAGCTCACATGGTGCCTCCTCCAGGAAGCCCTTGCCGCATGCCCTGGCTCTTTGTTCTGGGTTAGCAGTGCCCACTCTGACCCTGTGTGCCTCCCTGGCCACCTGTGGCCTGGACCTGGGTAATTGCAGCCCTGGTGCAATCTATAATCCTGTAATCACAGCAATCTAGGAGGCCGAGGCAGAGGGATCATCTGAGGTCAGGAGTTCAAGACCAGCCTGGCCAACATAGTGAAACCCTGTCTCTACTAAAAATACAAAAATTACTCAGGTGTGGTGGTGAGCACCTGTAATCTCAGCTATTTGGGAGGCTGAGGCAGGAGAATCGCTGAACCCAGAGGCAGAGGTTGCAGTGAGCCGAGATCACGCCACTGCACTCCAGCCTGGGTGACAGATTGAGACTCTGTCTCGAGAAAAAAAAAAAATTAAGCGAGATCAAGTATGTATTTTTCTTTTTTTTTTTTTCTTGGTAACAGAATCTCGCTCTGTCACCCAGGCTGGAGTGTGCAGTGGCATGATCTCCACTCACTGCAACCTCCACTTCTTGGGTTCAAGGGATCCTCCTGTCTCAGCCTCCGAGTACCTGGGATTACAGGCCTGCGCCACCATGTCCAGCCAATTTTATTTTGTATTTGTAGTAGAGACAGGGTTTTACCACGTTGGCCAGGCTGGTCTCAAACTCCTGACCTCAAGTGATCTGACTGCCTTGGCCTCCCAAAGTGCTGGGATTACAGGCATGAGCCACCTTGCCTGGCTGAGATCAAGTATGTAAAGCACTTGATAAAGAGCCAGCAGCCGGTAGATGCACAGTGAATGGCAGCCCAGTCTCGCTCTGTCACCCAGGCTGGAGTGCAGTGGTGCAGTCTCAGCTCACTGCAACCTCCACCTCCCAGGTTCAAGCGATTCTCCTGCCTCAGCCTCCCGAGTAGCTGGGATTACAGGTGTGTGCCACCACACCCAGAATACAATACCACACCCAAAAATACAAAAAATTTTTGTATTTTCGGTAGAGACATGGGGTTTCACCATGTTGGCCAGGCTGGTCTTGAACTCCTGACCTCAAGTGATCCACCCACCTCAGCCTCCCAAAGTGCTGGGGTTACAGGTGTGAGTCACTGCGCCCAGCACATGGCAGCCGTTTTGACGGCTGTCTCTTGTTCCCTGTGGTTTGCCAGACACCAGACTAGGGGCTGGAGTAAGTTAGTGAAAGTCATGATCCGTTTCACATGCAGCTCACAGTCTAGTGGGGGAAGCACAAACAGCTGCTGGAGAGGGCAGCATATGGCACTGGGGGAGGTCTCCAGCCCAGCCAGAGTCACCAGCAAGGGCTCAGCCTGGAACTGATGCCTGGCTCTGGAGGGATTAGTGCGGGTTACGCAGGCACAGGGGACGGCAGTAGTTCCTGGCAGGGAAACAGTATGAGCAAAAACATTATGCATGGACTGGCAATATTCTCACCAGAGTCTTTATGCTTAAAAGGTGGGGCTGTGCAGGGGCGATGTTTATGCTGACACCAAATTCTACTGGTGGTGCTCTATGCAGCCACTCAGGGAGGGGCAGTTTGGGGAAAATCCTCAGAACAGTCTCATTAGATCTTGAGACTGGGAAGGGAAGGGGCTTTGGGGACTGAGAGATGGGATGGGAGGTCCCATTGGCCAGGAAGGGAGCCCATATGGGTTTGGGCCTACTGTGACCCTGTTTCTTCCGCAACCGTGGCGCTACTCTAGATGGAGCTGGAGGAGACAGAACCGCCCCTGGAGCCTGAGGATGCCCTATCTGACGCCGAGTTTGAAGGGGAGGGTGACTACGAGGAGGGCATGTATGCTGACTGGTGGCAGGAGCCGGATGCCAAGGGCGATGAGGCCGAGGCTGGTCAGTGACACAAGTCCTTGGGGGATGGGGATGCAGCCTGGGATGGAGGTTGGGGACAGATGGATTCACTCGCTGGACTCCAGAGCCCAGGGTGTGTTTGGGTGCCGGGACCCATCCTCCAGGGGCCTCCAGCCTGTTGGCAACCCCTGTCCTGCTTGGGGGTGGAGGCGCAGCATCTCCCCTGGAGCTGGGACCAGCTGAGACCTGTCCTGGGGAGCCTCACCCCACCTCCCATCAGGACAGCACCTGGACACCCACTGGGAGTGGGTGGGGGGCCAACCCCAATGCTTTCTCCTTTCCTTTTCAGAGCCAGAGCCTGAACTGGCATGAGAAGGGGACACCCCGCACCCCTCAAGCTTGGGAAGCCTGGTCCCGATGGCCCCACCCTCACCAACCTGGGCAGCAGCAAGAACTATTTATTAAAAACTTAAGATGGGCCAGGCGCGGTGGCTCACGCCTGTAATCCCAGCACTTTGGGAGGCCAAGGCGGGTGGATCACTTGAGGCCAGGAGTTCAAAACCAGCCTGGCCAACATGGTGAAACCCCCGTCTCTACTAAAATACATAAATTAGCCGGGTGTGGTGGCGGGCACCTGTAATCCCAGCTACTTGGGAGGCTGAGGCAGGAGAATCACTTGAACCTGGGAGGCAAAGGTTGCAGTGAACTGAGATCGTGTCACTGCACTCCAGCCTGGGCGACAAAGCGAGACTCCATCTTTAAAAAAAAAAAAGCAAATTTAAGATGGGCCGGGCGTGGTGACTCATGCCTGTAATCCCAGCCCTTTGGGAGGCCGATCACTTGAGGTCAGGAGTTCAAGACCAGCCTGGCCAACATAGTGAAATGCCATCTCTACTAAAAAATACAAAAATTAGCCAGGCATGGTGGCGCACACCTGTAATCGTAGCTACCCGGGAGGCTGAGCCAGGAGAATCACCTGAACCCAGGAGGCAGAGCTTACAGTGAGCTGAGATTGTGCCACTGCACTTCAGCCTGGGTGACAGAGTGAGACTCCATCTCAAAAAAAAAAAAAAAAAAAACTTAAGATGGACATAGCTGACTGGGCCCCTGTCCTGCCCCACCCGTGAGTGCTGCGACCCAGGCCCATCCTGCCACTTCTGTGTCTCTGGACCACAGGATGGTGGTGGCATTGCAGGTTGGCAAGTGGGCTGACAGGATCCGCCCTCCTCACTGCTCAGCCCCTCACCTGGACAGTCTCCTGGACAAGAAGTTTCCAGCTGCTGGCTGGAGTCTCAGGCCAAATTGCAGAGGGTCCTCCAGGGTACTGAACAGCACTGGACTAGGAGTCTAGTAGTTCCAGGGCCCTGACCAGTAGGTGCTCAATAAATGTTTGTTGTTGAGTCATAGCACCTGTGGTCGTCTCCCCGGAGCTCAGTTGTGAGGGTACAGGCCCTTCCCTCCCTCTCTCCGCACCTGTGTCCCCTCATCTGTAAAATGTGGGGCGGAGGGGCACCATCTGGGCCCTCGCTGGTCCTCTGCACCTGGGGCTGAAGGTTCTACGAGAGAGGACGCAGTGTGCAGACCCGCCGCCAGGGGGCGTGAGAACACAGTCCTCCCCAGGCTTGGGAAGACAGTGGTTTCAGATTTCTAAGATGGGAAGTCCTGTATTTTCCTAGTTCAGGATCACTTCCCTCGGGGAATGTGGCGAGTGTGGGAGGGGGCCAAGGACATTTGCTCCTGGTGTTTACTTTCTGGGCATTTACTGACCCAGATTCCTTAGAGTCAGAGGGAGCTGGCCCTGCCGCTGCCCTCTATTCCCCGGTTCCACAGCCGGGGTGGGGCCCCAACTGAGCAGCCAGAGGAGCCCCAGGGATGTGGTTTGATTACTTTGGGCTTCTTGGGGTGCAGTGGGACAGCCAGATCCCCCTTGACCGATTTTACATGGGCTCCCGGGGGTAGTGGGTCCCGGTGTGCAGGGTGTGCTGGCAACGATGGTGCCTGGTGGCTACCTCATAGCCTGGGACACACCGCCAAACCCCCACCCCTATTCCACAGCGGGGAGAGGGGGGCAAAAGGGGTCTGTCTGGGAGGAACCCAGGGCCAAGGCCAGCCGGGTGACGGTTCTGCCCTGTATTTCCAGCCTCCTGGGGGCAGGGTGGCAAAGTTGTCTTCCTACCCGAAGGTGGAGTCAAGGCTGGGAAGCCAAGTTCTCACTGCCCCACCGCTACCTTCTCTCCAAATGTGCCAAGTGATCTGGCCTGGGTCCTGTCGGCCACTGTTCCCAGGAGGACTCCCTGTCCTACCCCAAACCCCTCCCCTAGGCCTTTGATCGGGATGAGAGCTGGAAGGGCAGAGTCTGAGTCTGGAAAAAAGGCCAGGTCAAGGCTGGGGGCTCAGTGACCTCACTCCTTCCTCCCATAGGTGGGTCTTCCAGGGAAACACATCTGCAGTGGTAGCGTTTCCTGACCGCCTCCAGGTGCAGGGTGGCGTGGCCCCGCCCCACCCCACCTCTTTCAAGCTGCTGTATTATCAGGTCCACCAAGGCCCAGCCCCTGTTTCTGGGAGGGGCTGGCCCTTCAGAGGGTGGGGAGCGGGATGTGCTGCGGCGTGTCTGCGCAGATGTGAACCCGCCATGAGCACGAGCTTTGGAATCTGGACGGCTGGGTGTGGGTCTGAAAGTGCCTGTGTGCTTGTGCGCTTGTGTGTTGCGTGGATGTGCGGGTCAGGGTGTGAATGTGTGCCTGCGTGCATGCATGAATGTGGGGGTTTTTTTTTTTCCTTTTTTTTTGTTTTTCTTTTTGAGACAGAGTCTCACTCTGTCTCCCAGGCTGGAATGCAGTGGCGTGATCTCAGCTCACTACAACCTCTGCCTCCTGGGTTCAAGCAGTTTTCTGCCTCAGCCTCCCAAGTAACTGGGATTACAGGCACCTGCCTGTAATAACCCAGCTAATTTTTGTGGGATTTTTTGTTTTGAGACAGTGTCTCACTCTGTTGCCCAGGCTGGAGTGCAGTGGCATATCTTGGCTCACTGCAACCTCCGCCTCCCAGATTCAAGCAATTCTCCTGCCTCAGCCTCCCGAATAGCTGAGATTACAGGTGTGCGCCACTGTGCCTGGCTAATTTTTGTATTTTTAGTAGAGATGGGGTTTTGTCATGTTGACCAGGCTGGTCTTGAACTCCTGACCTCAGGCAATCTGCCCACCTCGGCCTCCCAAAGTACTGAGATTACAGGTGTGAGCCACCCTGTCCAGCTAATTTTTGTATTTTTAGTAGAGACAGGGTTTCACCATGTTGGCCAGACTGGTCTCAAACTCCTGACCTCAGGTGATCCACCCCACCTCGGCCTCCCAAGTGCTGGGAATGAATGTGTGTTTAGAGGAATTCATTCACTCAATCAGCACATATTTATTGAGCACCTACTATGTGCCAGGCATGCTGAGGCTCTGGGCTTAGAAGAGTGAACAGAGCAGGCCAAACGCCGGGCCCACGTGGACTTACATTCTAGCAGGGAGGCGGGCAGAAAACAATAAATGTCAGAATGTGTGAATTAGATAGGTATGGCAGATATAGAGGTGGGAAAAGGATCTGAGAGCTGATCCTTTTGCAGTTTGCAGTTGAGGTGTGATGGTAGCTGTCCAAGTGTGCATCTGAGCATGGCGTCTCCGAGTGTGTGGTGAAGCAGTGTGTGTATTAGGGAGCAGGCCTGCCCTCCCTAGGCACCACTCCTGTGCAGCCCTTTAGCCCAGGCCATTGGCCCAGCCTTGCCTTACTCAGCTCCCCTTTCCCAGGGAACCGCCAGCCCCTCCAGCCTCCCCTGATGCCAGCATCTCCCCAGAGCCCAGCCAGCTCCCCAAACCGGTGAAACCTACTCCCAGCCAGTCCCAGTGTGGGCCCTCTGGGGCCCTCCAGCTCATTCTCCTGACTCCACCCATCCAGACAGTTTCACCTCCTCCACACCTCCGTCTCAGGCAGCCACCTCCCCACCCGCCCCCACACCCCACCCAGCACCTCACCAGTCCTAGAATCTTGGAATAATGGGTTGGAGGTTAGGGATGACCAAAAGGGCTCTAGGGAGGCTGGCCTCATGCAGCAGGACCAGACTCAGATGTCATGGGAAGACCCCATCCTAAGGAAATCAGAGCTACTACGATGTACTAAGTGCCTACTGTGTGCCAGGCACTTGGGAGCTTATTTTTTGAGACAGGATCTTGCTCTGTCACCCAGACTGGAGTGCAGTGACAATCACGGCTCACTGCAGCCTCCACCTTCCAGGCTTAAGCCATCCTCCCACCTCAGCCTCCCGAGTAGCGCTGACCACAGACACGTGCCAGCACACCCAGCTATTTTTTTTTATTTTTGGTAGAGACAGGGTCTTGCTCTGTTGCCTAGGCTGGTGTCAAACTCCTGGGCTCAAGTGATCCTCCTGCCTTGGCCTCCCAAAGTGCTGGCATTACAGACATGAGCCAACACCAGGCCTCTTGACAAATTATTCATAACCCTCAAAACAGTCCTGAGATGCAGATGTCAGTTCTGCTCCAGGTGGGGCTGAGGAATGACAAGCAATTTGTCCAGGGTTCCTTGAGGTGGTTGGTGACTGAGCTGGGTTTGGATCTTTTCTCACTAAATCGGTGCTGCTCAGAGTAGGGAGACAGTACCCTGGTCGCAGGGGCTGGCCTGGTGTGTGTTTGTTCGTTTCTGAGACGTAGTCTCACTGGAGTGCAGTGACGTGATCTCATCTCACTGTAACCTCCAATTCCCTGGTTCAAGCAATTCTCCTGCCTCAGCCTCCCGAGTAGCTGGGATTAGAGGCACACGCCACTACGCTCGGCTAATTTATTTTTAGTAGAGACACACCGTGTTGGCCAGGATGGTCTTGATTTCCTGACCTCATGATCCACCTGCCTCAGCTTCCCAAAGTGCTGGGATTACAGGCGTGAGCCACCCGCCTGGCCAGCCTGGTTTTGTTAGGCTGTCAGCTGGGGCCAGGGAGAGGAGAAGGTGGGCTGCAGGATGTGGAGATAAATCCCCTACAGGGCCCTGCGCTGTGGCTCACACCTGTAAACCCAGCACTTTAGGAGGCCAAACAAGGCGGTTGGATCACTTGAGCCCTGGTCAACATGGTGAAACCCTGTCTGTACCAAAAAGTACGAAAATTAGGCCAGGCACGGTGGCTCACGCCTGTAATCCCAGCACTTTGGGAGGCCGAAGCAGGCAAATCACCTGAGATTAGGAATATGAGACCAGCCTGGCCAACATGGTGAAACCCCGTCTCTATTAAAAATACAAAATTAGCCAGGTGTGATGGCGCATGCCTGTAATCCCAGCTACTTGGGAGGTTGAGGCAGGAAAATCTCTTGAACCTGGGAGGTGGAAGTTGCAGTGAGCCAAGATCGCACCATTGCACTCCAGCCTGGGCAAGGAGAACAAAACTCTGTCTCAAAAGAAAAAAGAAAGAAAATTAGCTGGGTGTGGTGGAATGCGACTGTAATCCCAGCTACTCAGGAGGCTGAGGTAGGAGGATCACTTGAGCCTGGGAGGGGAAGGTTGCAGTCAGCCAAGATCAGGCCACTGCACTTCAGCCTGGAGCCTGGATGACAGAGTGAGTCTAAAAAAAAAAAAAATCCCCTGCAATGCCACACCTCAGGTCTCGCTGAAGGAGGCAAGGAGTGAGAAGGGAGGGGGAAAGAAAACAATGAAAGGAAGAAAGAAGGAAGGGAGCAAAGAAGGAAGAAATGAAGGGAGGGAGGACAGAAGGAGGAAGAAATGAATTAAGGGAGGCAGGGGGCCTGGGGACAGAGTTGCTGGGGTCACTTAGACTAACAACTTCCTGAATTCTGAGAGTCATGATCAGGGAGGTGGGAGGGAGTCCCTTGGGCTCCCCGCAAATTCAGTAAATGCCAGCAGAAGAAATTCCACTCTTAGATTTGAAAAGTAGTTCTTGCCAGGTGCAGCTCATGTCTGTAATCCCAGCACTTTGGGAGGCTGAGGCAGGTGGATCACCTGAGATCAGGAGTTTGAGACCAGCCTGGTCAACATGGTGAAACCCTGTCTCTACTGAAAATACAAAAAATTAACTGGGTGTGGTGGTGGGCTCCTGTAATCCCAGCTACTTGGGAGGCTGAGGCAGGAGAATCACTTGAACCTGGGAAGTGAAGGTTGCAGTGAGCCAGCATCTCACCACTGCGCTCCAACCTGGGTGACAGAGTGAGACTCCCTCTCAATTAAAAAAAAAAAAAAAGGCCAGGTGCAGTGGCTCACACCTGTAATCCTAGCACTTTGGGAGGCCGAGGCAGGCGGATCACGAGGTCAGGAGATCCAGACCATCCTGGCTAACGCGGTGAAACCCTGTCTCTACTAAAAATACAAAAAATTAGCTGTGTGTGGTGGTGGATGCCTGTAGTCCCAGCTACTCAGGAGGCTGAGGCAAGAGAATGGCGTGAACCTGGGAGGTGGAGTTTGCAGTGAGCCGAGATCGCGCCACTGCACTCCATCCTGGATGACAGAGCGAGACTCCATCTCAAAAAAAAAAAAAAAAAAAAGGAAAGAAAAAGAGAAAAGTAGTTCTTGAAGTCTCAACCTGGTTCTCTGTCTCTGGGAGAATAGACTCTCCCTTGGGAACAAAGAGAGGCCCCTTCCCCTTGTCAGAAAGCTGTGGCCAGTTGTCGCTGGAGCCAATAGCTCAAGATGACTGGGGAGGTCCTGGCAGCCACAGGGCTCAACTCAGACAGTTTCCCCATTCTGAGGCCTTGCTCCAGACCTTCTTTTGTATCTTGTCTCCAAGGACAGCCCTGGCAGATAGATGGCTTCCATTTTGTGGATGGGGAAACTGAGGCCCAGAGAGTCTGGGTTGGGCCCCCAGGGCTGAGGCTCACTCTAACTAGGCTGGCGCAGCCCTGCCCAGCTCTCTTCACAAGTTCCAAGATGACTTGGAAATTAGATGGGAGTGTGCTGAGGGCTGGGGACAGCCCCCGGGTACCAGCCCCATCCCAAACCCCAGGTCTGACCTATGGACACATCACTGCGTAATCACTGCCTGCCTGGGTCCCAGCTGGCGCCGGGGTGCCTGGATAGCATCTCTTCTGTCCCCCAAACAGCCCTTGGGATAGGAATACCTCATGCCCGTGACTCAGGTGGGGTAACTGAGATAACTGGGAGCCTTCCCTCCACATGCATATACTGTACAGAAAGTCCCCAATTTACAATGATTCAGCTTAGGGTTTTTCGACTTTAGGATGGTATAAAAGTGAAAAGCATTCAGTAGCAACTGTACTTCAAGCACCCAAACAACCATGCTCTTTTTTCACTTTCAGTATAGTAGTATTCAATACATTACATGAGATAGTCAACAAGTTCTTTTTATTTTTTGAGACAGAGTCTCACTGTTGTCACCCAGGCTGGAGTGCAGTGGCGTAATCTCGGCTCACTGCAACCTCTGCCTCCTGGGTTCAAGCAATTCTCCTGCCTCAGCCTCCCGAGTAGATGGGATTACAGGCGTGTGCCACAATGCCAGGCTAATTTTTTGTATTTTTAGTAGAGACGGAGTTTCACCATGTTGTCCAGGCTGGTCTTGAATTCCTGACCTCCAGTGATCCGCCCGCCTTGGCCTCCCAAAGTGCTGGGATTATAGGCATGAGCCGCCGCGCCCGACCAAGATATTCAACAAGTTCTCATAAAATAAGCTTCGTGTGAGGCGATTTTGCCCCACTGTAGGCTGAAGTGTTCTAAGCCCATCTGAGGTAGGCTAAACTAAGCCATGATGTAGGTTAGGTGTATTAAGTGCATTTTCTTCTTTTTTTTTAATTTTTAATTTTAATTTTTTCCCCTTGTCTCCTCTCACAATCTTCTTTTTTTATTTTTTTGGAGACAGGGTCTTGAACTGTCGCCCAGGCTAGAGTGCAGTGGCACGATCTCAGGTTACTGCAACCCCCACCTTCCAGGCTCAAGTGAACCTTCCGAGCAGCTGAGACTGCAGGCATGCATGCGCCACCATGCTCAGCTCATTTTTAAATGTTTTGTACAGATGGGGTCTCCCTGTATTGCATTTCAACTTACAATGTCTATGAGGACATAACCCCTCTGAAACTGAGGAGCATCTGCACCACTTGATCCTTTCTTTCTTTCTTTCTTTCTTTTTTTTTTTTTTTTTGAGACGGAGTCTGGCTCTCTCGCCCAGGCTGGAGTGCAGTGGCCGGATCTCAGCTCACTGCAAGCTCCGCCTCCCGGGTTCACGCCATTCTCCTGCCTCAGCCTCCCGAGTAGCTGGGACTACAGGCGCCCGCCACCTCGCCCGGCTAGTTTTTTGTATTTTTTAGTAGAGACGGGGTTTCACCGGGTTAGCCAGGATGGTCTTTATCTCCTGACCTCGTGATCCGCCCGTCTTGGCCTCCCAAAGTGCTGGGATTACAGGCTTGAGCCACCGCTCCCGGCCTTTTTTTTTTTTTTTTTGAGACAGGGTTTCACTCTTGTTGCCCAGGCTGGAGTGCAGTGGTGCAATCTCGACTCACCGCAACCTCGACTCACCGCAACCTCCACCTCCCGGGTTCAAGCGATTCTCCTGCCTCAGCCTCCTGAGTAGCTGGGATTACAGGTGCCTGCCACCATGGCCGGCTAATTTTGTATTTGTAGTAGAGACAGGGTTTCTCCATGTTCGTCAGGCTGGTCTCGACCTCAGGTGATCTGCCCACCTCGGCCTCCCAAAGCGCTGGGATTACAGGCGTGAGCCACCGCGCCCAGCCTTGATCCTTTCCCTTTCTAGAAGAACTTACTAAGTGAGGTCATGTGCAAAGAAGCGGCCAAGAGAACTTGACATTTTCCATTTGGGGTCACCTTTTTCACCTTTCTTTTCAGAAGAAAAGTGTGATATTGTGTTGCTGGGGTGAAATAAGGGGTAGCCAAGCCAAATTCCTTTATTTTCCCTTGACTACTGGGCTAAATCCTCCTGACCTTCCTGGAGGAGGGAGCTGGGAAGGGGCAAGGTTCAGCCAATGTTAACTGGAGAATTTGGCCTTTCCTCCTGGCCCCAGGCAGTAGGGGGTCATTTGAGAGCCTCACAGCCCTAAAAAAAAAAAAAAAAAAAAAAAAAAAACCTCCCATTAAAATGTTTTACATTATCTCCGGATGAAGTTATAAACCCAGTCACAGAGACAGGGGCAGGACTGAAGTCAGAAAATCCTGTCATATAACTTTAACCTTGAGCATAATTGTTTTGATAACGCCATTTTGTTTATTTATTTTAAAATACATCTGTGTCCTCAAACATGAAAATGTCCCCGGCTTTGGAGCCGCTTCCCCCAGCTCACACACACTTTGGACCTGGCAGCCCTCTTCTCCATCAGCTCTTACTGGCAGCCTGGCCCAAGCTTCACCCTCCCCAACACGCCCGCCCCTCCCCCTGGCTACTTCCAGGTTCTCTGTTGGGGCCATAAATGCTGCAGGAGCTGTAAGTTGGCTGCTGCTTCCACTGGAGGCTGAAGTGCTGATGAAATATTGAAGGATCTCAACTCTCAAATTCCTCAGGGGCTGTGGGACGGGGCCGGGAAAGACGGGATGAAAGTACAAGGCCAGGGGCTGCTGAGTCCTGTCCCAGTTCTCAACCAGGTGGAGTCCAGCGCTCAGAGACCAGGGAAGCAGAGAGGGCAGGAGGGTGAGAGGCGGGAGTGGGGAAGGGTCTCTTTGCATAACTGATGGCTAGAGGCTCTGGGTGGTGCCATCCGCTAGTTGACTTAGGGGAAGTAAGGCCTGGGTCTCGGACCACCCAGAGCCACCCACCCCTCCTCCATCCCCGGCTTTCTAACTCCAAGGTTTTCCTGGAGTCACACCTCGGGCTGACAAAATCAAGCCGGCAAAATCGGTTCTCGTCTCCTCTCTGACTGCAGCCCGTCTTCGCCTTCCTTGGGGTGGAAAGAGACCTACGTTGGTGGGCGAGGTGAACTGGCTGGCAGAAGACCAAGGTTCAAGTCCCAGCCCTGCCAGGAATTTTCTTGTGTGATCTTAGGGAAGTCCCTATCCTGGCTCCAGCCTCAGTTTCTTCATAGATGCAGGGAAAAGGGGGCTCTGCTTAGACTGTGCCTTCTTCCTCTTCCCAAGGCTCTCCACAGGTGGGGGAGAAATGGCTGCCTCCAGCCCTGTGTGCGAGTGAGAGGGATGGCCTCTCCGTGGGAAGCATGCCTTGTCAGGGCAGGCATCTCTCCTGGCTTGTGGAAAGAGGGAGGAGCGGGCAGGCTGGCAGGGCGGGTGGGGCCCCAGCTGTGTCAGCCTGTGCGTGGAGTCGCCCAGACCAGGAGCAGGAAGCGGGTGACTCAGGTGGCAAGGACTCCATCACCCCTCCCCACTCAGGAGGAGTGTGCTGTTAGAGAGTTGGTGAACCAGCTCCAGAGCACAATCTAAATGCCAGCAGTCCTGGAGTTGCAACTTGGGGGGCTTGGGGTGAGTCAGGAGGGGCAGCCTGGGACGGGCATTCTCTGGAGAGTTTTCGACAGACCCTTCTCCAGCCTCTCCCTCCACCAGCACTGGCCCCTGCTATCTCACCCTGGCCTGTACTATTTCTGGCCCTTCCTATCTCTGTTTTCTTGCCTCCTGTTTTCCTTCTGACATTCCATCCCCACCCACACGCCTTGCAGTGAAGTGTCGCTGGAGCTACATCTGTAATTAAAAGATATACGCCCACAGGACCAGGCTGTGGGCAGCCTCTGGCCTCAAGGCCCCTCCACTGGACACAAGGTAGGAAAAACGGCAGGAGTCCATCTCCCTACAGCCTCCCTCCAGGGCCCTGCACCCTCCTGCTCACTTCCCAGCTTCTGGCCATGCTTGGGCCCACTCCAGCCAGCAGAGTTTGGGAGCCTGCAGGCTCTTCTGCAGCTGTGTCCTCCCCCAGCCACGAAGGGGGCCTCCTGAGTAAGCCCTCACCCCCAAAACCAGTGGGCAGGGGCAGGAGCACAAATGAGGCCCACATGCCATAGATCTAGGTAAGTTATAGAGCACACTTCCAGGCCAGTCGTGGTGGCTCACGCCTGTAATCCTAGCACTTCGGGAGGCCGAGGCGGGCAGATCACTTGGGGCTAGGAGTTCAAGACCAGTGTGGCCAATGTGGTGAAACCCCGTCTCTACCAAAAATACAAAAATTGGCCAGGCATGGTGGCGCATGCCTGTAATCCCAGCTACTTGGGAGGCTGAGGCGTGAGAATCACTTGAACCTGGGAGGCGGAGGTTGCAGTGAGCCAAGATCACACCACTGTACTCTAGCCTGGGCGACAGAGCAAGACTCTGTCTCAAAAAAAAAAAAAGAGGAGCATGCTCCCAAACTGCTAGGTCATATATACCTTCACAGGCGCACCGCCTCGATGACCTGAAAGTCCATGATGGAAGCCCAAGTTCTCACTCTGTCAGGGTATGGCAGCCCCATGGAGAATGGCTCCTCCCTGGCCACCAGCCAGGGCCTGGGCCATTTCCCTTTCCTTAGCACCTCTGGCTCTGCCTGTGCCACAAGGGCCTCCAGCCTGTGCACAGAGATTCCCTAGCCCGCGTGTCCATGCTGCCTCTATATCCCCACCCCAGCCATAACTGCCCCTTGTCATGTTCCTAGTTTGGCCCATGTGTACATGCACAGTAGCGCTGGTGCCACTGCTCCTGGGGAGAAGGACCACAGTCAGCGACCTGTAGGCCTAGAAAGTAGAGTCAGTGCTGGGCAGGAATTCCAGAGTTTCTGGTGCTGGTCCCTGGAGTGTGGTCTAGAAAGGATGTGAAGTCCATGTAGGCTCCTCTGTTCCTTTGCCCCTGTGTGGAAGGGGCGACCCCAGGAGGGCCAGAGTGGAGGCCTTTTAAAGGCCAGGACCAGCCGGGCACAGTGGCTCACGCCTGTAATTCCAGCACTTTAGGAGGCCGAGGCGGGTGGATCACGAGGTCAGGAGATCAAGACCATCCTGGTTACCACGGTGAAACCCCATCTCTACTAAAAAAAAAAAAAAAAAAAAAACAGGCCGGGCGCGGTGGCTCAAGCCTGTAATCCCAGCACTTTGGGAGGCCGAGATGGGCGGATCACGAGGTCAGGAGATCGAGACCATCCTGGCTAACACAGTGAAACCCCGTCTCTACTAAAAAAATACAAAAAAAAAACTAGCCGGGCGCGGTGGCGGGCGCCTGTAGTCCCAGCTACTCGGGAGGCTGAGGCAGGAGAATGGTCTAAACCCGGGAGGCGGAGCTTGCAGTGAGCTGAGATCCGGCCACTGCACCCCAGCCTGGGCGACAGAGCAAGACTCTGTCTCAAAAAAAAAAAAAAAAAAAAAGAAATACAAAAAATAGCCGGGCGAGGTGGCAGCGCCTGTAGTCCCAGCTACTCGGGAGGCTGAGGCTGGAGAATGGCGTGAACCCGGGAGGCGGAGCTTGCAGTGAGCTGAGATCCGGCCACTGTACTCCAGCCTGGGCTACAGAGCGAGACTCCGTCTCAAAAAAAAACAAACAAAAAACAAAAACAAAAACAAAAAAACCCAGAAAATTAGCCAGGCGTGGTGGCACGTGTCTGTAGTCCCAGAAACTCAGGAGGCTGAGGTAGAAGAATTACTTGAACCCGGGAGGCGGAGGTTGCAGTGAGCCAAAGTAGCACCACTGCACTCCAGCCTGGGTGACAGAGCGAGACTCCAAAAAAAAAAAAAAAAAAAAAAAAAAAGGCCAGGACCTGGAGAGAAACTGGGTGTAAGGATGGCTCTGGCCAGGTGTGGTGGCTCACACCTGTAATTCCCACACTTTGGGAGGCCAAGGTGGAAGGATCACTTGAAGCCAGGAGTTCCAGACCAACCTGGGCAACATGGCAAGACCTCATCTCTACCAAAAAAAAGAAAAAATATTAGCTGGGTGTGGTGGCGCCTGTGGTCAGCTACTCAGGAGGCTGAGGTGGGGGGATCCCTTGAGCCCAGGAGGTCGAGGCTGCAGTGAGCTGTGATGTTGCCACTGCACTCCAGTTTTGGCAGCAGAGTGAGACCCTGTCTCTAAGGAAAAAAAATTTAAAAAAGGATGGCTTTGTCCCTGGGCTGAGAGATGGCTCATGCCCAAGGTGCCTCTAGCTTTCCGCATTGCCTTTCTTTCAAGTCTGCCATCCGGGAGGAATCCCGTTGTGTGATTTCCTTTTCTGCTGCTGCAAAGCCCGGGGAAGAGGCTACTGGGTGATGAAAAGGTACCATCATCGGCCTGAAGTTTGGCAACCCAGCTACTCACCCTGGGCTCCCCTTTATAGAAGTGGTTATGTCTTAGGCTACCTGAGGCTGAAGAGGCAGGAAGAAGGGGGTGTGTGTGTGTGTGTGTGTGTGTGTATTGGAGAGAGAAAGCTGGTGTTTGTGTATCTGAATCTGTACCCGTAAGTGTATATCCCTGAGGTGTGAGCATAGAAGTTTGTGTGTGTGTGTGTGTGGCTTGTGTAGATCTAAATCTCTGCCTGTCTCTGGGGAAAGGGCCACCATAGAATAAGGACTATGGTTTTTTTTCTTTTCTTTCTTTTTTTTTTGAGACGGAGTCTCGCCCTGTCACCCAGGCTGGAGTGCAGTGGCATGAACTTGACTCACTGCAAGCTCTGCCTCCCGGGTTCACGCCATTCTCCTGCCTCAGCCTCCCGAGTAGCTGGGACTACAGGTGCCTGCCACCACGTCCAGCTAATTTTTTCTATTTTTTAGTAGAGACGGGGTTTCATCATGTTAGCCAGGATGGTCTTGATCTCCTGACCTCGTGATCCGCCCGCCTCGGCCTCCCAAAGTGCTGGGATTACAGGTGTGAGCCACCGCGCCCGGCCTTTTTTTTTTTTTTGAGCCAGAGTTTCACGCTTGTTGCCCAGGCTGGAGTGCAATGGCACGATCTCTGCTCACTGCAACCTCTACCTCCTGGGTTCAAGCGATTCTCTGCCTCAGCCTCCTGAGTAGCTGGGATTACAGGCGTGTGCCACCACACCCAGCTAATTTTTTGTATTTATAGTACAGATGGGGTTTCTCCATGTTGGTCAGGCTGGTCTCGACCTTCTGACCTCAGGTGATCTGCCCACCTTGGCCTTCCAAACTGCTGGGATTACAGGCATGAGCCACTGTGCCCAGCCCTAAGGACTATGTTTGAATGGAGAACAGAAACTCTTCCATCTCCTTGTATGGCCCAGAGGCCTTGTGGAAGATGAGGGGGGTTGTGAGATAAGGAGAGGATGGTGGCCTGGTGGTCCTGGACACTGGCTGATGGTGTGCCCCCTCCCCTAGAAAAGAGCCTCCCTCCCACCAGCCCCTCACTGAACCCCTCTGCGCCAGTTACTTCTGTCTCTGCAGCAGCTTGAGATGGGCCATGTGGTACCCTTATATTCTCTACTCTGAAGCACTAGCAAGCTGCAAGGTTGAGTTAACCATATGTGGTTTTGGCAGCCCACGGACGCAGCTTCCACTGAGATCTGGGCAAGAGGAAGGAGTTGAAACTGCAGGAATGGGAATCAAGATTGGACATTAGAACAAGGAGACAGGGGCATTCACCATAAGGGAGGCTGCAGGATCTTCTTTCCTGGACATTTGTCAGAGAATTCTTGCCTTTAAAGGTTTACAGGCAGGGGACTGGATAAGATGACCTTGCGGCCTTTTCTTCAAGTTCAAGCTACAAGGGAGACTGTGGTCACAGCAACCCCCAATCCTATCCCTACATACCTCCTTTTCCCAAGAAATTTCCCAAATTGCCTATGCAGATAGCTGAGTCTAGGAAACATCATTTCTGATTCTCTTCTGTATTCTCAGATACAGATGAATCCTCAATGCCTGCCAGGCACATAGTAGGTGCTTAATAAAGAGAATGCCTTGATCTGGGAGGACAGACTCAGCTCTAATCCCAGTCTTTGCCGCTGTTGCGGTGGTGCCTCCACCAGTCCCAGCCTGTGTGTTTAGCTCTGGGGCTGGTGTGTTGCAACATGTTCCATGCTAAGACACGCAGGGGTCATTCTGACAAGACACACACACACACACACACACACACACACACACGGTTTATTCTGAAGCCTTATTTCTGCTCCTCCACCCACATGGGCTCCTCCACCCCTCTCTGCAGTCAACCAGCCCTACCCTGCCTGTTTGCTGAGGTCAGGAGAAATAGGAAGGAGTTAGGCCTGGTGTGGGGCTAAGTATGTGCGTGTGTGCATGTGTGGAGGTGGAAGGTGGGCAGGAGGGGGAAGAAATGAAACCCTGGCAGCTGCAGCAGTCCAGGATTGTGAGCCCATTCCCCCCCCAGCTGTGGCCTGGCTACAGCTCTGTGTGCCAGGGTGACAAGCAAGTGGATGGGGCAGGGATAAGGCAGGGAATAAGACAGGGAGGTAAGCTGGAGGATCGGGAGTTGGGGAAACAGGCAAAGGGCAGTGGCCCTGGTTATGGGATGGCCAATAGTTCAGGGGTGTCCGTATCTCCCTGGCCCTGCTTTTGGATGGTGCAACTTCAGAAGGGAGAATGTTCAGCTACCATTCCTTTCTCCGGTGGGGAAAGTGGTCAAGGATGCTGCTAAGGTACCTTCATCCAGCCCCTCCTGTGTGCTAGCTTTGGAGCTGTAGTGCTTTGTTGCCAGGGGACCTTTTTCTAAACCACCACTCCCCCAACACCCACCCACACAGGCTGCTTCTGCTTATCCTTCTATGATCTCTTTGAAGGTTGGGATCATTTTTATATTCTGTGTCACCAGATTTTATTTTCTGTGTTCACCAGTGCCTAACATAGAGTTGACACTGAATACTCAAGTGCTGAATGAAGGAATGTTTGTAGGGTCCTTGGCACACCATACAACCACGACCAGCATTCATGTCATCAACCACAGAAAGGAAGTGCCCTTGTCTTCTTAAGCTGCCTGTGAAAAGTTCTTTTTATGTTTTTGAGACAGAGTCTCACTCCGTCGCCCAGGCTGGAGTGCAATGGCATGATCTCAGCTCACTCCGCCTCCCAGGTTCAAGTGATTCTTCTGCCTCAGCCTCCTGAGTAGCTGGGATTACAGGTGCCCGCTGCCATGCCGGCTATTTTTTGTAGTTTTAGTAGAGACGGGGTTTCACCATGTTGGCCAGTCCGGTCTCAAACTCCCAACCTCAGGTGATCCGCCTGCCTCAGCCTCTCAAAGTGTTGGGATTACAGGCGCCCACCACCATGCCTGGCTAATTTTTGTATTTTTAGTAGAGACGAGGTTTCATCATGTTGGCCAGACTGGTCTTGAACTCCTGACCTCAAGTGATCTGCCCACCTTGGCCTCCCAAAGTGCTGGGATTACAGGCATAAGCCACCACACCTGGCCGAGAAGTTCTTTCTGATCTCTACCCCAGGCTGTCCTATCGTGGAGGGATGTGCTTACCCAGTTTCTTTTTTTCTTTTTCTTTTTGTTTGAGATGGAGTCTCACTCTGTCACGCTGAGGCCGGAGTGCAGTGACATGATCTCAGCTCACTGCAACCTCCGCCTCCCGGGTTCAAGCAATTCTCCTGCCTCAGTCTCCCAAGCAGCTGGGATTATAGTTGCCCGCCACCACGCCCAGCTAATTTTTTGTATTTTTTTTTTTTTTTGAGACGGAGTCTCACTCTGTCCCCCTTGCTGGAGTGCAGTGGCCGGATCTCAGCTCACTGCAAGCTCCGCCTCCCGGGTTCAGGCCATTCTCCTGCTTCAGCCTCCCGAGTAGCTGGGACTACAGGCGCCTGCCACCTCGCCCGGCTAGTTTTTTTTTTGTATTTTTTTTTAGTAGAGACGGGGTTTCACTGTGTTAGCCAGGATGGTCTCGATCTCCTGACCTCGTGATCCACCCGTCTCGGCCTCCCAAAGTGCTGGGATTACAGGCTTGAGCCACCGCGCCCGGCCTAATTTTTTGTATTTTTAGTAGATATGGAGTTTCACCATATTGGCCAGGCTGGTGTTGATCTCCCGACCTCAGGTTATCCACCCACCTTGGCCTGCCCCGTTTCTTTCATGCCTGGGTTTCTTTCAGATCTGCTGCTTGATGTTTCCAAGCCCATCAAAGCCTCCTGACACCAATACTGTATTTTTGTGCCAATTAATTGTTCTGTCTCTCCTCCCAGTGTTTGTGCCTTTTCTCTGCCCCTTCCCCCATTGCCTTGACATTTTTATGTCTATGCATTTTATGTTCCATGAAGGGAACAGCTGGTTCGATGGTCCTTCAAATGAGAAGGAGGTTCTAGCTTGGGGTGTGCCACTTTGTAGTTTTGTGACTTATCTGAACCTCGGTTTCTTCATCTTTACAATGAGGGTCGTTTTCTCATCTTAACTATTTTTTCAGAGCTGTCACAATAATTAAAACAAAAATACCATTAATTTAAATTCTAACCTTTAGCAGTTTCCGAGTGCTTTCACAAACCTGACTTCATTTAATCCCCACATACTCCAGTGAGGTAGATACGGCTAATGTATCCAGTTTACAGATGAGGAGAAACAGGGTGAAGTAACTTGTCTAAGATCATACTAAGTGGGAGAACACAAACCCTGGCCTTCTAATTCTAAATCCCAGGAGTACTCCATCTTTGGGGGGAAAAAATCCCAACCCAGCACAAAGCCTATGAAATGCTATACAAATATGTGATTACTACTTTGGGGCAAGGATGAATAAGCCCAAAGAAGCATCATGCTTGACGCTGAGTTGGCTGGCCGGTGAAGGCGTCTGTCCCTTCCCTTAGTATCCCCTGACTTACCTGTTGGACAGGTAGGGGGAAGGGGAGAGTAATGAGTCTCACCTGCTCAGAGCAAGGGTGGGGCAAGACACACCCCATCCCTTCCATTGGTTTTTTCCTTAGTCTTACTGACAGCCCCTTGTCCAATCAGGAGAAAGTAACTTTCTATCTGCCAATAGGTGCAGTGTTAGGATGAGACCTCAAGTTAGAGTCCATCCCTAGAGCCGACTGGCAGTCCCTGGGGCCAATGGCAAGCGGATAAACAGAGGCGGCCGTGGAAGAGGACTGGAGGTGAGGCTCCGCCCCTCGACGGGACAGTCAGGCGAGACAGCCAGTGAGCTCGCACCAGAGGGTGGGCGTCTCCCCCAGGGGCGGAGCTTCGAGGTGGCGAGGGGCGTGGCTTGGCTGTCAGGTCTCTTTGCCTTTTGTTCGGTTACTGAGTTGCTGCCTTGGCCAGAGTCCGGAGCAGCCGCCGCCCGACCACGCCGAGCTCAGTTAGCTGCCTGCGCCGGCTCCCACCCCGGCCCGACCCCGACCCGGCCCGGCCAGGCCCCATACTAAGGTGCGGGCGATCGGGAGCAGGTATCGCTGGGGAGAGAAGGGGTGGCGAGCGCCCGCGAGGCCGGTCCCTGCCGTCTCTGGGCAGGTGAGGGCGGGTGCCATGGAGCGCCACCCTGCACCGGCGGCAGGGGGCGCGCTGGGGTCCTGGGCGCGGCGACCTGGGGGTCGCGCGGTTTGGGCAGAGCGCGCCTGGGAGCTCCGCGAGCCAGAGATCTGAGCAGGGCGGGAGGGATCCGGACAGGTGCCTCCGGAGTCGTGCCTCCCCCGGGGCCCGCGCCCCTCGCCCGACGCCGCGTCCCTGACTCTCGCCCTGAGCTGGTGGGGGAGACTTTGCCCTGCTTTGACTGCGTCCCAGGGCTCACGCTGCAGTCAGGAATTTACCGTTTGGGAAACTTGCTGCCGCTGGTCTCTGGGGCCACTCTCACCCCACCCCACGCGTCATCCTCGCTTTCCCTCCCTCCCTACTCCCCCAGGCCTGGGTGGGGCCCTATTGTCTGCGCCCAGCTTGCCCAACTGTGGGGGCCGAGCACACATTTTCCTAGCGACGCTGGCCCCACCTGCCGAGCAGGTGAGCGCACGGAGTCCAGAGGCCCTGCCCTCCAACTCCCAGAGCCTCGTCCATACTACCTGCGGCGCCTCCTTCCACTCCGGTGGGAGCCGGGCTCTGGCTTCTTCAGCGGAGGTGGGATGGAGTGACAGTGGTGGGTGCAGGGCTCGACCCAGTGTCCAGCTGGTGTGTCTGGCATCCGTGGCTCGCCCTGGAGTCTGGGGGGTGGGGTCTGTGCACGGATGAAGAATTCAGGGTCACCTGGCCCAGTTTCCAGTAGCTGTGGCTGCTAGAGTGTTGGTAGGGGAACAGGACCCGTCTTCTTCTCTAACCTCTTATTGTTGGAAAAATCACCCAAAACAAACTTTGCAGGAGGAAGTATTCACAGCAGCTTGATCTGGGGGTTTTCCTGTCTCCTTGCCCAAAACTTCCTTTAGGCTTAGGGGGTCCTTCTTGGTGCAAAGCCCCTTCCCCTAGCCGGCCCCTGGCTGAACCTGGGCGGGTGCCTGCGCTCCGACCCTGTCTTCCCTGCCCCCACCTTCATCCTCTTCGCTGGGCCCCAGGGGCCTGAGGTGGGGGCCGGGGTGGGGGGTGGAAAGTGCTGAGAGGGGAAGCAGCTTCTTCCTTCTCTTCCTGCCTCCGGGGACCACCACACCCCCTCAGACGAGGCCTGCGTAAGCGGCTCTCTCTCTCAAGCTCTGCCCCCTCCCCAGGAATGGGGGTGGGGCAGGGCTGGGCCAAACTGAGGAAGGTGGGGGGAGTGGTTGTTCTTGTCTTTTTTTTTTTCTCTACCCCATCCCCCACATTACTTAGCTGGCTGGTAATTGAGGCAAAAGAGCATGAGGCTGTGGGACTTGCCTTCCATTTGATTTCTGAATTATGAAGGTGCATGCTTTCTGGAGGCCTGCACAGACCTTTCCCACCCCCTTTCCTGAAAGAATTTGACAGAGAAAGTGAGACCGGAGGAAGGCTTTTTGGGGGAAGGTTTCTTCAGTGCTAGACTCCCTCAGGCAGAGCTGCATCGGGCCCCTGCCTTCCCTGCTCCCAATTTCCTGAGACCCCCCCTACCCTCCGGAATTGGGAATCTTGACCAGGCTTTCTACCCCGGTTTAAAAAACAATCTGAAGTGTGGTCTTTTTGCAGGATTTGGAGCCCAGCCTCCTTGGGGAACAGAGAGAGAATACCACAGTTGGGTTCTCTCTCAGTCCTGGGGGTGGGAGAAAGATTGCGGGGAGCGGGGATGGAGAGTGCTTGGAGGGGGAGAGTCTACCACCTCTTTCTTTGTTGTAGATGGGGGAGTGAGGCTGGGGGCCCAGACTCAGCCCCTTTATCCTGGGTGGGGATCACGCTCAGCCCGGGGCTAGGGGGAAGTCAGTGTGGGAACTCAGATCCTTTTCTGCTGGAGGAGGGGGGCGGTGCACCTCTGGGGAGCAACAGGAGCATGGAGTTTGGGCAAAAATAACCTGCTTTCCCTCTTCTCCCTGCCAAGGTGGAGGAGGGGAGGGCATTGTAATTATGTTGGCTAAATGATTAGTTCAGCTAATCTGGTTTGTGGCTGTGATGAAAAGATAATACTGAGGAAGTACTACTAGGAGGTGCCTGGTGAAAACTGGCCACTGACTGGACTGGGGGACGCGGAGGAGGAGAAGGTAGGACCCAATTAGTCATTTCTTGCTAGATCAAGCCCCAGCTTGGGTGACTTGAGCCCTCCCACCCCCACTCCACCCCTCCCTTGCACCCTGGCTCCACTCCATTCCCTCTGGAACCTCTGGGCTGCCAGGGCTGAGGCTTTGAGAATGCAGTGTATAGGAACGAAAAAGGTCGGGCTAGGGCTGCCAACCTTCTTCCCTTCCTGGAGCCACCTTAGAATGAGATCGGTCAATTGACTAGTCTACAGAAGGACTGTTTATTTGGAGAGACGGGACAGTGGGGCAGTTCTGAGCACAGGGCTTTGGGCTTGAACTGAGCTGGGTTTGAGAACCAGCTCTGTCTCTCATTACATTGCCTGAGTCTCAGTGACTTCTTTGGCAAAATGGGAATACAACACCTATCTACCCGGTAAGTACTTGACAAATGGTAACTCAAGATCAAGGTCAGACTTTACAGAAACCAAGCACTTTCTTTTTTTTTTGTTTTTTTTTGAGGTGGAGTCTCGCTCTGTCACCTAGGCTCACTGCAGCCTCCGCCTCCCAGGTTCAAGCGATTCTCCTGCCTCAGCCTCCTGAGTAGCTGGGATTACAGGTGCGTGCCACCACGCCCGGCTAATTTTTGTATTTTTAGTAGAGATGGGGTTTCACCATGTTGCGCAGGCTGGTCTTGATCTACTGACCTTGTGATTCGCCTGCCTCGGCCTCCCAAAGTGCTGGGATTACAGGCGTAAGCCACCTCACCTGGCCCAAACCAAGTACTTTCATTAACTATTCTTACTTAATCCTTATGGCTGAACAGGCTGGATGGCTCAAACCTGTAATCCCAGCACATTAGGAGGCCCACAAGGGCGGATTGCTTGATTGAGCCTAGGAATTCCAGACCAGTCTGGGCAACATGGTGAAACCCTGTCTCTACAAAAAATAGAAAAATTAGCCGGGCATGGTGGTGCATGCCTATGGTCCCAGCTACTGGAAGGGTTGAGGTGGGAGGATTACCTGAGCCCAGGGAGGTCAAGGCTGCAGTGAGCTGTGTCACTGTATTCCAGCCTGGGCAACAGAGTGAGTCCCTGACTCAAAAAAAAAAAAAAAAAAAAAAGCGGGTATCATTTTCCCCATTCTACAGATGAGGAAATTGAAACTCAAGGAACTTAAGTAATTTCCCCAAGGTTGTACAGCGAGACCCAAGCAGCACCAAGACTGGCGTTTTGGTCCTCTGATTCCAAGCCCAGAACCCATCCTGCTGTATTGCCCCATACAGCTCTGGAAACGATTTTTTTTTTTGAGATGGAGTCTCGCTCTGCCACCCAGGCTGGAGTGCAGTGGCATGATCTCTGCTCACTGCAACCTCCACCTCCTGGGTTCAAGCGATCCTTCTCTTTCAGCCTCCCGAGTAGCTGGGATTACAGGTATGTACCACCACACCGGGCTAATTTTTGTATTTTTAGTGGAGATGGGGTTTCACCATGTTGGCCAGGATGGTCTCGAACTCCTGACCTCAGGAGATCCGCCCGCCTCAGCCTCCCAAAGCGCTGGGATTACAGGTGTGAGTGGAAAGGATTTTTCTGCACCCCCTTTCGAGAGCCTCTGCCTGATTGGGGAGAGGATAATTCAGACGGGCCCATAAAGGCATGCGTGAGTGGTGAATGCAGGGCAGGTTTGGTAGGTGAGAGTGATACCTGTCCTGGCCACCAGCCCTCTGAAATCTCCCCAGTGGCTTGATTTTTAGTTTCCGGTAGAGGAGGCTTCTCCCCAAGCCAGGGCTGCGTGGTGGGTGTTGGGGAAAGGTTGAGAGGAAAAGAGGAGGCAGGGGTCAAAGCTGTGCTGCCTCCTAGCTTGAGTTAGGTAGAACCATGGCTGTTTTGGGCTTGTTCATGTGTAGGAAGTGGGAGTTGCCTGCTTTGCTGGGGGCTGGGGCTATGCCAAGATAAAGGGTGCTGCCCTGTGGGGAGTGGCGAGAAACAAGAGTCCAGTTTAGGCCTGGGCTAATGTCCTGCTGGAGCGGACCAGGCAGTGCTGCCAGGCTGCTCTTGATGGGGAACTGGCTGTCCTCAGCTCTGAAGCCCAAGAGACCTGAGATAGGCAGCTGCTGAGAGGGCCTTTCTGGTGATGGAGGTGGGGGTCATGTGTGCTGCCTGTCAGCCAGAGCCTTGGCCCTCTAGAGAGGAGCTGGTGTCAGATTGTCCTCCAGACCTGCCTGGTTCTGGCGTCTCTGCCAGCTGGACATCGAACACCAGAATGGGCCTGGATTTGGGGTCTGGGAAATGGGTTCTCTTTATGTGATGGTGCAGTCGCAGTACTGAGCCTGTCACTACCACGCTTCTGGATCCCCTGAGGGCAGGCGGGGACCCCAGGCAGGGGTATTATTGATTGTGGAGAAGGCTAATGGGACTTGAGACAGAGAAGAAAACAATGAACCCCATCCCACTGACTACAACAAAGAGGGGATGAGGTTGCAGTTTCCCATCTCCCCCGAGGACATGAGAGCTCCTGCATGCTGCACTTACTGAAGGGACTTGAAGGGACGCAGTCTAGACAGGAGGAAGGGCTTTCTGCCTGCTAAAGATGAGATCTTGAGTTGAGAAGTAAGAGAGAGAGGTGGAGGCTCAGCATTGACTCTTCTCTGATGAGGGCCATCCTGTCCGTCAGGGAGGCCAGGCGGGAATCGCTGCCCTTTGGGGAGACTCTTCATCTTGTATCTTTTGGGAGAAGAGCGAGCTGGCAGTGAGAGGGAAAGCCATCTGTGAGCTGGCCCCGTGACCCCTGTGAAGAGGAAAAGCAGTGTGGCTGGGCAGGCCACCAGGGCTTGTGTTCCTGAAAGTGACACTGAGTGGCCTCTCCTGGGACATGGTGGAGTCTGGGGACATGGAATACCTCATTGTGAAGCAACTTCCTCTGCCAGGCCTGAAGGGAAAGCTCGTGGACCACTCCCCTTTGCTCAGCCTCCTGGCATCTTGGCCTTTGGGGCCAGTAGGGCAGGAAGCTCAGCCTTCTTGCTTTCTTTTGTTCCTTCTTTCGTTCTTTCATTCTTTCGTTCATTCTTTTTTTTTGAGACGAGTCTCTCACTCTGTCACCCAACTGGAGTGTAGTGGCGCAATCTTGGCTCACTGCAACCTCCACCTCCCGGGTTCAGGTGATTCTCCTGTCTCAGCCTCCTGCGTAGCTGAGACTACCAGCGCCTGCCACTATGCCCAGCTAATTTTTGTATTTGTAGTAGAGACAGGGTTTCAACCATATTGGTCAGGCTGGTCTTGAACTCCTGACCTCAGGTGATCCACTCACCTCAGCCTCCCAAAGTGCTGGGATTATAGGTGTGAGTCACCACTATTGGCACTCAGCTTTCTTTCCTCCTCTCTTTTCCTCTCCTCTTTTCTTTCCTTTTTTTTTGGTTTGGTTTTTTTTTTTTTTTTTTTTTTTTTTTTTTTTTTTTTTTTTTTTGAGACGGAGTCTTGCTGTGTCTCCCAGGCTGGAGTGCAGTGGCGTGATCTCGGCTCACTGCAAGCTCCGCCTCCCGGGTTCACGCCATTCTCCCGCCTCAGCCTCCCAAGTAGCTGAGACTACAGGCGCCCGCCACCACGCCCGGCTAGTTTTTTTTTGTATTTTTAGTAGAGACGGGGTTTCACCATGTTAGCCAGGATAGTCTCGATCTCCTGACCTCGTGATCCACCCGCCTCGGCCTCCCAAAGTGCTGGGATTACAGGCTTGAGCCACCGCGCCCGGCCGGTTTGGTTTTTGAGATGGAGTCTTGTTCTGTCTCCCAGGCTGCAGTGCAGTGATGCAGTCTCAGCTCACTGCAACCTCTGCCTCCCAGGTTCAAACAATTCTACTGCCTCATCCTCCTGAGTAGCTGGGACTACAGGCACACACCACCATGCCCAGTTAAGTTTTGTATTTTTAGTAGAGACGGAGGTTTCACCATGTTGGCCAGGCTGGTCTTGAATTCCTGCTCAAGTGATCCACCCACCTCAGCCTCCCAAAGTGCTGGGATTACAGGCGTGAGCCACTGGGCCCGGCTTTCTTTCCTTTTTTTGAGGTAGGGACTCACTCTGTCCCTTAGGCTAGAGTGCAGTGACGTGATCACAGCTCACTGCATCCTTGAACTCTGGGCTCAAGCAATCCTCCTGCCCAGCCTCCCAAGTAGCTGGGTCCACAAGTGTGCACCACCATGCCCAGCTAATTTTTAAAGTTTTGTGTAGAGACAGGGTCTTGCTATGTTGCCCAGGCTGGTCTTGGACTCCTGAGCTCAAACATTTGTCCCACCTCAGCCTCCCAAAGTGCTGGGATTATGGGCATGAGCCACCATGCCCAGCTGAAGCTCAGCTTTCTGTGTCTTTCTCTACTATGAAGACAGTGGCAGGGACCAGAGCAGAGTTGGGACAGGGGCTTGGCAATCAATAAGCTGCTTATTTAGGGGAGACTCCTCCTCTCCCTTGATTGAGAAAGTAACATCTGGCTGGGGCAGTGGCTTACGCCTGTAATCCCAACCACTCTGAAGGTTGAGGCAGGAGGATTGCTTGAGGCCAGGACTTTGAGACCAGCCTGCCAGCCTGTGTAATACAGAAAGACCCCATCTCTTAAAAAAAAAAAAAAATTAGAGCATGGTGGTATGTGCCTGTGGTCCTAGCTACTTGGGAGGCTGAGGTGGAAGGATTGCTTGAGCCCAGCAGTTGAAGGCTGCAGTGAGCCATGGTTGTGCCACTGTACTCCAGTGTGGGCAACAAAGTGAGACCTTGTCTCAAAAAAGAAAAAGAAAATAAAAAAAGTAATATCTGATCATTGTAAAAAAAAATTGGGAAGTTTAGAAAAGTTTAAGAGAAAAGAAAAAAATTGCCCATAATCCAAAACGGCAACTTTCATTAAGTTTCATTAAGGTCTCTTCCTCTTTTCTTTTTTTTTTTTTTTTTTTTTTTTTTTTTTTTTTTTTTTTTTTTTTTTTGAGATGGAGTCTTGCTCTGTCGCCCAGGCTGGAGTGCAGTGGCGCGATCTCGGCTCACTGCAAGCTCCACCTCCCGGGTTCACGCCATTCTCCTGCCTCAGCCTCCCGAGTAGCTGGGACTACAGGCGCCCACAACCGCGCCCGGCTAATTTTTTGTATTTTTTAGTAGAGACGGGGTTTCACCGTGGTCTCGATCTCCTGACCTTGTGATCCGCCCGCCTCGGCCTCCCAAAGTGCTGGGATTACAGGCGTGAGCCACCGCGCCCGGCTCTTCCTCTTTTCTTTTCTTTTTTTCTTTCTTTCTTTTTTTTTGAGATGGAGTCTTGCTCTTGTTGCCCAGGCTGGAGTACAGTGGCACAATCTCAGCTCACTGCAACCTCTGCCTTCTGGTTTCAAGCGATTCTCTTGCCTCAGCCTCCTGAGTAGCTGGGATTAAAGGCACCTGCCACCACGCCTGGCTAGTTTTTTGTATTTTTAGCAGAGACAGGGTTTCACCATGTTGGCCAGGCTGGTCTGGAACTCCAGGCCTTGTGACCCACCCGCCTTGGCCTCCCAAAGTGCTGGGATTACAGGCATGAGCTACCGCGCCCAGCCAAGTCTCTTCCTCTTTTCTTAGCATCCTTTTGTTCTTTAGCCTTGATCTTGATGAGCTCATCCTTTGTATATAGTAACTTTTTTTTTTTTTTTTGAGATGGGGTCTCACTCTGTTGCCCAGGCTGGAGTGCAGATCTCGGCTCACTGCAACCTCCTCCTCCCGTGCTCAAGCGATCCTCCTACCTCAGCCTCCCAAGTAGCTGGGACTACAGGCACATGCCACCACGCCCGGCTAATTTCTGCATTTTTTTGTAGAGATGGAGTTTCGCTATGTTGCCCACACTGTTCTGGAACTCCTGGGCTCAAGGGATTCACCTGCCTTGACCTCCTAAAGTGCTGGGATTACAGGGATGAGCCGCTGCACCCTGCCTATAGTAACAGATTTTAGCCAAACTTTTATTCCAATCCTGGTTTTCCAGCCTGTGTTGTACAATAAACAGATGGATCTTCCCAGGAAAGGGTTATATGTAGGGATCCTTGCAGAATCACACCCTGTAGAATCACACCCGAGGGAGAGGGCCTCAGTCAGCTGGGGTCCGACCTGCTGTTATTGAGGAGTGGGCGGCCCCTGGACCCCAGGCTGCCCAAGCCCCGCTGGTGGTGGTTGGAGGCAGTGCAATGAAAGTACTTGTGTATTTTGCGTCACCAACACACGTCAACCTTTTGTTGTTGTTTCCTGGTGTGGGGTGAAGTGTTTTTCCATTCCCAGGAGTCTCGGTCTGGGGTCGTCTGCTGGTTTGGGAATCTGCCCACGGGGGTCACCAGCAGGGAATGGAGCTCCAGCTGGAGCCCTCTCCAGGGGAGCATAGAGGTCCCCGGGTCGAGCCACTTGGCCATGGCATTTCCCTCTCCTACAAATCCCCTTCATTTTCCCACCCGGGTTTGTTTACTTTGGGAAGGAGCCCAGAAGGAGGAAAATAAACAGCAGCTGGGTCGGCAGGCCTGAGCCTCCCCCAGGCCCCGGCTCATCCTCAGGCCACAGCCCGGGCTGCCCTCCAGACTGGAAGTGAGGGTTTTCCTCCGGAAGCCGAAGACCAGCTTCTCTGACACAGCTCCTGCTTCAGTTCTGCCCTCTTGGAATGGACCAGCTTGCTGATGGAGACCACAGTGTCTGCCAGAGAACCTCTAGTCTGCAGGAGGTTCCCTCCTGGAGCTGCCAGCCAGAGGGGAGAGGCCTCCTTGGGCAGCCGCAGTCTGAGAGGGAGACAGGCCCTCAAGGGAAGCCATCATGCACTTTCTAGAGTCTGTTTGTGTCTGTGCTTGGAACTGCGGGCCAGACCTCAGCGGGAGCCAGGGACAGAGTGGGGAAGGTGGGGGCTGGAGACCCCGCTGAGCCCAGCTTCCCCCTGGGACTGCTATGTGGGGAATGCTCACGCCTGGCTGTGCAGCTGCCCCTGGCTGCAGGAAGCAGCATGGACTGGCCTTGGGGCAGCCAGTGTCACCACCTGGCCTGAGCGAAGCTCCACTTCCCTTCTCCTCAGCCATGTTTCCTTCACCTCCCCAGGGCCTGGGAGGCAGCTCCCTACCTAGTCCCCATCTCAGGGGTCAGAGAAAGCAGCCAGGGTCCCCCCAAGCAGACTGCCAGCCACCTTGCCCAGCAGGTCTCTGTGCCAGCCGTCACCTTTTTTTCTTTTTCTTTTTTTCTTTTTTTTTGAGACAAGTCTCACACTGTAACCCCGACTGGAGTGCAATTGGCGCGATCATGGCTCACTGCAACCTCCGCCTCCCAGGTTCAAGTGATTCACCTGCCTCAGCCTTCTGAGTAGCTGGGATTACAGGCGCCCACCATCACGCCTCACTAATTTTTTGTATTTTTAGTAGAGATGGGGTTTCACTATGTTGGCCAGGATGGTCTCAAACTCCTGACCTTGTGATCCACCCTCCTCGGCCTCCCAATATGCTGGGACTACAGGCGTGAGCCACCATGCCCGGACCCCTCACCTTTCTTTTTTGAGATATGGTCTCGCTCTGTTGCCTAGGCTGGAGTGGAGTGATCTTGGCTCACTGCAGCCTCAGTCACCTGGGCTCAAGTGACGCTTCAGCTTCCAGAGTAGCTGGGACTGCAGGTGCGTGCCACCATGCCTGGCTAATTTATTTTTATTTTTTGTAGAGACAGGGTCTTACTATGTTGCCCAGGCTGGTCTTGAACTCCTGGGCTCAAACGACCCTCCCACCTCCGCCTTCCAAAGTGCTGGGATTATAGGCATGAACTACTGCTCCAGCTGGCTTCCGCCTCCTCTGCCATCTCTTTGTTCTTCTAGTATGTGAATGCATGCCTTTCCTGTGGACAGAGGGCTTCCAGAGTCACAGCGATGAAAGAAGTCACTTGATCATCTCCATTTTACAGATAAGAAAATGAAGCTTAAGGAAATCGAGCCCCTCTCCTCACTCAGAACCCTGTGCTCACCCTGTCGCTGTCTGAGCCTGGGAAATCCTGTGCTCACCCTGTCGCTGTCTGAGCCTGGGGACCTGTGTCTGCAAAGCGTGCTGGCCTCTAGCCTAAGGAACCTCAGGGGCACCCAGCCCTGCCCTGCTCCTCCCTGCTCCTCTGTCCCCAAATGCAGTGTTTCTGAGCCTGCTTCCAGCATGGCCTCTGGGGTAACCCATTCCTGTCCTTATTTCCAGGTGTCTTGGCACTTTGGTGCCCTGCAACCCAGCCTAGATGTGCCTGTTGCTGACTGTCCTTGGCAGGTGCTGGCTGGGGAAGGAGCCTGGTGTAGCTCTGGTTGGGCTATTTTTAATGTCAGGGCTGGGCCACACTCTGCCAGGTCAGTCTTGGATTTAGGGTGCCCGGTGCCAGCCCTCTAGGTTGGCTGTGCAGAGGAGGAGGCAGGAATGAAGGGTAGGGGTGCACCCAGTCTAGCCGTATTACTTGCTCACACTTACCTGATGTGGGCCCCGTGGGGAAGGGTCCTCTGCACCCCCTCTCCAGGGCCCGTCTTCCTTCTTCCTGTCCTTGGGCTGTCCCTTCAGTCTCTGATCTGGCTTCTTCCTCCCAGGCTGCTAACAATAGAGCAGGCTCTAAACAAAGGCCCCCCATTCAACTCAGAAACCCGCCCTGTCTCTGTCCCTGCCCGTCTCTGGCTGGGGCGAGTGGGCAGGGCCCATGTCTGTGTCTCTCGCTTCCACCCTGGCTCTGTCCAGGGGCATTGCGGAAGGTCTGACTCCATGTCCAGGGTGGAGAAGGACAAGACTGAACTGGGTGCGGCCCCCTCCACCCTGGGAACTGTAAAACCAGCACTTTTGTTTCTTGTAGGAGAAGTTCCCTTGTTCTCCTGGGCAGTAGGTAAGGAGAAGGGTGGGGCTGGTTGACAGTCCTGCCTGAGGTCTGACTTCCAGCCTTCCTGTTGCAGGAATAGCTCCCTTGACTCCTTCCTCAGGAGGAGTTCCGGAGTGTGTCCTCTCCCAGAACTGGTTCCCAACTCTGACGTTGCCCACCCCCAGCCTTCTGTCTGTCGTGGGAATCCTGGTTTTTTATTCCTAGAATCTTAGACATAACATTCCTTTGAGATCCAGGGACACAAGGACACCCAGCAAGTTTGTAGCAGAGCTGGGACTAGAACCTGGGACTCTTTTTTTTTTTTTTTTTTGAGACAGGGTCTTGCTCTGTTGTCACCCAGGCTTGGAGTGCAGTGGCGTGGTCTCGGCTCGCTGCAACCTCCACCTCCCTGGTTCAAGCAATTCTTCTGCCCCAGCGTCCCGAGTAGCTGGGATTACAGGTGTGCACCACCATGCCCGGCTAATTTTTGTACTTTTTAGTAGAGACAGAATTTCACCATGTTGACCAGGATGGTCTTGAACTCCCGACCTCGTGATCTGCCCGCTTCGGCCTCCCAGAGTGCTGGGATTACAGGCGTGAGCCAGTGCACCCAGCCTGAACCTGGTACTCTTGATTTGCAGCCGGGTGCTCTGCTTCCATCTGCAAGCACCTTGGTCCCCTCCTCCCCTTGGCAAGAGGGCTCAGCTCCACTCAGGCTCGTCTAGTGGACTGGATGCTCCTCCTACCATGAGTGCTGCCATTTTCTCAGTGTGCAGGCACAGCTTCTTCACCTAGAAATTGGGAATAAAGCCGGGCGCAGTGGCCCATGCCTATAATCCCAGCACTTTGGGAGGCCAAAGTGGGCAGATCATCTGAGGTCAGGAGTTCAAGACCAGCCTGGCCAATGTGGTGAAACCTGGTCTCTACTAAAAATACAAAAATTAGCCAGGTGTGGTGGTGCACGCCTGTAGTCCCAGCTACTTGGGTGGTTGGGGCAGGAGAATCGCTGGAACCCGGGAGGTGGAGGTTGCAGTGAGCCAAGATCGTGCCACTGTTCTCTAGCTTGGGCGACAGAGAGAGATTCTGTCTCAAAAAAGAAAGAAAGAAAGAAATTGGAAATAATAAAACATCTGCCAGGTTGCTTTGAGGGAAGAACAAGATTCATATAATAATAAAGGCCAATGGGAACCCTCGCCCCCCGCCCCCATGGCATCCTGTGGCCTCTGTCTCTCCCTGGGTAGCTGTCCAGCCCTCAGCAGTCTCCTGACGGTCCACCTGGGCTGGTGGGGGTGGTGAGGGGCCTGCTGAGGAGGTTCCTCGGCTTGACTCTGGTGGTCCCTTTAGACGTGAGGCTGGCAAGGGGTGACCCTTGTTTGGAGTGAGGCCCGTTTCCCTCTCCTTTAGCTGAGAAGCCCCAGGGTTAGGCACTGTCTATGGAGGAGGGCCCTCTGGCTGGGATGCAGTGTGTTTGTGGACCAGAGCTGCAGATGTCCAGCAGTGTCCAGATGTCGCTCAGCCTTGAGCCCAGCAGAGCGGCATTCAGCAGGTTATTGCCACCGTGTTTACTGATACACTTACACCTTCCTTCCCTCCCGGGGGCAGCTTCTCTTCCAAGCTCTCTGCTGCTCTTTCTTGGGACTCCCCCTTGGGGCAGGGAAATGGTTGGGGAAGGCGGCACAGCAGGAGGAGCTCAGGATTTTTTTTTTTTTTTTGAGACGGAGTCTCGCTCTGTCGCCCAGGCTGGAGTGCAGTGGCCGGATCTCGGCTCACTGCAAGCTCCGCCTCCCGGGTTTACGCCATTCTCCTGCCTCAGCCTCCCGAGTAGCTGGGACTACAGGCGCCCGCCACCTCGCCCGGCTAGTTTTTTTTTTGTATTTTGTAGTAGAGACGGGGTTTCACCGTGTTAGCCAGGATGGTCTGGATCTCCTGACCTCGTGATCTGCCCGTCTCGGCCTCCCAAAGTGCTGGGATTGGAGCTCAGGATTTTAGCAGGATTTTCCCATGTCTGCCTTCTCCGAGCACTCTGACCCCCGCCACCCACTGCTGCCCACCATTTCCTGCCGGTGGCCATTCCCCTCTGCTGCTGGGGAAGGGGTGTGGGGAAGGGGTGCGTGTGGAAAGGGGGCTGGTTGGGGGGGGCTCCTCCTGAAATAGCTACACTTTCAAATGCCTGGGAAGCAGCTGTGCACATCTGGTGGCCTAAGCCTGCTCTCTGGGGTCTGCCGTCTGGGGTTGCCGGACTGCTTCTGTTTAATCAGCCTGAAACTCTGAGTCACTAGGGATGGCGGGAGGAGAGGAAGGAGGCAGCTGGGAGCCAGCCTGGCCCCTGCCTCTGCCTGTTCCAGGTGTGCTCACGGCTGCCTGCCATAAAAGGCTGTGAGACCTGCAGGACCATTCGTCATCCTCCTGGAGGGTGGCATTGGGGCTGTCACAGGGAAGACTTATCCTTGGTGATCTTTGTTCCTGGGGTGGGGCCAGGTTGCCCCAGCCACTCCACCCTCCCCTGGTCCCCATCACAGTGAGACAACCCGGGTGCTGTCTGGCTTCATGGGTGGACCAGCCTGAGTTCTGCTTACTCACTGAGGCTGCGCTGGGATGTGCAAAGACCACAGACCTCGGTGCCCTCACACCTGTACTTGGTCCCAGTCCCAGCTCTGCCATTTCTAACCTCAGTTCCTGCATCTGTATGCGGGGGAACAGCGCATGTGCTTTGAAACCCGCCCATGAGCATGACGGTGTCTGTGAGAGGTCTGGCTCATAGTAGGCCCTCATGGGATCACGGCGTCCATTCTTCCCGCAGCCGCTGACCTCTGCAGGTCAGTTCCCAGGACAGTGGAGCCAAACATAGACCAAGGGGGAAGTTCACCTCCCTGGTACAAAGTACGGCCCTGCTACTCATTAACCTTCAGGTGCACCTAAACCTCTGCAGAGAGAGAGAGGGGTTCCTGACGGCAGTGACCACCCACAGGCCTGCCCCACCTCAGATCCCTAGCCTGGGCTCGAGGAGACCAGGAGGTGAGGAAGCACTTCCGGAGGAGAGGCGGTGCTGATGGTAATGGCCGTGGCCTCTGAACACCGGCTATGCACCAGATCCTCGCAACCACCTCTGAGGGAGGTCGTGTGACCCCGCTTTATAGATGAGGACTGAGGTTCTGCGGGGAGGTGAACTGCCCCAGTAGTGAGTAGCTGAGATTTGAACCGCTCTGTGGGACTCAGAGAGGCTTCTAGGTGCTGGGAGGGCTGGGAGAGAAGGGGCCTTGGGGCCTCGGCCTCAGGGCCACGAGTGATCCTGCCCAATCTGTAGGAAAGCCAGATCCTGGAGTCTCTGAGGGAGCCTGGGGCGTTCCAGAGAAACCTGTCAGACCGCTTCCCTGCCCCACCCAGTTTCCTGCCCAATGACTGGGGTGCCTCCTCCCTGCAGCCTTTCCCAGGGAGCCCCAGTGGTTGAGGGTGGGCCCAGGGGACCTCAGAAGCTGCTAGAGGTCCTGGGTGCCTTCTCTTGCCCCTGAGACAGTTGGGTCAGGGCAGCAAGGTGAGTGAACAGGGGCTTCTGGCGGCAGCTGGCCCTTTACTGCCCTGCCCCCTGGGGCTCATCCCCCTAAGAGGTCAGAGATGCAAGCCCAGGACACACACACAGCTGCACCCCTGGGGCTCACTGCTCCCAGGATATCTCATGGGCAGCACCTCCCTGGGCCTGTTACCCTTCTGGGCACCCACTCATCCCCAGCCTGCATCCTCATTGAAACCCCTGGGGCCATGGTGATTACATGGCAAGACAGGCAGGACTTGGGGATGGACTGAAGCTGGGGGCTGGGCCAGGTGACTTCCTGCTTCCTGACTTCCTCCTTTGTGCCCCCAGTAGCCACAATGGAGGTGATGAACCTGATGGAGCAGCCTATCAAGGTGACTGAGTGGCAGCAGACGTACACCTACGACTCGGGTATCCATTCGGGCGCCAACACCTGCGTGCCCTCCATCAGCAGCAAGGGCATCATGGAGGAGGATGAGGCCTGCGGGCGCCAGTACACGCTCAAGAAGACCACCACCTACACCCAGGGGGTGCCCCCCAGCCAAGGTCAGGACCCCTTGGAACTATTCCATGGGGTAGAAAACCTGCCTGGGTCCTGGAGAGAGGTCAGAGTGAAAGGAGGCGGATTCTAGGGGGTCCCTGGTCTGAGGGAGGAGGCACAGCTCATACTAACAGGGGGCCCACCCAGTCTGAAGGAGGAGGTGCAACTACTTCAGGGTGCTGCATCTGGGAGGGTCACAGAATCCTCTTCTGTGAAGAGGGAAGGTAGGGAGGGAAGGCAGAGTCCCTGCCCTCAGGGTGCCTCCAGTCTGAAGGAAGAGGCACAGTCCTTGTCTTCTGTGAATGTAAGAATCTGATGAGGACGTTGGGCGCGGTGGCTCACGCCTGTAATCCCAGCACTTTGGGAGACTGAGGTGGGTGGATCACCTGAGGTCAGGAGTTCGAGACCAGCCTGGCCAACATGATGAAACCCCGTCTCTACTAAAAATAAAAAATTAGCCGGGTGTGGTGGCATGCACCTGTAGTCCCAGCTACTAGGGAGGCTGAGGCAGGAGAATTGTTTGAACCCAGGAGGCAGAGGTTGGAGTGAGCTGAGATTGTGCCACTGCACTCCAGCCTGGGTGACAGAGTGAGACTCCGTCTCAAATCATAATAATAATAAAAAAATAAGAATCTGATGAGGAGGCATCACTATGGCTCTCAGGAAGCCCATGGATGGCAGGGAGGACACAGCCCTTTGGCTCTAGGAGCCTCACATTTGATGGGAGAGCCAGGGCCCTAGCCTCCAGGAACCCCCCAGGGATTCTCCTTTGGGTAGAGGAGGTGTAGGTCTCAAGCCTGAGGGCCCCTCGTTGGGAGGGAGACCAGGCCTCTGCTGCTGACATGCAGATAGGCCGAGGCTGTGGGACGAGTGACTGACTCAGCTCTAGGGCTTAGTCCTGGCTGGGGGTGCCCCGCCAGCCCAAGCCTCCCCTGCCCCTCTGGGGGAGAGGAGTAGCCAGGCCCTAGAACTGTTGACCACAGGTGCCTCCGGGGCCCTGAACATGCCATGAGGTGGGCTGTAGGCTCTGAGAGTAGTGAGAGTGGACTGTAGCTGGTGGGGCTCTGCGGAGTCAGCCCCTGCACACCAGTCTCCTCCCTGACAGCTGGTAGGGGGAGTACGGGGCCTCTTGGCTGGGCAGGGCCAGGCACTGTGTTGGTAGCAAAAAGTACAGCATCCAGGTGGGAAAGCCATGCAGCTGTCTCCTCCTTCCCAACTAATTAGAGGGTGGAACCTCTGCGTCCCTCTCCCTGGGGGCATCAGGACAGTTGCCAGGGTGTGGCTGCTTGGGCATCTACCTGTGGGACTCCCAGACCCACCCAGGGGGAGGAAGGAAGTTAGAGAGGAACCTGACGTCTCAGCTGAGGACCCAGCTCCTGGCTCCCTGAACCCACAGCCCTGACTTTCCCTCTGATCTGCTGTGAGATGTGATGTTGGTGGCTCTCTGGGCCTCTGTTTGCCTGCCTGTATAGTGGGAGGATTGCCGCTGTTGGGGATGATGAGGGTGTAATTAGACTCCTGAGATTTCAGGGTTGAAAGGAGACCTGATGGGTAAGGGAGGAGAATGGAATAGGGGTTTGGGCCCCTGAGTCAGGCTGCCTTATAACCCCTCTGTGCCCAGTTTTCCCATCTGTAAAGAGGAGCCAATGATAGTACTTACCTTGCAGGGTCATTGTCAGATTATATGAGAAAATAGCAGGGCACTGAATTCACTGCCAGGCACATAATAAGTGTGCCAAAAAAAAAAGAAATTCCCATGATGGACATAACATGTGGGGCCCATTTTACAGATGAGGTTACTGAGGTGATGGTGACTTCCCCAAGGTCCCTGGGGAGAGGTAGAATGGCCAGTCATGCGCTGGGGCTTTGGGCAGGGTGAACGGTAGCCCAGAGGGCCGAGGTGGGGCTGTGTGCAGCCTGCCCTGCTCCCCAGTGTCTGCCCAGCCCACTGCCCGCGCTCAGTCCCTGTCCCCATGGCCCCCAGGTGACCTGGAGTACCAGATGTCCACAACAGCCAGAGCCAAACGGGTGCGGGAGGCCATGTGCCCTGGCGTGTCAGGCGAGGACAGCTCGCTGCTGCTGGCCACGCAGGTGGAGGGGCAGGCCACCAACCTGCAGCGACTGGCCGAGCCATCCCAGCTGCTCAAGTCGGCCATTGTGCATCTCATCAACTACCAGGACGACGCCGAGCTGGCCACTCGAGCCCTGCCCGAGCTCACCAAGCTGCTCAACGACGAGGACCCGGTCTGTGAGGGTCCCGGCTAGGGTGGGGGCTGAGCAGGGAGGGGAGAGAGCAGATGTCCTCAGGGGAGGGACATTGTAGGGGAGGAGGAAGGTTATGACCCGGACTCCCCTGTATGTGACGAGTCTGGGGCCCTCCTCAGCTCTGTGGAAGGGTGTCCCGGCCCCTCCTTAGTGCTCACGTCCCCGCACCTGCCTTTGCCCTCCAGGTGGTGGTGACTAAGGCGGCCATGATTGTGAACCAGCTATCAAAGAAGGAGGCGTCGCGGCGGGCCCTGATGGGCTCACCTCAGCTGGTGGCTGCTGTCGTGCGCACCATGCAGAATACCAGTGACCTGGACACGGCCCGCTGTACCACCAGCATCCTGCACAACCTCTCCCACCACCGGGAGGGGCTGCTCGCCATCTTCAAGTCGGGCGGCATCCCTGCTCTGGTCCGCATGCTCAGGTACCCACCCCTGCTCAGTGCAGGAGTCCAGGACCCCGCCTCACTTGGGCCTCTCCCCTCCCTTCCCTGGGCTTCCATAAATACCCAGCGAGCAACTATCATGTGCCAGGCAGAGGCACACCCCATCCTGGTGCTCAGTGGCTCACAGCCCAGCAGGGAACACAGGCATGTAAACAGCAGGTTAATGATCAGGATATGACACAGGCTGTGGCAGAAGAGCATTGAGATTGCTTAGAGGTGGAATCGCTTAATGGCAGGGGATTAACAGATGAGTGGAGTTTGGCTAGTGTGGAGGAACCGAAGAGTGTCCCAGGCAGAGGGAACAGCAAATGCAAAGTTCCTTACAAACTTTGTTTCTGGGCCCCCTACAAAACGCTGATTGGTCTCATTTCTCGTTTTTTTTGAGATGAGGTCTTGCTGTCGCCCAAGCTGGACTGCAGTGGCATGATCTCAGCTCACTGCAGCCTCCACCTCCCAGGTTTGAATATTCCTTCTGCCTCAGTCTCCTGAGTAGCTGGGATTACAAGTGTCTGCCACCATGCCCAGCTAATTTTTTTTTTTTTTTTTTGAGACAGAGTTTTCCTCTTGTTGCCCAGGCTGGAGTGCAGTGGCGCAGTCTCAGCTCACTGCAACCTCCGCCTCCCGGGTTCAAGCGATTCTCCTGCCTTAGCCTCCCAAGTAGCAGGGATTACAGGTGCCCACCACCACGCCTGGCTAATTTTTGTATTTTTAGTAAAGATGGGGTTTCACCATGTTGGCCAGGCTAGTCTTGAACTCCTGACCTCAGGTGATCTGCCCGCCTTGGCCTCCCAAAGTGCTGGGATTATAGGCGTCTGCCACCATGTCGAGCTCAATTTTGTATTTTTAATAGAGACGGAGTTTCGCCACGTTGGCCAGGCTGGTCTCGAACTCCTAACCTCAGGTGATCCCCCGCCTCGGCCTCCCAAAGTGCTGAGATTACAGACGTGAGCCACCGCGCCTGGCCTCATTTCTCATCCCTATACCAGGCTGGGAGCTCCATGAAGGGGAGACACTGATTTCATTCCCCTCTGAACACCTTGCAAGGCCTCTCTAATATGTGGCCTTCCACATGGTAGTTACTTAGTAGGGATCAGTGTCTAGGGACCTGCTGTGTGCTCAGCACAGGGCTGGGGGCTCAGAAGCAGGAGGAGTCATTGTCTCAGTTGGGAGAAGACAGGTGCTGTTTGCTTCATGCTTAAGAGCCGGGCAGGCTCAAGGAGTGATGAGATTTTAGCAAAGGGATATTTCCAGAGGGGTGTCAGTAGCGGGGAGGCTTCCTGGGGGAGGTGGGAACCCATACCAGGCTCATATGTATGCCAGGCCCCTGGGACCTCGGCATACTAACCCCTGCCCACCCCCCCAGCTCCCCTGTGGAGTCGGTTCTGTTCTACGCCATCACCACGCTGCATAACCTGCTCCTGTACCAGGAGGGCGCCAAGATGGCCGTGCGCCTGGCTGATGGGCTGCAAAAGATGGTGCCCCTGCTCAACAAGAACAATCCCAAGTTCCTGGCCATCACCACCGACTGCCTGCAGCTCCTGGCCTACGGCAACCAGGAGAGCAAGGTGGGCCCTCCCCAACCCTCCTGAGGCCTGAAGCCCACCCTTGCGTCACCCTCTATCCTCCACAGCTTCGGGCTGCTGCCCCTTACTCCTTTTAGATGAGATATAGGGGCAGATGTGCATGCTTCATCATGCGACTGAATTGGTCAGAATTATTATTTTGAGTATAAGGAAAAAAAATCACTCATCCTCATACAGCCACTATTGTCATTTCGATATGCTCCGTTAAGAGCTGTTCTGTGGGCAGACTACAGATGTGTGCACATTCTTGTCATCATAACAATCTGCAACATTGCATCTGTTTTCTGCCTGCTTTTTTTTTTTGTTTTGTTTTGAGACAGGGTCACCCAGGCTGGAGTGCAGTGGTGTAATCAGGGCTCACTGCAACCTTGACTTCCTGGGCTCAGATGATCCTCCCACCTCGGCCTCCAGAGTAGCTGGGACTTCAGGCATGTGCCACCATGCCCGACTAGTTCTTTTTTACTCTTCTTTTCTTTTTTTTTTTTTTTTTTTTTTGAGATGGAGTCTCACTCTGTCGCCTAGGCTGGAGTGCGGTGGCGCAATCTCAGCTGACTGCAACTTCCGCCTCCCGGGTTCAAGTGATTCTCCTGCCTCAGCCTCCCAAGTAGCTGGGATTACAGGTGCCCACCACTATGCTCAGCTAATTTTTGTATTTTTAGTAGAGACAAGGTTTCACCAGGTTGGCCAGGCTGGTCTCAAACTCCTGACCTTAGGTGATCCATCTGCCTTGGCCTCCCAAAGTGCTGGGATTACAGGCATGAGCCACTGCACCGGGCCCCCGACTAATTTTTTGTAGAGGTGAGATTTCTCCATGTTGCCCAGGCTGGTCTCAAACTCCTAGGTTCAAGTGATCTGTCTGCCTTGGCCTCCCAAAGTGTCAGGATTACAGGTATGAGCCACTGTGTCTGGCCTGCATGATGTTTAAAAAAAATTGTTTTTGCTCTATTGTCCTCAAAACCACCCTCTAATAATGACAGATTGCCTTTCCTTTCCCCTTTCCCCTTTCTTTTTCCTTTTCCTTTCCCTTTTCCTCTCTTCCTCTCTTTCTTCCTTCCTTCCCATTTCTTCCTTTTCTTTCTTTTTTGAGATAGGGTCTCACTGTGTTACCCAGGCTAGAGTACAGTGGCATGATCCTAGCTCACTGCAACCTCAAAATTCTGAGCTCAAGCATTCCTCCCACCTTAGCCTTCCTGATAACTAGGACTACAGGAACGTACCAATGAGCTAATTAGCACCTGGGCTAAGTTTTAAATTTTTTATGGGGATGGGGTCTTGCTCTGTTGCCCAGGCTACCCTCAAGGAATCCTCCTGCCTCAGCCTCCGAAATAGTGGGATTAAAGTCATGAGCCACCATACCCAGCCTACAGATAGCATTTCATTAAGTGGAGACCTTAGGCTTTATTCTGAGGGAGGGTATTTAGATTGCTCCTATTCCACCTTTATAAACAATGCTGTCTAAGGAATTAACGAATGTCTTTGGGCATATAGCCTTTGTCAAAGAGTGGAAAAAATTCTCATCGATTTTTAACAGTTCTAGGCTTTTACCCAAATGGCCAGACTGATTTCCAGAAGGATTGGACTAATTTCCAGTGCCATAACTGGTAATGGATGTGCATATAGTTTTGTCACATCCTTGTCAGCACTAGGTATTATCCTTTTTTTCAAAATTTGGCTTACATAACAGTCATGAAATATTGGGGTGGGCTCGGTGTGGTGGCTCACGCCTGTAATCCCAGCACTTTGGGAGGCCGAGGTAGGTGAATTGCCTGAGGTCAGGAGTTTGAAACCAGCCTGGCCAACATAGTGAAACCCCATCCCCACCAAAAATACAGAAATTAGCTGGGCGTGGTGGCACATGCCTGTAATCCCAGCCACTTGGGAGGCTGAGGCATGAGAATTGCTTGAACCCAGGAGGCGAAGGTTGCAGTGAGCTGAGATCGTGCCACTGCTCTCCAGCCTGGGTGACACAGTGAGACTCTATCTCAAAAAAAACAAACAAACAAAAAACTACTGGGGTGTTTGACTGGGTGTGGTGGCTCACACCTGTAATCCCAGCACTTTGGGAGGCTGAGGTGTGAGGATCATTTGAGGCCAGGAGTTCAAGACCAGCCTGGGCAGCATAGCGAGACCCCCATCTTTTTTTTTTTTTTTTTTTTTTTTTTTTTTTTTTTGAGACAGAGTCTCGCTCTGTCGCCCAGGCTGGAGTGCTGTGGCCGGATCTCAGCTCACTGCAAGCTCCGCCTCCCGGGTTCCCGCCATTCTCCTGCCTCAGCCTCCCGAGTAGCTGGGACTACAGGCGCCCGCCACCTCGCCCGGCTAGTTTTTTGTATTTTTTAGTAGAGACGGGGTTTCACCGTGTTAGCCAGGATGGTCTCGATCTCCTGACCTCCTGATCCGCCCGTCTCAGCCTCCCAACGTGCTGGGATTACAGGCTTGAGCCACCGCGCCCGGCCCCCCATCTTTATAAAAAGAAAAAAATACATTAAAAGAAAAACATGAACTATTTGTGCGTTAGCTGAAGCTCAGTAATGACAGCTTTGTCTCCTGCCCCGCTCCTCCTTGTTCCTGTCATATTTCCCGTCCTTCTCACACTCATTCCCTCTTCACCTGCAGCTGATTATCCTGGCCAATAGTGGGCCCCAGGCCCTCGTGCAGATCATGCGTAACTACAGTTATGAGAAGCTGCTCTGGACCACCAGTCGTGTGCTCAAGGTGCTGTCCGTGTGTCCCAGCAATAAGCCTGCCATTGTGGAGGCTGGTGAGTATGATGGCCTTGAGGGCAGCTGGGATGGGGGCTCTGCCCAGCTGCCAAGCTCAGTCAGCCATGCTGCTCATGGCTGATGGCACCCCTATCCCTGCCCCAGGTGGGATGCAGGCCTTGGGCAAGCACCTGACCAGCAACAGCCCCCGCCTGGTGCAGAACTGCCTGTGGACCCTGCGCAACCTCTCGGACGTGGCCACAAAGCAGGTGAGGGAGGTATCTGGGCTTGGGGTTGACCTCTTCAGCTGCCCCATCCAGCCTCCTGTCTGGGCATCTGACCTTAGGTACTGTGGTCTCTAAATCTCTGGGGGCTGGATACTGGGGGCTGGATACTGGGAGCTCTAAATCTCTCTTCCTTGTGGCTGAGGCTGGAAATGCCTTGAAGACCTTCATCTCTTTTTTTTGGTTTTTGACAGAGTCTCGCTCGTCACCCAGGCTGGAGTGCAGTGGTGCAATCTCCGCTCACTGCAAGATCCGCCTCCTGGGCTCAAGCGATTCTCCTGCCTCACCCTCCCGAGTAGTTGGGACTACAGGAGTGTGCCACCATGTCTGCCTAATTTTTGTATTTTTAGTAGAGACAGGGTTTCACCATGTTGGTCAGGCTGGTCTCGAACTCCTGACCTCAGGTGATCCACCCGCCTTGGCCCCCAAAGTGCTGGGATTACAGGCGTGAGCCGCCGCGTCCAGCAAAAGAACAGTTTTGACCTGGGCCCTGGGCTGGGGCAATAGTTTACCAAGAGATAGACCCCCATGACTAAAAATACAATTTAAGGAAAAATGCAGCTCCAGGGCAAGTGCCCTGTGCCTCCTTTCAACAACCATTCCTCAGGCCTCCCCCAGCAATATGCTGTTTATCAAGTGCCCACCCTCTGCTGGCCCTCTGCGTGGCATTTGTGGACATTAGCTCGTTCAGCCTGGGGTTAGAGTGTGGGACCCTGTGGGTTAGATGAAGACACTGAGGCTGGGGGAGGTAATGGCCATGGTCAGAGGTAGTAAATGGCAGAACTGGAATTTGAACTCAGGACTGTCCGTCCCCAAAGCTGGAGTTTTTCTGTCCCACCACAAGGCCTACGTGTCTCCCTGGGAGAAGTGAGACGTCTGAGTTAGTGATATTACTGGAAGTGGATTTGGCTCAGGGCCCCAGGGTGGTGGGGCAGCAGTGAAGGCCCAGAAAGGTGACACATGAGTAGATGTGGCTCAGCTGGGCCACTGAAACATGTGGCCCCCTCAACAATTGCCTCCTGGTCTCAAGGCCTCCCTTGGACACCGTACTTTGGCCTGAGGAGGGTTCTGCCTGGGTCTGAGGCTCCCAGGGAAAGGCTGATGGGTTGGAGGGAAGAGACGTGGGGCTTAGAGTCAGGCCTGGGTTCAGATCCAGCCACTGGCTGTGTGTCTGTGGGCAAGTTCCTCAACTTTTCTGAGCCTCATTGCCTCATTTGCACCACAAGATAATAACACCCTCTCACAGGGTGTGGCGGGTCATGGGGATGAAAGTTCCCGGGCACACACAGGCATGGCTGACCCCTTTAGGTCATCCTGCTCCCCTCAGACATATTCGAGAGGGCTCCCTGGAGTTGGCTGCTCCCTGACTCCCCCATCCCTTCCTTTCCCTCCAGGAGGGCCTGGAGAGTGTGCTGAAGATTCTGGTGAACCAGCTAAGCGTGGATGATGTCAACGTCCTCACCTGTGCCACGGGTACACTCTCCAACCTGACTTGCAACAACAGCAAGAACAAGACGCTGGTGACACAGAACAGCGGTGTGGAGGCTCTCATCCACGCCATCCTGCGTGCTGGTGACAAGGACGACATCACAGAGCCTGCCGTCTGCGCCCTGCGCCACCTCACTAGCCGCCACCCTGAGGCCGAGATGGCCCAGAACTCTGTGCGTCTCAACTATGGCATCCCGGCCATTGTGAAGCTGCTCAACCAGCCCAACCAGTGGCCACTGGTCAAGGTACTGCTGTTAGGCGAGGGGTAGGAGCTCCCTGCAGCAGGCTTAGGTGCTGTATTGGTATAGGCAAAGCTGCTGTAGCAAAGAAGCCCTAAATACAGTGGCTTGAATAAGACAGAAGTTTATTTCTCTCTCGTGTAATAGTTTAGACCTCAACAATGGCTCTGCTCTCCAGATTTTCTATCTTCTAGCTCTACCAGCCCCTAGGGCAGAGCTCAGAGTTCAAAATGCACATGAGTACCCTGGGCGGTTTCACTAAACTGCAGGTTCCACGGTGGCTCATGCCTGTAATTCCAACACTTTGGGAGGCCAAGGTAGGAGGATTGCTTGAGGCCAGGAATTTGAAACCAGCCTGGACAACATAGCAAGACTTGTCTCGACAACAACAGCAAAAATTAGCTGGGTGTGGTGGTGCACACCTGTAGTCCCAGCTACTGGGGAGGAGAGGCTGAGGTGGGAGAATTGCTTGAGCACAGGAATTGGAGGTTACAGTGAGCTATGACTGCATCAGTGCACTTCAGCCTGGGTGACAGAGCAAGAACCCATGTCTTAAAAGAAAAACAGGAGGCTGGGTGCAGATGCAGACATCTGTAGTTCTAGCACTTTGGGAGGCAGAGGCGGAGGCGGACGTGGAAGGATCACTTGAGGCCAGGAGTTTGAGACCAGCCTGGGTAACATATTGAGACACCCATCTCTTACAAAAAATTTGAAAAACAAAAAAAAAACAAATAAGCAATCTAAAACACACACACACACACACACGGACACACACTGCAGGTCCTAATTCAGCAGGCCTGCTACGGAGGGCCTGCGATTCCATATGTCTTTTTTTTTTATTGTTTTGAGACAATGTCTTTGTCTATTGCCCAGGCTGGAGTGCAGTGGTACAATCTTGGCTCACTGCAACCTCTACCTCCCAGGTTCAAGCGATTCTCCTGCCTTGGCCTCCTGAGTAGTTGAGATTATAGGTGCACGCCACCATGTCCGGATAATTTTTGTATTTTTAGTAGATTTTGCCATGTTGCTCAGAATGGTCTCAAACTCCTGAACTCAAGCAATCCACCAGCCTCGGCCTCCCAAAGTGCGGGGATTACAGGTGTAAGACACCGGGCCCGGACAATTCTGTATTTCTTTTCTTTCTTTTTTTTTTTTTTTTTTTTTTTTTGAGACGGAGTTTTGGTCTCGTTTCCCAGGCTGGAGTGCAATAGCACAATCTCGGCTCACCGCAACCTCCGCCTCCCGGGTTCAAGCGATTCTCCTGCATCAGCCTCCCAAGTAGCTGGGTCTACAGGCGTGTGCCACCACGCCCAGCTAATTTTGTATTTTTTAGTTGAGACAGGATTTCTCTCTGTTGGTCGGGCTGGTCTCAAACTCCTGACTTCAGGTGATCCACCCACCTTGGCCTTCCAAAGTGCTAGGATTAGAGGTGTGAGCCACCGTGCCCGGCCCAATTCTGTATTTCTAACAAGCTCGCAGGCGCTGCTACTGGTCCATGGAGCACATTTCTTATGCCACTGGGTATAGACGAGAGAGTTGTCCTCACATGAATGAGTGGACTGTATCATCCCCACAGATGTGTTCTAGCCCTGAGAACTGGGAAGGGCTAGCGGCCACCAGAAAGTGGCAGGCATCACTCCTGCTCGCACCCCAGAACTTGGTCATTTGGCCACATCACGGTGCAAGGAGGTTAGGAAATGTGATCACCAGCCAGATGGCCATGTGTCCTGCTGAAAATCAGGAGAGCCCCTACAGAGACACAGGGCAGAGAGGATTCTGGGGGATGCTTAGCCTCTCCCATAGGGAGTTGGGCGTGTGAAGGGGTGGGGTCGTCTTCTTGAGGCTACCTGGGTGGAAGAGAGATGTGTGTCACTTCCCTGTCAGGCAGGGAAGGTGGCCAGGCCAGGGGGTGGGCAGGCCCAAGGGACAGTTATGGAGGAAGGCATGTGTATGTGTGTGTATCCATATGTAGAGACAAGGAAGGCAGCCAAAGGCAAGGTGGCATCTGGTGCCAGAGAGTGAGGAAGCTACCATAGATGAGGGTCTTGTCAACAGGCACAGGAGCCAGCTGGCAGGGACATCCGCTAGCTACATTTAAGACAATTTAATAGGCCGGGCGCGGTGGCTCAAGCCTGTAATCCCAGCACTTTGGGAGGCCGAGACGGGCGAATCACGAGTTCAGGAGATCGAGACCATCCTGGCTAACACGGTGAAACCCCGTCTCTACTAAAATACAAAAAAAATTAGCCGGGCGAGGTGGCGGGCGCCTGTACTCCCAGCTACTCGGGAGGCTGAGGCAGGAGAATGGCGTGAACCCGGGAGGCGGAGCTTGCAGTGAGCTGAGATCCGGCCACTGCACTCCAGCCTGGGCAACAGAGCCAGACTCCGTCTCAAAAAAAAAAAAAAAAAAAAAAAAAAGACAATTTAATAGTACAGACAAGCTAGGTGCAGTGGCTCACGCCTGTAATCCTAGCACTTTGGGAGGCCGAGGCGGGAGGATTACCTGATGTCAGGAGTTTGAGACCAGCCTGGCCAACATAGTAAGTCCCTGCCTCCACAAAAAATACAAAAATTAGCTGGCCATGGTGGCCTGTGCCTGTAATCTCAGCTACTCGGAAGGCCAAGGCAGAAGAATTACTTGAACCCAGAAGGCAGAGGTTGCAGTGAGCTGAGATCTCTCCATTGCACTCCAGCCTGGGTGACAGAGAGACTCCGTCTTGGAAAACAAAAACAAAAAACACGGCCAGGCGCTGTGGCTCACGCCTGTAACCCCCGCACTTTGGGAGGCAGAGGCGGGTGTATCACGAGGTCAGGAGATAGAGACCATCCTGGCTAACATGGTGAAACCCCGTCTCTACTAAAAAAATACAAAAAAATTAGCCGGGCGTGGTGGTGGGCACTTGTGGTCCCAGCTACTCAGGAGGCTGAAGCAGGAGAATGGCGTGAACCCAGGAGGCAGAGCTTGCAGTGAGCCAAGATCACGCCACTGTACTCCAGCCTGGGTGACAGAGTGAGACTCCGTCTCAAAAAGAAAAAAAAACCAAAAAAACAAAACAGTGCAGATAAGAATGACTCTAAGTGATTCTATACATTGAATTATTATTACTTATTATTATTATTTTTGAGACGGAGTCTTGCTCTATTGCCCAGGCTGGAGTGCAGTGGCACGATCTCAGCTCACTGCAATCTCCGCCTCCCAGGTTCAAGCAATTTCCAGCTAATTTCTGTATTTTTAGTAGAGACGTAGTTTCACCATGTTGGCCAGGCTGGTCTCGAACTCCTGACCTAAAGTGATCTGCCTGCCTCGGCCTCCCAAAGTGCTGGGATTACAGGCGTGAGCCACTGCTCCCGGCCTATACATTGAATTAAAAAAAAGAAAATCCATGTTTAGAAAAAAAAAATGTCAGTGTGACCCCTCCTTGAAGCTTGGTCCCTGCTGCAAACCTGAAGTGGGGCTTTGCATCCTAATCCAGCAGCTAAGTGGCAAGTGACCTTGGCAAGTCATTTGCTGTGTGCTCACATCCCCATCTCATGTGATTTTCATCCCTGCCCTCCTGGCATCTTGTTTTGAGGATGAAATGGATGACACTTTGAGAGGCTCTGGGAGGCCAGAGTGGCTCCTGTGGGTCAAGGACCCCGGGGAGGAAATCTCAGGACACCTCCTTCCAGAGCTGCCCTGCTGGGGATTCATGACAATGTGAACACCACCCAAGCAGGAGGCTTCGGGCCACCTAGAGCAAAGACTTCCTGAGATTCAGGCTTGGGGAACGATCAGAAAAGCAAGCAAGGCCATGGTGTCTGTGGGGGGTGGTTAAGAGAGAGGGGACAGGGTGAGGGTCTGGGCATGGGGCTGGCAGGATATTCTGGAATGGGGTGTCATTTTAGCAAAGGCTATTAGAATTAGCCATGAGCAGCCGGGCACAGTAGCTCACGCTTGTAATCCCAGCACTTTGGGAGGCCGAGGCGGGTGGATCACCTGAGGTCAGGAGTTTGAGACCAGCCTGACCAACATGGCGAAACCCCGTCTCCACTAAAAATATAAAAAATTAGCTGGGCGTGGTGGTGGGCTCCTGTAATCGCAGCTACTCAGGAGGCTGAGGCGGGAGAATCACTTGAACCCAGGAGGTGGAGGTTGCAATGAGGTGAGATTGCATCACTGCACTCCAGCCTGGGTAACAAGAGTGAAACTCTGTCTCAAAAAAAAAAAAAAAAAAAAAAAGGATTAGCCATGAGCACCCCCAGATCCTGTGGATTAAGTGACATGGCTGGGATGGTCTCCTTCTCTGGATATCTTCTAGTGTGCCTGTGTCTGGCCTCGGGGACAGAAGAGGTGAAGGAGAGAGGGGATACCTGAAGCTGGGAAGCTGGGATCCTTCAGATGTCCAAGAAGTGCCCCTGATCGCTGCCCCTTTTTTTTTTGCCAGGCAACCATTGGCTTGATCAGGAATCTGGCCCTGTGCCCAGCCAACCATGCCCCACTGCAGGAGGCAGCGGTCATCCCCCGCCTCGTCCAACTGCTGGTCAAGGCCCACCAGGATGCCCAGCGCCACGTAGCTGCAGGCACACAGCAGCCCTACACGGTATGTGAGCTGGTGGTGCCTGTGACAACCTTCCTGGGGGGCAGGTGTCCTCTGTGGGTGTGTGTGTGAATGCAGAGGTCAGTTGCAACTGATGCCAGTTCCAAGAGCCTGTGAAGTTCATTCGGCTGACAGCACCTGTCCCATGCCCCCTGCCTCCTCTCTTGCAGGATGGTGTGAGGATGGAGGAGATTGTGGAGGGCTGCACCGGAGCCCTGCACATCCTCGCCCGGGACCCCATGAACCGCATGGAGATCTTCCGGCTCAACACCATCCCTCTGTTTGTGCAGGTGAGTCTGGGGCAGGTGTGCAGGAGAGCTGCCCCCACCACTGCTTAGAGGGCAAGGTTAGGAGTCCCAGATTTTGGGGGCCTGGACCAGGCATCAAGAGGTCTTTGGAGGAGTTTGGAGGAAAGTGGCCACACCAGATTGACTACTTAGCAACCCCCTGCACAGGCATGGCTTTCTAAGCTTCAAAGCAAGGAAAGAGATCACAAATGGAAAAAACAAAAACAAAAAAAACTTGAGATTCAACCACATAAACATGAAAACCATCTATTTCAGAAAGAACCTTAAAAAAGCATTAAAAAAATCAGCAAACTGGGAGAATATGTGCAAGTACCATAACAGACAAGAGTTTAACATCTTTCGCCGGGTGCGGTGGCTCATGCCTGTAATCCCAGCGCTTTGGGAGGCCGAGGCGGGCGGATCACAAGGTCAGGAGATCGAGACCACGGTGAAACCCCGTCTCTACTAAAAATACAAAAAATTAGCCGGGCGCGGTTGTGGGCGCCTGTAGTCCCAGCTACTTGGGAGGCTGAGGCAGGAGAATGGCGTGAACCCGGGAGGCGGAGCTTGCAGTGAGCCGAGATCGCGCCACTGCACTCCAGCCTGGGCAACAGATCGAGACTCCATCTCAAAAAAAAAAAAAAAAAAAAAAAAAAAAGAGTTTAACATCTTTCATGTCAGTGACTTCTTTAACACTAGATTCCAATGGTTAGATGAAGGGTAACAGGTAATTTCAAGGTAGTTCATGAACAATGCTCAGCCCAGTTTAAAACAGTAACACTTACTCCCCAGTGATGGCCCGTTTTCCACTATGGAATTGCTACAGGGTGGAGGTGGGCAGGGCTGTGGGGTGTGTTGTCCGGCCTGCCTCACCCCTTCCCACCTCTCCCCTGCTTCCCATGTCCCCTCTCCCCAGCTCCTGTACTCATCGGTGGAGAACATCCAGCGTGTGGCCGCCGGGGTGCTGTGTGAGCTGGCCCAGGACAAGGAGGCGGCTGACGCCATTGATGCAGAGGGGGCCTCGGCCCCACTCATGGAGTTGCTGCACTCCCGCAACGAGGGCACTGGTGAGCTGGAAGAGGGCAGCTGGGTCCCACTCCCCCAGGCATGATGGAGGCTGGCAGACGTTTAACCTAGCTTTTCCTCTCCTCTCTGCTCAGCCACCTACGCTGCTGCTGTCCTGTTCCGCATCTCTGAGGACAAGAACCCAGACTACCGGAAGCGTGTGTCCGTGGAGCTCACCAACTCCCTCTTTAAGCATGACCCGGCTGCCTGGGAGGCTGTGAGTATCCTAGGCTGGACCGCAGTAGTTGGTTGCACAAGTTGTGCACTGCCCAAGGGCAACTTGACTTTTGGGGGTCTCCTACTACTGTCAACTTTATAGAGTTTTATTTTGTAATTGGATCATTTATAACAATTCCTAGCAGATGGAAGTAGTAGGTTGAACCATATGTCCACACAATGCCAATTTTTATTTTGCCCAAATGAGTATACGGTGTTTGAGGAGGGGGTGCTTTTCCTAATTTGCATGGAGGTGCTGGATAGGCTACAGGTGGTCTTTTCCAGGGTGGAGCAGTGCCCTGCACCCATTCGTGAGTCCTCTGCCTCCTACCCTCCTCCCATGAGCTGCTCTAATCCAGCAGGAGTTCTTGCTCCATGAATGGGGAACCCTCCTCCCTGGGGAGTACTGAGGACACGAGTACATCAGGGCACTGGGTGACCCCATTTCATCATCCTGTATTCCTCCAAGGCTGCTTTGCTTTTCTCTGGCCCCCTCTTTTATTTATTTATTTGTTTATTTATTTATTTATTTATTTATTTTTTTTTGAGATGGAGTCTCGCTCTGTCGCCCAGGCTGGAGTGCAGTGGCCGGATCTCAGCTCACTGCAAGCTCCGCCTCCCGGGTTTACGCCATTCTCCTGCCTCAGCCTCCCGAGTAGCTGGGACTACAGGCGCCCGCCACCTCGCCCGGCTAGTTTTTTGTATTTTTTTTTAGTAGAGACGGGGTTTCACCGTGTTAGCCAGGATGGTCTCGATCTCCTGACCTCAAGTGATCCGCCCACCTCGGCCTCCCAAAGTGCTGGGATTACAGGCATGAGCCACCGCGCCCGGCCGGAGCCTGCATTTTCAAACCTCTCCTCCATGTTTCTCTCTCCTTTTTCAGGCCCAGAGCATGATTCCCATCAATGAGCCCTATGGAGATGGTAAGTGTGTGCCAGGCTCTTCAGGACCCTGGAGATCCTGGGTGGCTGTGTGGGTGTGTGTGAGGGGGCAATATTATGTCTCTGGGGCCAGAGGACCAGTGGCAACTGCTCTGTGGCATCCACATGTACCCCAGTCTAGATGCCCTGGTGTGGGGTCTGGGGAGGGGGTCAGGCCCACCAGGAGTGGGCATGGGTAGAGGAGGCAGCTGAAGGCTGTGCAGACTGCTCCCTGAAGGGTGGCTTGCAGACCCTAGGACCGACACCCACTTTTCGTCCCCAGACATGGATGCCACCTACCGCCCCATGTACTCCAGCGATGTGCCCCTTGACCCGCTGGAGATGCACATGGACATGGACGGAGACTACCCCATCGACACCTACAGCGACGGCCTCAGGCCCCCGTACCCCACCGCAGACCACATGCTGGCCTAGGCGGCCTGGCCCCAGTACGGCCCCCTCTTTGCAGGCTTTTCCCTCCTCTCTAGAACCTACTTCTGTTGGAGGCCCTCCCATCTCCCCGCTGTAACCTGTGCTGCTTTTTTGGGGGGACCCTTTGCTGCTGAGCTTCCCCAAGCACGGCGTGCCCTGGCCTGCCTTCTTCTTGTGTCCTTGGTAGGGGTGGGGAGTCCTGTTCCTGCTGGCCCCTTCTGGGGGTGGTGGGCAGGTGACACGGAGTGGCATGAGTTTCTGTGGATGCAGGTCCACTGAGCCCCTTACCCCTGTCTGTCCCCACTCCCCCAACAGGTGCGGTTCCTCATCTGAGAGGCTCTCCGTGCAGGCGATGGGGCAAGACAGAAAAGTGCCTGAGCTGGGGAAGCCGGGGCGTGACTTCCTGCTGCACCCCGTGCCTCCAGAGGTCCTCCGTAGGGTCTTTCTTGGGATAGTGTTCTGCTCCTGCTTTTCTGTCCTGGGCATGGGTCCAGGGCCTAATACCCCCTCCCCGCCCCTGTGGCCCTGGCCACTAAAGCTTCAGACTCAAGCACCCTTTCTGTTTCCCCCCAGCAACCCCCCCAAACCCCCAGCCTCCCTGTCTCCAGCTGCCTGGGCCTGGAAGGGCTTTGGTTCCTTCTCTGGGTCTGATTTTCTCACTGAACTCCACTGACCAACTGCCCTAAGCCCCCAGGTCTCCAGGGCCCAGGTTCAAGACCCAACCCCCTGAAATCCAAAGCTTCTCTTGAAAAGTTCAGGGACCGTCCAGGGGAGATGGGGAGGAGATATGGAGTGAGTCACCTGCTCCAGGAGACGCCGACTTCTCTCTCCAGGATGCTTAGTTGGCTTTGCCCACCCCTCACTCCCCGGGGAGCTCTGGGGACAGCTCCCTCACACCCCTGTCCCACCCACACAGCTGCCCTAGCTGACCCTGAGAAGTGCTCTTGGCTGACCCCTCTGGTGTGTGGTGAGGGGCTTTCTCTTCCCCTTCCTGTTTCAGACCCCCCCATCTCCCGCACATGGTGTGGGGGGCTGGGGGAGGTCCCAGCAGAGTGTTTTATTATTATCGCTTTATGTTTTTGGTTATTGGTTTTTTTGTATAGACCAAAGCAAAGAAAATAAAAATAACACAGATGCGTTGGAGGCTGTTTAGGGGAGTGGGGTGGGAAAGTCGCGGGGCTTCCCTCGCGGCCTGGCGCCCTCCTTGGCTGGGTCCTGCGGGTTCTCAGGGCCGCCTTGCATGTGGGACGAACTAGAAGAGGCGAGCTGGGGAGCCAGGAGTGTTGGAGGAGCCGGAGTGGATTTAACCCGATATGTGCTTATAGGGCGAGGACGGGGGAAGAGGTGAATGGGGGTGAGTCCCTCACTTCCGGAGGCCAGGCCTTGTTTCTCTCTCAAACAGGCAAGCTCCTGGCTGGCTCTCCTCCCGTCCAGCCTTAAAGTGAATATGGCAGATGTCCCTGTGCTTAACGCTCCCTGAGGCTTATGGCCTGGAGTCCAGACCCCTTGTTGGTCGACTGTGGGCCCACCCCAGCTCCTGCCCACCTCCCCTCTGTCTTCCCTCCACCACCTACTCTGCCCTCAGCCATGCCCGGGACAGCCAGCAGCCCCCTCCTGTTCTTTGTCCATGCTGTTCCCGCTGTCTGGGTGCCTCCACTGTTCACCTGCTGGGATCGGCTCAGACCTGACTCCAGGAACTCTTGCGCCATGACCTCCACCCCCAGCAGGGATGAGCAGGTGCCCCTCCTGCTGTGCTCCACGATGCCCCGTGCACAACTGTCATTTCACCCATCACGTTGGTCTGTCCTTCAGCTCATGTGACAGTTCCCCCACCCACAACCCCAAATTCTCCTTTCTGAGGGGGTGCTGGTTACAATGCACCCGGCAAACCTGAGAACCTGCAGCGCCTGTGCACCTGCCCAGGGCCCGATGCCTTCTTTCTATGCCCGCCTGGAGCTCAGGGCAGTGGAGGGAGGCCATGGCCTCATTCACAGAGGATTGGTGGGACGTGGGGCTGGGGCTGGAGACAGGGAGGTGCTTCCAATTAGGGTCTGGCTGTAAGGTCCAGACACGAGGGAATGAGACACAGCTGAGCTCTGCCGACTAGAGCCAGGGGAGTAGGGAGGGGACAGAGATTGCAGAACTCCAGAGGATCCGAAAATCTTTTAACAATGCCCTCGCTCTTTTTTTTTTTTTTTTTTTTGAGACTGAGTTTCACTCTTATCTCCCAGGCTGGAGTGCAATGGCACAATCGCGGCTCACTAGAACCTCCGCCTCTTGGGTTCAAGTGATTCTCCTGCCTCAGGCTCCCCAATAGCTGGGACTACAGGCACGCATCACCACGCCTGGCTAATTTTTGTATTTTTAGTAGAGATGGGGTTTATCCATGTTGGCCAGGCTGGTCTTGAACTCCCGACCTCAGATTCTCCACCCGTCTCAGCCTCCCAAAGTACTGTGATTACAGGTGTGAGCCACCATCCCCGGCCAACAATGCCGTTTATATGTGCTCCATGTTCAGGACCCTGGCAGGAAACACTTGAATTGGGTGATTTGAGGAGACTGTGGTAAGGGGACAGTTTACAAAGGTGTAGGCATGTATGGGAAAAAGCAAGGGACAGGACAGGGCGCCGGGCTATTTATAGTGATATGACCTCTGGCCTGATACTGGGAGGAGTGGGGTGCTCCCTGGGACAAGACCCTGTGGATGAGGCTTCCTGACAAGGGGAGGCTGTGAGCGGGCTCCCTCCTACCAGAGCTCCCTACTGGCCCAGCCCAAGCAGAAACCAGAGCCCATTCACGTCCATTTCTGTCATCTCCCACCGCCCAGCGCAGAGTAGAGAGGTCTGGAGAAGCCAATGAAGACAGATAACTGCCACATGGACACCATTTCCCCCACCCCAGCTTTCCAAAAGAGGGCCAGAGGCACCCCACAGAAAAGGACTGCTCTCTCAAGCCTCATGACAGGTGCTGAGGACAAGGCAAAGGAGAGAGCTAAGTCACCATGCTAAGGGGCAGTGCTAGATTTGAGCTTCACAGTAAGCCCTCAGCTTCCTGGCAGCCCAGCCAAAATGGGAAACTTAAAGCCAGTTAATTCCTTTCCTTCCTTCCTCCCTCCCTCCCTCCCTCCCTCCCTCCCTTCCTTCCTTCCTTCCTTCCTTCCCTTCCTTCCTTCCTTCCTTCCCTCCCTCCTTCCTTCCTCCCTCTCTCCCTCCCTCCTTCCTTCCTTCCTTTTCTTCCTCTTTTTTTTTTTTTTTGACAGAGTTTCACTCTTGTTGCCCAGGCTGGGGTGTAGTGGCGTGATCTTGGCCCACTGCGACCTCTGCCTCCCGGGTTCAAGAGATCCTCCTGCTTCAGCCTCCTGAGTAGCTAGGATTACAGGCATGCACCACCATGCCTGGTTAATTTTAAATTTTTAGTAGAGACGGGGTTTCTCCATGTTGATCAGACTGGTCTCAAACTCCCAACCCCAGGTGATCAGCCTGCCAAAGTGCTGGGATTACAGGCATGAGCCACTGTGCCCGGCCAGGCCAGTTAATTTCAATGCAATGAGTTGGCCACTTCAGTTTTCATGGAAGAGCTAACTGAGCCTTGCAACCTTGAGAAAGTCAGTTCGCTTCTCTGAACGTCAGTTTCCTCACCTGTAAAATGAGGATGATGCCTTCTCCATGTATCTACTGTGAGGATGAAATGAGAAAGTACAGGGATTCCAGGTAGGCAGAAGGGGGGAAAGGTTTTGCCTTTTTGATGTTCAGAAGGGACATCCACCCTGGGGACTTATCTGGACCTTGGCCTGAGCTATGTCACATGCCCATCCTTTGCTGCAAAGAGAGTGGGAAATGGAGACTATTTTAGCTGCACACAGTACCTCCTCAGTAAGAATCAGGGGTTTTTATTTGTTTGTTTTATTTTTAAGAGACAGGGTCTTGCTCTGTTGCCCAGGCTGGAGTGCAATGGCATGATCACAGCTCACTGCAGCCTTGAACTCCTGGGTTCAAGTGATCCTCCTGCCTCAACCTCATGTGTAATTGGGATTACAGACTACAGGTACACACCACAATGCCTGGCTAATTTTTTTTTTTTTTTTTTTTGTAAATGATTTGTAAAGATGGAGTCTGGCTATGTTGGCCAGACTGGCCTTGAACTCGTGGTCTCTAGCAATCCTTCCACCTTGGCCTCCTAAGGTTCTGGGATTCCAGATGTGAGCCACTGCACCTGGCATAAAACTCAGGGTTCTGACACTAGGAAAGAAAAAGATGGATAAGGCATTGGGTACATCACCACAGGGGTCTGCCACAGCTAGGAACAAGTCTCCCCAGACTAACTTTGCCTCTTTTTCAGTAGGCTTGGTCAGGGAGGTGGCAGTAGAGCTCTGGGTGTTTGGGTTTCAGCAAGACCAGAGGGGAAATGCAGGCTTCGGTGATGTGAGCGGGCTTGGTGGAGCAGCCATCCCCAGGGAGCAGCAGACGTAGCCCTGTCCATCTGGAGGAGGCTCTCTATCTGCCATCTGCCAAGGCCAACATTTCTATGCCAGAATCTACAATACCAATGGAGACAGAGATAGAACTATCAAAAAGGCAGGTACCACACTGAATGACAAGTATTAAAACAAGTCTTAAAAATAATTTATCAGCTGTGAAACTCAAACTGCTCTTAAAAATTGTGTTAATCCAGGTGTGGCAGCACAGCCCTATAGTTCCAGCTACTCAGGAGGCTGAGGTGAGAGGATCACTTGAGCCCAAGAATTTGAGACCGACCTGGGACACATAGTGAGATCTGGCCTCCTAGTGTTTATTTATTTTCTTATTTCCATGCTTACTGGGAGGTGAGAATAGCGATCCCTGTTTATCAGCATGGAGACAGTGACACATATGGGAAAAAAAAATAAAGTTTATTTTGGCATTTGCACTATAAAGTCACTGGTGGTTACCCTGGGTAACCACAGAGTTACAGGTGATTTAAAATATTTTTGCTGTGACCGGGCGCAGTGGCTCACGCCTGTAATCCCAGTGCTTTGGGAAGCCAAGGCAGGTGGATCACGAGATCAGGAGTTAAAGACCAGCCTGGCCAAGATGGTGAAACCCCATCTCTCCTTAAAAAAAAAAAAAAAAAAAAAAAAAAAAAAATTAGCTGGGTGCAGTGGCAGGTGCCTATAATCCCAGAGGGCAGAGGTTGCAGTGAGCCGAGATTGCGCCACTGCACTCCAGTCTGGGAGACAGAGTGAGACTCCATCTCACACACACACACAAAAGAATGTTTTTGCTGTCAGGCGAGGTGGCTCATGCCTGTAGTCCTAGCACTTTGGGAAGCTGAGACGGGCAGATCACCTGAGTGGGAGTTCGAGACCAGCCTGACCAACATGGAGAAACCCCATCTCCACTAAAAATACAAATTAGCCGGGCGTGGTGGCACATGCCTGTAATCTCAGCTGCTCGGGAGGCTGAGGCAGGAGAATTGCTTGAACCCAGGAGACAGAGGTTGCAGTGAGCCGAGATCCCAGCCTGGGCAACAGGAGCAAAATTCCGTCTCAAAAAAAAAATGTGTTTGCCTATCTATATTTAAGAAATATTACCTTGTCATATACAAATGCTCAAAAACATTAAAAGGAACTTTCTATTAGGAAAAAATTCAAACATACAAAAAAGTAGAGACCGGGCATGGTGGCTCACACCTGCAATCCCAGCACTTTGGGAAGCCGAGGCGGGAGGATCACCTGAGTTTGGGAGTTCGAGACCAGCCTGACTAACATGGAGAAACCCCGTCTCCACTAAAAATACAAAATTAGCCGGGCGTGGTGGCACACGCCTGTAATCCCGGCTACTCGGGAGGCTGAGGCAAGAGAATCACTTAAACCCAGGAGGTGGAAGTTGCAGTGAGCTGAGATCACACCACTGCACTCCAGCCTGGGTGACAGAGCAGGACTCTGTCTCAAAAAACAAACAAACAAATAAAAAAAAACTGGATGTGGTGGCTCACGCCTTTGGGAGGCCTCCTAGCACTTTGGGAGGCCAAGGCAGGCGGATCACCTGAGGTGAGGAGATCAAGACCAGCCTGACCAACATGGAGAAACCCCGTCTCCACTAAAAATACAAAATTAGCTGGGCGTGGTGGTGCATGCCTGTAATCTCAGCTACTTGGGAGGCTGAGGCAGGAGAATCGCTTGAACCTGGGAGGCGGAGATTGCAGTGAGCCGAGATCATGCCACTGCACTCTAGCCTGGGCAACAAGAGCAAAACTCTGTCTCAAAAACAAAACAAAACGAAACAAAACAAAACAAAAAACAAAAAAACCAAAAAAGTAGAGAGAATATAGGCTGGGCATGGTGTCTCACACTTGTAATCCCAGCACTCTGGGAGGCCAAGGCAGGTGGATTGCTTGAGTTTGAGACCAGTCTGGGCAACATGAGAAAACCCCATCTCTATTTAAAAAAAAAAAAAGTAAAAGAAAGAAAAAAAGAAAAGAAAAGAAAATTCGTTGGGCATGATTGTGCACGCCTGTGGTCACAGCTACTTAGGAGGCTGA